>NC_087365.1:50676969-50980000 GCF_030014295.1 Loxodonta africana
TTCATTCACTAATTATTCTTTCCTGCCCCAACCCAAGTCCTTTGAGTAATAAAACTAAGTTTTTCTGGGTCTGCTACTACTTCGTGGCCTCTTTATTAGCTTTGGGATTTCCAGTGCCATTGAACACTGTTCCTTTGGGAAAACAGCTCTGTAATTAAAGCCATAAAAACTGATAAAGGTCTGAGAGCTTCTCTTTTTAAGTCTCTGACCGTGTTTAAATATGGATTTCAAGTAGGAAGGTAAAGGGATGCTCATTTACCTGGAAACATTGTCCCTACATGACTTTTAACCTTTAGCTACATCATCACAGACAGGATGCTTCCACTTTCTGAGCCTCAGTTTCCCCATCTGTAAAAAAAAAAGCTACCTCCAAATCAAACCAAATCTGTTGCCGTCGAGTTGATTCCAACTCATAGCAACACTATATAGGACAGGGTAGAACTGCTCCCTAGGGTTTCCAAGGAGCAGCTGGTGGATTCAAACTAGCAATCTTTTGGTTAGGGGCCAAGCTCTTAGCCACTGGGCCACCCGGGCTCCAAGCTACTTCTAAAAGCTATTTAAAAAATTATTGACAAGACCTTGTCTAGCAACTGACTGGCTTATGGTAGACGTTAAGTAAATTACTAAGTCTTATTTTTGTTCTCCTGCTTTTCAATTTGGGCAGCATTTTTCAAATGGCCCGAATGTTACCTTCTCCCACAGCACGCCTTGTATGTGAATTCTTTAATGGCAAAATCAACCTTCCCAGAGTCAGCTTCTCACTGGCCTACGTTGTCTTTTCTTCTGTTCTCCCAACGGCTGCTCTTGTTATGGGGAGGAACAAGAAGGAGCCAAAATCTGGGTGTTTTGTACCCTGCACACTCAGCTAACCACCTGTGCCTTAGGCTCAATTTCATGCACCTTCTGGAGAACTCTTTCCCAGGTAGGCTTCACAGACAGGCAACTGGGCAGTCGCATGGGGCCATGTGCTCAGAAAGGCCCGTATCTGGTTTAATGCCCTGCTGTCACCATCTTGAAATTCTTAATAATGTTTGAACAAGGGGCCTGCATTTTCATTTTGCCCTGGACCTCACAAATCATGTAGCTGATCCTACTTTCTTCCTTCCTGCAAGACTTAGGATGAGGGTCACCTCTTCTAGGAAGAAGACGTCGATAGCTGTTTGCTAGGCTTCTATCACCCCTGGCTCCTACCACTAACACTTAAGGGATGCCTGCTGCTAAGCCATCAGCACTGGCCTTTCTGGAAAACACTGAGTCCCAGGCATTGTGCTAAGTTCTTCCCACGTATGGCTTATCTCATGTGCTTAGAACCATCTGCTGAGCTGTTTTTAGTTGCCTTCCTATTGGCTCCAACTCATGGCAACTTTACATGTGACAGAATGAAACGTTGCCCAGTCCTGTGCCATCTTCATGACTGTTGATATGTTTGAGTCCACGGCAGCTATTGTGTCAATCCATCTCACTTAGAGTTTCCTTCATTTTCACTGGTCCTCTACTTTACCAACCATGATGTCCTTTTCTAGCAATTGGTCTTTCCTAAGGATATGTCTAAAGTAAGCAAGCTGAAGTCTCATCATCCTCTCTTCTAAGGAACATTCTGGTTGTATTTCTTCTAAGACTAATTTGTTCTTTTGGCAGCCCATGGTGTATTCACTATTCTTTGCCAACATCACATTTCAAACACATCAATTCTTCTTCTGTCTTCTTTTTTCATTATCCAACTTTCTCATGCATATGAGGCACCTGAAAAGACTGTGCTGTGGGTCACATGCACCCAAGTCATCAAAGTGACAACTTTGCTTTTTAAAACTTTAAAGAGCTCTTTTGCAGCAGATCTGCCTGACGCAATATGTCATCTGATCTCTTGACTGCTGCTTCCGTCGACACATCATTTTTGATCCAAATAGAATGAAATTGTTCACAACTTCCGATAAAGTTGCCCCAGTTTACTGAGAGGGTTAAGTGATCAGGTGGACGCGGGACAACAGAACCCAGGGAGAGTACACGCTCAGAACCCCTACTCTTGACCACCAGGAGCTGGGCTTAGAACCAACCAGGAACACAATCATTAAGAAAGGGGACACTCTTATGAGGGCTACCACACTCAAGCCACTGAAGTATAGCTATTAGTTACATCTATATAATTAAATCACCTGTTTGCATGTTTGAATACATCACTGGACTATGAACGTCTTGAGGCCTGGCCCTTCATGTTTACCTCTGTAATCCAGAAGTCTATCATAGACTTAGCCAGCAATGGACTCTCAAACATTTCTTAAAAGAATGAATAAATGGCCATTTCCATGCGAGTAGCTAATTTTATTATTAAAATACTTCAAATGCCTCTTATTAAGCCATGACATTTGCATTAACAACTAATCCAACTGGCATGCTGTTTCAGACACATCTCGAACAAAGTAAGATCATCTAAAAGGTTAGAAACAGTTATTTAAGAAAAAAAAAAAAAGGCGTCCATTTTCCCTCTCAATTGTGAGTTCTTTATTATCAGGGCTTTTTAGTTCAGCCGTTTGAAATCAATTTTTTTTTTTTCTTAAAGTAAGTTTGAAGGTTTTTCAATTTGGTTAATTTAAAACCTCTAAAACTTGGGCAGCGTCCCAATATGAATCGGTGGCATTGACATTCTTCAAACTATACTAATGGCCGCTAAAAAGATTCCTGTGGTGAACCTACTCTTGAGGAAACATCAGACAGATGCAAATCAAGGGACATGCGACAAAGTAAATGGCCTGAAACCAGCCTGTTCGGATTCAAAAACGTCAATGTCCTAACAAAGAAGATCCCAAAGCTGTGCCACGTTAAAGGCTAAAGTGACAGGACAATAAATTTAACTGTCAATCCTGGGTTACTTCTTGGACCAGGAAAAAAAAAATGCTATAAAGGACATTACACAGACAACTGGCAAAATTTGAATAAGGACTGTAGATTAGATTAACAGTATTGTATCAAATTTACATTTCCTCATTTTGATAATTATACTGAGTTGTATAAGAGGAATGTCTATTCTTAGGAGTCACACACTGAAGTATTTAGGGGTACAAGGGAGTGATGTCTGCAATTTAATGGTTTAGGACAAATACACACACACACACATAAGGTGTGGCAAACCGTTAACAACTGATGAATCTGGGTATAGGGTATACAGGAGTTCTCTGTATGATTTTTTGTAACTTTTTACTAGTTAGAAATTGTTTCCAAACAAATACATCCTCTGAATTCTATTAGCAGGAGTACTGCTATGATTAAACAGGAAATGCCTTAGAATGTAAGCAGATATCATGGCATATAATCTAGTGATCGAGGACTTGATATTCTCGCTTCTAAGTATTTTTGAATTCTAAAAATATGGGTGAAAATACATTTAAGGAATTCGTGTGATAAAAAGAAGAGTTCTACAGGGCTATGCATGTAAACACACACACACGCACGCGTGCATATACATATACAATTTGTTTCATTTTGCTTTTGAACTTACTCAACGAAGAGGTTAGTGAAAGGCTTCATGCCGTGAAATATTATTACGTAACGTTCCCCTCTTTCTTCCTTTCTCTGAAATCTGCCAGTTTGGGCTTGTCCCTCGGCCCTTCCCCCCAAGGGGTATCAAATGACTCCACTCACCTCCATCCCTTTCCAAGCTGACAGTTTCGGCTGTGCTTTGTTGGGCTTTCAAAACAAATTGCAGGGCTAGCGCCTGGGTTAATATTCTGTTTTCCTCTACTGTCGCATTGTCATGGCAATGGGGACCATGGGCCACAAAAGAAGCCCAACAAAGGCAGACAAGTTTTTAATGCTCAAGCCATCTGCCAATTCTCCTTAGGACCTTTTCAAGGACCAAGTGAAGTCAAAGCAGAGCCGGGAAGGGGGTCTGCAGGGGAAGGCAGAAAAATCATTCATGGGAGAGCAATTGCAATATGAAAAGAACCAAAGAAGGCTCAGAGCCTGGGTAGCTAAATGAATGGAATCCAAAGCCTCTCCTCTTTAGCACTAAATAGATCCACCCCACCCTCTCCAATGGGGCCTTTGTTGGTTGCCAAGCGTTTTAAATGTTATAGTAAGAATATGTTATTAAGGCGGGATTTAATATACACAAACCACACACACCACCCTGCAGAGGGGTCTTCTGATGACCCACATGGAAAGCTCATGCCACCTGCCTTTTTGCAAAGATTACACTGATTTTTTTTTTCCTTTGAGGAGCAAAATGCCCTAAATACAGTGGCTTGTCATCAATAAAGCATGTCCATAGATGTGCAAATTTTTAAGACCACCAACTATGAAAATCAGCTCAAAGGCATGAAAACAAAATACGGTCATGCCCTCGGGGAACTTTATTAAAACCTCAGTGTTTTTTTTGGAGTCCCAAACATATTCTTTGCTGAACACACATTTTTCCTAGAAGGAAAAATACACCTGAAACCATGGATGACCCGCTTATCTGGAAGGCTAAGTTGCTAAATAAGCACAAAGAGCTTCCTACCTGACTCAGGTAAATAAGGCATCTATCCTATGGCAGAATCCTCAGTTTCCTGAAGGCAGAGCAGAGCTTTTATTTCCCCTGGGCCCCTCCAAAGAACATTTATAAAATAAAGCCTGAATGGGATTAGTAATATTATGGACAAGCCTATTTCCATCTAGTCCTAGTCTGATTGGCAAACATTGGGTAACATTTCCTCATTCCTGAATATAACCTTAACGTAGAATTCACAGTTGGAAGCTGAAACTAACATGGGCAGTTGTTCTCTTGCTTCTATAACGATGCATTTGGGTGGGATTTTTAAATTCCCCCATTTTAAATGTACGTGTTTCGCAAGGAGGCCAAGGATTAAGTACCTGCTTCTCTCTCTTGGCTGTGGTTCAGACTGCACCCTCGCCACCATTCACTTTCTAGGATTTGTAAAACACCTTTACAGAAATCTTTACCTGATGCAGCGTTTATGCGAATCTGTTGCCTTTTTGAAATATCATGTTGGGACTGTTTGGTTTTAAAGTAATCAGTGCTGAAAGAGTATCTTGATAAGCTGTTCTCCCTTCCCTGGAAACACACCTGCATAGCAGGGGCCAAGTTTGCAGGCTTTCACAGAAACAGGAGGGGCGCCCAACTGCCTTCTTCAGGGAGGGAGAGGGATTAGTAAATGTGAATGGGAATAGGCTGCCTGGCAACTAATAATGCCCACAGCAACAACAACAAAGGGCGGATGCTCAGATTTAAATTCGGGCCTGTGACATGCAACTGGCTGACAGGACAACTCTTAAGAGGATGGCGGGGTATAACATGGAGGAACCTGGAAGGCATTATGCTGAGTGAAATTAGTCAGTTGCAAAAGGACAAATATTGTATAAGACCACTATTATAAGAACTTGAGAAATAGTTTAAACTGAGAAGAAAACATTCTTTTGTGGTTACGAGAGGGGGGAGGGAGGGAGGTGGGAGGGGGTATCCACTAATTAGGTAGTAGAGAAGAACTATTTTAGGTGAGCGGAAAGACAGCACACAATACAGGGGAGATCAGCACAATTGGACTAAACCAAAAGCAAAGAAGTTTCCTGAATAAACTGAATGCTTTAAAGGCCAGCGTAGCAGGGGCAGGGGTCTGGGGACCATGGTTTCAGGGGACATCTAAGTCAATTGGCATAATAAAATCTATTAAGAATATATTCTGCATCCCACTTTGAAGAGTGGCGTCTGGGGTCTTAAACACTAGCAGGCAGCCATCTAAGATGCATCAATTGGTCTCGACCCACCTGGAGCAAAGGAGAATGAAGAACACCAAGGACACAAGGTGATTGTGACCCCAAGAGACAGAAAGGGCCACACGAACCAGAGACTACATCATCCTGAGACCAGAAGAACTAGATGGTGCCCGGCTACAACCCATGACTGCCCTGACAGGGAACACAACAGAGAACCCCTGAGGGAGCAAGAGAGCAGTGGGACGCAGACCCCAAATTTTCATAAGACCAGACTTAATGGTCTGACTGAGACCCTGGTGGTCATGGTCCCCAGACCTTCTGTTGGCCCAGGACAGGAAACATTCCCGAAGCCAACTCTTCAGACATGGATTGGACTGGACGATGGGTTGGGGAGGGATGCTGGTGAGGAGTGACCTTCTTGGATCAGGTGGACACTTGAGACTATGTTGGCATCTCCAGCCTGGAGGGGAGATGAGAGGGTGGAGGGGGTTAGAAGCTGGCTAAATGGAAACGAAAAGAGAGAGTGGAGAGAGACATCAGGCTGTCTCATTAGGGGGAGAGTAATTGGGAGTGTGTAGCAAGGTGTATATGGGTTTTTGTGTGAAAGACTGACTTGATTTGTAAACTTTCACTTAAAGCACATTATAAAAAAAAAAAAAAGAGGATGGCAGGGACCCAGGGATATAGCTGGAGTCCCACAGGCTCAGGCAGAGGGAGACCTCCTTCAGACAGGAGCCAAAGAGTGACTGTCCCACCATGTGGCACCCATGCACTCACAGGCCCAGGCTTTGAACTCTGTTCCCCTGACTGTCAGTGGCTGGGACTGAGTTGCAGCCTTGAGGCCCTGCCATCAGTAGCAGAAGGGGGACCCCTGGAGGGCTGGGAGGCTTACCTCTTGCTGTGAGCCGGCTGTAGACCTGGGAGTTGACTTCCTTGTCCCTCACATAGCATCGGATCTCTTCCACAGCCTCTCGGATGATGGTGACAGCCAGCACAAAGCCCTGTGGAGAGAGGCGAGAGGGGTGAACCCTGCTGGAGCCAAACAACCAACACCTCCGGGTTCTGGGGGCAGAAAGGGACGGGGCCACCCTGTAATAATATAATATCCTGATAATATCATTAATTACAATAGTCATAATAACATTTCTGTATAATAATATGGTTTCCCTGGTAGTACAAACAGTTAAGCTCTTGGGTAGGCAGTTCAAATCTACCCAAAGGAGGCACCTCGGAAGGAAGGCCTGGCAATCTACCTCTGAAGAATGAGCACTGAAAATCCTATGGAACATAGTTCCACTCTAACACACATGGGGTTGCCATGCATCGGAACTGACTCAACAGCAACTGGTTTGCTGGTGTGATAATATTACTTAAAACGTACACACCCCAGAAAGCCCATTTCTCCGAATCTATCCTGCAAAAGCCACATGCACACACATACCCTAGAGAAAAACCGTCATGTTTTTTTTATACCCAGTGCTCTCGAGTCGATTCAGACTCATTGAGACCCTAGAGGACAAAGTAGAATTGCCCCATCGGGTTTCCAAGTAGCAGCTTGTAGATTTGAACTGCCTACCTTTCAAATTAACAGTCAAATGCTTTAACCACTGAACCACCAGGGCTCCAGTCATATACAAAAACACCCATATTCACCACCACAGGGTTTATAAGACCTAAAAATGCAGAAACGAGCACACCATGCTCTCACAGGGGACAGGCTGGCTGATGGGGCCAGCTACCACTTACACCTCACGCACCGTGTGCCTGGCACTGTTCTAACCCTTGACACCTGTTAGCTCACTTGCTGCTCACAACGACCCTATGAGATACGTTACTATCACTGAGATCTCTATGTTACAGATGAGGAAACTGAGGCACAGAGAGATTAAGTCATCTTGCCGGAGAACGTAAAGCTAGGAAGTGATAAGCGGGAATCTGAAAACGGGAAATCTGGCTCCAAAGTCCTCGCTTTTACTTGCCCTATCATTCTGCACGTAGAGAAACTTGGATGGAGCCAAAACAATGGCTCACAAGAAGATGGTTAAAAAGTATGAGATTGACTGGGACATCAGCCTTTCAGAAGATACAACGTAGCACTGTTTATATAAACAACAACAAAGATTCCACATACTGCCGAGTGTTTTCTAAATTACCGTGGGTACTTAGTGCATGTTGTTGTCATTAGCTGCCATCGAGTTGGCCCCTGACTCACGGCAACCCCAGGTACAACGGTACAAAACACTGCCCAGTCCTGTACCATCCAATGACTCTGGTTAATAACTGTTGGGATCCAGAGGGTTTTCATTGGCTAATTTTCAGAAGTAGCTCGCCAGGCCTTTCTTCCTAGTCTATCTTGGTCTGGAAGCACCACTGAAACCTGCCCAGCATCACAGCAACATGCAAGCCTCCACTGACAGACAGGCGGCGGCTGTGCACGAGATGCACTGGTCGGAACAGAGCCCAGGTCTCCTGCACGGAAGGTGAGGATTCTACCTACCACCAAGCCACTGCTGCCCTTGTACCCAGTATACTGACATGTCAAATGTACAGAAAACAGTTTGGAAGGAGACACAACACACCAAAACCTGAAGGACTGGTTAGGGTGCTCTGCAGGGAAAGGGACTAGGATCAGGGAGGGAGGGGCTGCAAGGGGCCTTGCCTCATCTGTAAACTGTTAAGTTTTCATAAGAAAACATATTGATGAATCAGTTGCGTAAGAATCAACTCAGTCTTCCCCTCCGTCAAGTATGGGGGAGCAGGGAGGTCACCCATACTAGAATCTATTTACCTCTAGATTTTTCCTCTCATATCAATAAATCATAGGGGTAAAAAATTCGTTCATTTTTCTTACAAAACAGTCTTGTCCCCCCTCCCCTTCCCCCCTCTAAAGCTTGCCAGAACCCTTTTTCTTTTTTTTTAAGTGCAGATAGCATAACTGCCCTGGAGGTTAAAGGCAGTGATTCCTTGAAGATTTCATTTTCATACTGTTTACCCCACCAAATATATTAACTTCAACTCAATGAACTTTAAATCTCTTATGTAAATCTACCCAGAGATGTTCTGTGCTGTGAAATGCCTCCAAAGACTCATAGATCTTTCCAATCAAAGGACCCCTCCTGTTTCCAATCAGATGTAAAGTACACACTGCTGTGGCCAAAGGCAAACTGGTGCGTTTCAGAGGGAAAGCATAACCAGACCACATAGGGAGGCAGAGAAACCCTCTCTGGAAGGGGACAGACCCAGCTTGCAGAGGCCCCCCCCCCCACACTGCTGTTTTCTTCTTCTGTGCCAGCATCCAGGTTGTTGTTGTTGTTTGTTTTTGCAAATGTTCCCATTTCTCTTTCTCTCTGCTTAAAAAAAAAAAAAAAAATTTTTTTGTTGGGGGGGCCAGGCTAAATCTCACTGATATTAAGGGAAAATGTGTTGCTCACCCAAAGGCAGGAGCCCCTAGCTTCTCTGCTGCAAGTAACACTGCCTCCTATCTAAGTTATTGCACAGTGCCCCTCCTCCCATGCACACCTGAAAAAAAAACCCTCCCAAGCACACAGTTCTCATTAATCCTGGAGGACACACCAGCCCTTAGGCTAGAAATTGCTTTACAAAGGGACGCAAATGTAGACCAGAAATAAATTCCAACCCTCCAACTCAAAACCAAAAAAACCCAAACCTTTTGCCCTGGAGTTGATTCCGACTCATAGTGACCCTATAGGACAGAGTAGAACTGCTCCATAGTTTCCAAGGAGCGCCTGGTGGATTCGAACTGCCAACGTAGCTCTTAACCACAATGCTCCCTCCAACTCAGGAGGTCCTTAATAGCCAAAAATATTTACAAAGAGGCATGTAGTAGTTAAGAACTACAGACCGGCAGTTCAAATCCACCATGCACCCCTTGGAAGCCGTATGGGGTAGTTCTACTCTGTTCTATAGGGTCGCTATGAGTCAGAATTGATTCGATGGCAATGGGTTTGGGTTTTTTTGTTTGTTTGTTTGAAGATGCAGCCCAAGGTTGGCTGAGCTCATAAAGAAATCATACGCAGTGATAGGGCAGACAAGCAATTCTGAAGGTGTCAAACGTGTAAAGTTGTCCTTCAAACATCTGATGTTCATCCGTCAGTTTGTCGTACTGTGGTGGCTTGTGTGTTGCTATGACGATGGAAGCTATGCCACCAGTATTTCAAATACCAGCTGGGTCACCCATGGTGGTCAGGTTTCAGTAGAGCCTCCAGACTAAGACAGACGAAGAAAAAAGGCCTGGTGATCTACTTTCGAAAATTAGCCAATGAAAACCCTATGGACTGCAACAGAATATTGTCTGATACAGTGTTGGAAGCTGAGCCCCCTGGGCTGGAAAGCACTACACAACAGTTACAACAATTGACTTAAACATACCAACAATCATGAAGACAGCGCAGGACTGGGCAATGTTTCATTCTGTTACACATAGGGAGCCAACTCGATGGCAGCTAACACCACCACCACTTCAAAAATAGATTTACTAAACCACATCTAATTCATAGGTGATAGAAATCAGAAAACCAGCTGCCTCTGGGGGTGGGGGTGACGGTGACAGGAAAGGGGCACCAGGGAACTGTCTCGGGTGACGGAAATGTTCTACATCTTGATTGGGGTGGTATTTACATGGGTGCTGACCAGTCAGGACTCATTAAACTGCAGACTTAAGACCTGTGCACTTTATGGGATGTAGACTGTATCTCAATAGAAAATCTAGATTTATTATTTGGTCTTCACACAAACAATCGTATAGATTATCTCAGTTATCTCATGAGGAATTCCTCCTGCTAACACATCAGCACCAAGAACAAAGTTCCTAAAAGCTAAAACTTGATCTGTACAATAAGCAAAACTGTCACTAGTGCCTGAAAAACCCACTGATTCCAACTCGTAGGGACCCAATAACACAGAGGAGAATTGCCCCCATGGGGCTTCCAAGGCTGTAAATCTTTACAGAAGCAGACTGCCACATCTTTCTTCCATGGAGCAGCTGTTGGGGTGGAACCCCGACCTTTCGGTTAGCAGCCAAGAGTTTAACCACTACGCCACCAAGGCTCCTCTCACTCATGCCAGAGTTTAAAAATTACAGTGAGAACACTGAGAACTTTCTGTATGTCGGGAACTCTGCGAAGGAAGCATTTTACTTGCAGTAATTCACTTAATCCTCCTGACAAGCCAAGGAGGTAGATACTATCACCCTAATTTAGAGATGAGGAAGCTGGCACAGAAAAGAAAATCTATTAAAAGGGCAGCCAAGAGCTGAACCCAAACCATTTGCATCACTACATTTGATGACTGAGCGTGAAGTGAGAGGACTTTCAGGGTAGTCAGAAGATATTTCAAAATGTTTTCTAGGCAAGAATCAAAAATTGATTCTCTGCATAAAAATCCATTAGCGGAAATCAGCTACAGTCACCTAGAAATAGACACCATCCAATTTGTCTTTAACCTCAAGCCTTCTTTCTCTTTAGTCCCTGGAAAGAGAAGCAGAAAAACAAGACAAATATGTTCCCCCTACCCTCACTTAACCATCGCAGGAAAAGCTGGCTATAAAAGGGCTCACGATACAGTTAGGAATCTCACCTGGAAATAAGCTGTTAATTTGTCCAGCCTCTGTATCTAGAGCCACAATGTTGTTATTGTTAGCTGCTGTTGAGTTGGCTCTGAACTTATGGCAACCCCATGCACAACAGAACAAAATGCTGCCTGGTCCTGTGCCATCGCCACGATCAACTGCAGATCGGACTGTTGTGAGCCCTAGGGTTTTCACTGGCTGATTTTCAGAAGTAATCACCAGGCCTTTCTTCCTAGTTCATCTTAGTCTGGAAGCCCCACTGCAACCTGCTCAGCATCACAGCAACACACAAGCCTCCACGGACAGATGGGTGGTGGCTGTGCATGGAGTGCACTGGCTGGGAATCGTACCCAGGTCTCCTGCATGGGGGGCAAGTATTCTATCACTGAATCACCACTGCCCCCATCTAAAGCCACAGTCAGAGGGAAGCCAGGACAGTCACTTGGGAGACAACACAGGTGGCAAAGCTGTCACCCACGGGTGGGGTCCCACACCGGGTAATATTTTCTTTTGGCCCAGTGTGAGAAAAAAAAAAAATCAAAATAATCGCCTACTGTTAAAGTCAGACCTTCTGGGCTTCCCTTGGAAAATCAGAGAATGGCACAATGCCAAGCAGGCATCTCAGTGAGGAGACAATTGGCCACAGCAGCATGCCGGTTCCTTATTTAGAGGGGCGAGAACCTCCAACTCATCGGAGGCTGTACCACTCGCTCCAACTCACCTGCTCTCTCAATCCCCCTTCCTGAGGGGCTTCACACTTCACAGGCACTAGAGTTTGTCATCACTGCTGCTGACAGGGTAACTGGGTAACGGAAACGGAAAAGCAAACGGAAACAGCACTTGGATTAAAGCAGCAGTCTACACTTTGATGCTCTTTGCCAACCTCAAGTACCAACCCTGCCTCCCACTGCAGGGACCAATGTTGTCCTAAAGCGTTTAAAATATCCTGAATGCACTTCTGATCCAGTTCATTTCCTGTAACTCATCAAATTCTAGAAAGGCACTGAAGTAACTTAAGTTTAAAGTCTAGGTACAATAAGATCAAAATCACTTAACAGAAAAAAGGCAACTCCCAACTCCAAAGATAACCACTGGCTTTGGCAAAGATCCTTCCAGACCTCTACACATTTATATACATAAGTGCGTAGAAATATCTGTTGTGGGAAAGGGGGTAAGAATTGGACGCTACTGTTCACGTTTTTGGAGCCCTGGTGGCGCAGTGGTTAAGGTCTTACCTGCTAACCAAAAGCTCAGCAGTTCAAATTCACCAGTCACCCCTTAGGAACCCTAAAGGGCAGTTCTACTCTGTCCTACAGGATTGCGATGAGTCAGAAATGAATCGATGGCAACAGGTTTGTTTTTGGTTTTTGTTCATGTTATTTTGGAACTTATTTTTTTTCATGTAATGAAAATACGCCACAAGTCCAGAAGAACTAGATGATACCTGGCTACCACTATTGACTACTCTGACTGGGATCACAGCAGAGGGTCCTGGACAGATTGGGAGAAAAATATGGAACCAAAAATCAAATTCACAAAAAGACCAGACTTACTGGTCTGACAGAGACTGGAGGAACCCCTGAGACTATGGCCCTAAGGCATCCTTCTGACCTGGAACTGAAGCCATTCCCAGAGGCCACCTCCCAGTCAAACAATACACAAACCCAAAAAATAAACCGTAACCCCTGAGAGGAACATGTTCCTTAGAATAATCAATTACATAAGACCAAAAGGGCAACGTTTGCCCCGAAGTAAAGAGGAGATGGCAGCAAGGGGCAGAAAATCAAGACGAAGCAAGGGAACAAGGAACCCAGGGCAGAAATGGGGAGAGTGTTGAGACATTGTGAGGAATGAAACCAACCATCAAATGGAAATCTAATTTGTTCTGTAAACTTTCACCTACTGCACAATTAAGAAAAAAAGATTTCCACCTTCCCACATCAACAGAGATGTAGCTACTTCATCGTTTCTAACTTCATAGTTTAGTGATACCTGCCTTTAGGTAACTACTACTGGGCTTTTGTTTGTTTCTAATGTTTTAGTTAGGGCATTGGTGGTTCACTGGTAGAATTCTTGCTTACTGTGCAGGAGGCCCTGGCTCAGTTCCCGGCCAACGCACCTCGCGTGCAGCTAACACCTGTCTGTCACTGGAGGCTCGTGTGTTGCTGTGATGCTGAACAGGCTTCAGCAGAGCTTCCATACTGAAACGGACTAAAAAGAAAGGCCTGGCAATCTCCTTCCAAAAATCAGCCACATGAAAACCCAATGGATCACAATGGTCTGATAGGCAACAAATCATGGGGATGGTGCAGGACCAGGCAGCATTTCATCCTGTGGTGCGTGGGGTCACCATGAGTCAGGGGCAGCTCACAGACAGCTCACTACAGCATTTTAGTAATATAAACCATACCTAGGCGCTTTGGTGGCACAGTGGTTAAGTGCTCGGCTGCTCACCAAAAGGTTGGCAGTTCGAACCCACCAGCCACTTCACAGGAGAAAGATGTAGTATCCCAGTTCCATAAAGATTACGGCCTTCACAAGAAACACAACAGAGAACCCCTGAGGGAGCAGGAGAGCAGTGGGATGCAGACCCCAAATTCTTGTAAAAAGACCAGACTTAATGGTCTGACTGAGACTAGAAGGACCCCGGTGGCCATGGCCCCCAGACCTTCTGTTAGTCCAAAACAGGAACCATTCCCAAACCCAACTCTTCAGACAGGGATTGGACTGGACAATGGGACAGAAAAAGATGCTGGTAAAGAATGAACATCTTGGATCAAGTAGACACTTGAGACTATGTTGGCACCTCCTGTCTAGAGAGGAAATGAGAGGATAGAGGGGGTCAGAAGCTGGCGGAATGGACACATAAAAAGAGAGTGGAGGGAAGGAGTGGGCTGTCTCATTAGGGGGAGAGCAATTAGTAGTATATAGCAAGGTATATATAAATTTTTGTATGAGAAGCTGACTTGATTTGTAAACTTTCACTTAAAGCACAATAAAAATTAAAAAAAAAAAAAAAAAAGATTACTGCCTTGGAAATCCCATGGGGCAGTTCTACTCTGTCCTATAGAGTCGCTATGAGTTGGAACCAACTCGATGGCAATGGATTTGGTTATTTTGCTTTTTTTTAAGGAATATCCTGGTGCGCTGTACCCCACACACATATCCTAAAGCCCTCTCCGATATCCCAAACTCCTCTCCATGGAGAAAATGAGTCCTCGTATCTGTAAATCCGAAACACTCTTCATATCCTAGTGTAATCTCTGGCAAGTTCCTTATTCATCTTGGCCCCCATGTGCTCGTTTGTCTAACAAGGAGCCCTTTTCCCATCAGTCCATTTTCCTTCAGTCCACAGGAACCCCTGACAACCTCTGGAAGAATCAGCAGAGTCCATCTTTTTCCTACACAGCTGGTTCTCAGTCATTTAAATCCCTGCATAATTCCATTTCCTGTTAGCCATATCTATGTGGTTCGTGGTTCAGAGAGTGAAAAGTGTGTGCCAAATGTGGCTAAAGTCCCCTCCCCATCATAGATGCCAATTGTAATGTAAATGAGGTTGCAGGGATGCTAATATCTGTTTGGATGATGGGATTATGCTACAGGCTGGGCAGATGGATAACTCAAGGAGAGAGGTCACAGACTTGGTGGCATTTATCATGCCAGAGACAAAGGGCTGGGGCAGAGAACACACAGCTTCCTTCATGGACATCCTGTGATCTCAATTTATTAGCATATGCACTTAAATTATAAGTTATTTGACTACATAACCTTTTGAATAACCACATGTTAAAAGGCCATCTGACAGGTGATATTATACACACGTTATAGACTAACTTCTTAAAATTGGTACTGTAACTTACTAGAAGTAACCTTATACCAAAACCAAACCTGTTGCTATCGAGTTGATTCTGATTCCAACTCAGAGCGACCCTATAGGACAGAGTAGAACTGCGCCATAGAGCTGCCAAGGCTGTAATCTTTACAGAAGCAGACTGCCACATCTCTCTCCCACAGAGCAGCTGGTGGGTTCAAACCACTGACCTTTCAGTTAGCAGCCATGCTTTTAACCACTGGGCCACCAGGGCACCTTTATAGATGTATGTAATAAACAGTTGCAGAGCTAGAAGACTAAAATAAAATTAGGGTATTTCATGTAAAAATCTAAAGTTCCTAACTCTTGGACCTGGCAACACTGGATCTGTTTACACCTGATGGTAGCGAGAAGTACCTGTCCACTTCTAGATGAGGCCTGAGCCTAACCAGTTTTTCCCAAGGCTTTATTCTACCAGCTCGGCCCCTTTGGGCACCTAACTTTCCATGGTGAAGCCCCTGGCTCCCTGATAATCACAAGGTTCACTGTCTAAGAGCCCACCACCTGCCTGGCACGGACAAGAATGTCTGTTACCCAAGGGGATGAATGCTGGCAGAAACGTTCTCCAGCTTCTTGCATCTTATCTCACCCACAGATGAATCAGGGCAGGAAAAGAACTGTTCTCACATCTCAAAAGCACAATTACTGACTGTGTGGAAAAAATAGTTCCCCTCCTCTTCTCAGAAGGAGCCTAGTGGCGCAGCAATTAAGCGCTCAGATGTTAACTGAAACTTCGGCATTTGAACCCATCAGCCATTTCGTGGGAGAAAAGACTTGGTGATCTGTTCCCATAAAGATTACAGCCTTGGAAACCCTATGAGGCAGTTCTACTCTGTCCTAGGGAGTCGCTGTAAGTCAGAATTGACTTGCTGGCAGTGGATTTGGTTTTTTTTTTTCCTCTTCTAAGGGCCAGAGCTGCTGGGTGCAACATGTCTAATAACATGGCATGCGCGGTCTATGTACACTCGTTCACGGGTCCCTTAGGCAGCTGGCTCCCCGACTCCACAAGCCTCTGCACCAAATCCTTATCATCTTTCATTTGCCACCAAAAAAATAAGTAATAAAACTAAAATGTTTTCTTTTGTTTAAGCAAGTCTTAAATCTTTTCCACTTTAAAAATCTTGATTAAAGATTTAACGAGGCTTGTAAACAGAAAATCCAAGTCTTCCAACTTGGTTAGAAATAAACAGCAATTACATTTCATTCTCTGATTGGAGAATAAGAAACCATCACTTCTACCCTGTCTATACCCCGGCCAACCCTGGGCTTCTTTCTGTTCCTCAAATGCTCTAAGCATGGGTCTAACACAGGGCCTTTGCATCGCCATTCCCTGGTCCTGGAATATTCCCCACTCTCCCACCCCCATTCCCACGTTACCTCAAAAGGTCTTTCATGGCCACCCTGGCCAAGGTTACCCCTCACTCTTCCCACCCCCACTTACATCCCTTTTGTCAAAAGGGACCAGTCCCTGGAGAAGGACACGATGCTTGGTAAAGTAGAGGGTCAGCAAAAAAGATGAAGACCCTCTACAAGATGGACTGACATGGTGGGTACAACAATGGGCTCAAATATAGCAATGATTGTGAGGATGGTGCAGAACTAGGTAACATTTTGTTGTTATACACAGGGTTGGCATGAGATGGAACTGACTGGACAACACCTAACACACACACACACACACACACACAAATCTTCATCCATTAACAGGGCACTGGCTATGTACCTCTGATACCCTGTCTATCCTATGATATTATCTTGTCACCTTTGTCGTGCTTTTTACAATCTAAAACAATTTTGCTTGTTTATCTGTTTATTATTTAACCCTTTTCAAATGTCAACTCCACAAGGCTGGGGATATTTGAGCTGCTTCATTCACTTGCCACATGCCTACACCCAGCACAGTGCCTAGCACACACGGTAGGTGCTCAATAACCATTTGCCAAAGAGAAGAAAGGTAAAAAAGGAGGTGAGGGAAGGGATGAAGGAGCTGGTCCTCTGTGTTACGCTCAGTGCACACCAAAGCACAGATTTTGGCACTCTTCTGGTCCTTCACCCTGAAATACTCTACACAGAGTCACCAGAACATGCGATCTTGGCAAACAGTTCAAATAATACCATTCACTGAGGCAGACACTCTGTCTTCCTCATTTGCCTCCGTGTCCTCACAGTCTAGAACTCTGCCAGTACAAAGGAAGCAGGCAATAGGTATGTGTTGAAATAACACATGACAGAACAGCTGACTGACTAAACAAATGAATGGACGGCACAGGCTGTTTTGATCCTAGTGGTATACAAGATGAAACCTCAACATTAAAATCTCAGGGATTCCCAACGTGTTGGCTTGAGGGCGTCTTCTCCCTTAAAAAGTCACTAGCCTATTCAAACCAAAACTATCCCCTGAGGTCACCTTTTAGGGAAATAACTTTTGGATTGGCACACAAAATAAAGGACATTAGCTGTGACTACGTGGCTCCATTAAAAAAACATCTATATGAGACCAAAAGGTCAACAATTACTCCAAAGCAAAGATGAGAAGGCAAGGAGGGCAGGAAAACTGGGGTACTGGAAACAATGTAATAAACAGATGTTGACACATTGTGAAAAATGTAACTAATGTCACTTAATAACTTGGGTAGAAATTGTGAAATGGGAACCTAAGATGCTGCGTAAACTTCCACTGAAAACACAATCGATTATTATTTAAAAAAAAAAAGTCACTACCATATTCCAGACACTCATGCAAGAGAAACAAAGAAATCCCTGCTTCCAAGCCTCTGAGGTTACCGAAAAAGGATGCCGACTCACTCACCAGGGGGACCCAGTAGGTGTACAGTGCGCCGAGTCTCATTTCAGGTACAAACTGGGAGCAGGCGAGAAGCAAGAAATAGAGGTTGAAAAAGTACTTGAACTGGTTGAACAGCACCTGGAAGGCAGAGGGGGAGATTTGAGAGATGTGTGACATTCAGGGCTTTGCCTGATGGGGTTTAGCAGGTTTAGAGACAAGCAATATTTAAAAGAATACCTGCAGAAGATTATGACTGACAGCACAAGCTTAAAAATGTGCATATGTTGTTTAGCAAAACACATAACATAAAGAAAAATATAAATTATAAAAGTAAAAAAAAAAAATCAGTAATAATATACATGGATATCATCAACACTAAATTTCTGACACTGGTTCCCTCCAGGCGGGGAGAAGGATAAAGCAGGGGAAGGGCACCAGGGAGCATCACCACAATCTGCCATGTTGTATTTCTTAAGCTGTATAATTTGTAAGTACAGGTAAGCAAACAAAACCTGTTGCCGACGAGACAATTCCAACTCACAGCACCAGGACAGAATTGCCCTGTCAGGTTTCCTAGGCTATAATCTTTATGGAAAGCAGACTGCCACATCTTTGGTGGGTTGGAACTGCTAACCTTTTGGTTAGCAGCCAAGCACTTAACCGCTGTGCCACCAGGGCTCCCGTATGTACAGGTAAACCATTAAAAATGCTGTTTAGGAAGAGGTTTTAGTAGGAAATGCTTATGCTGTAAGGTTGAATCAAAAAATCACAAAATAAAAAAAAAAAAGCTATACCCATAAAATGATGTCAAGGCCATAAAAGAAATACAGTAGAATCCTATCCTGAACAGCAGCTGGGTTCTGGCAAAGGTGTGATCACCCCTACCTGCTCCCTCCATTTGCCTTCTCCCTGGGGGTGAGACTGATGCCTCGTGGCTAGTTTTAGCCAGTGGGCTATGAGACGAAGTGATGTGTCTCTTCAAGGCTAATGCAGTTAAGAGCTGGTGTGCTTTGGTCACCTTGTTCTTGCCTTGCCACGTGAACGGCTTGGTGGCCATGTATTCCAGATCACAGAGCTCTTTCAGACTATACGTGAATGAGAAACAAACCTTTTCTTGTCTTCATAGACTGAAATTTTGGGGAGCTGTGGGTTGAGACAACTAGCAGTGAGTATGGTCAAAATCACCCTTAAAACAAACATCTAAATTGATCTTAAACTACAGTATAGGCAGTCCCCAGGTCAAAAACGTCTGATTTATGGACAACTTGTACTTAAGAACGACTGCCAAAAAGCCTATTATATTAAAAATTTGAGTTAAATACAATGGTTTGTAATAATGAACACATGCACTACCTTATGATGCTCGTGAAAACACTGTGTGGCTTGGGAGTGTTTCTTAAGTGCTCTGTATGCATAAAAAGGTAAAATAAATACTATACACTACGACAAGGAGCCCCGGTGGTGCAGCAGTTAAGAGCTCAGCTGCTAACCAAAAGGTCAGCTGTTCAAATCCACCAGCCACTCCTTGGAGACCTTATGGGGCAATTCTACTCTGTCCTGTAGGGTTTCTATGAGTCAAAATTGACTCGACGGCAATGGTTTTTTGGGGGGTGGTTTTTATACAAACATTTGACTAACTGACACTAAATAAGAACCGTCTGTACCTGTTCTGACTTACCTACAAATTCAACTTAAAGACAGACTTAGGAGTGGATCTCATTTGTAACCCACTGACTGCCTGTATAGTATATCTGTGTGTCTGTATTAACACTCAGTATCTCCCACTGCCATTCTTTTCCTTACAGCATTGGAACCGACTGCTGCACTGCTCCATGTGTTTGGAGACCAGGCTGGATAAAAACAGGTATTTAATTTATGTGTTTGAGGGAAGGTTTACTGAGCACATGTACCTGGATCTGTACAAATTAATGTGGGAATGCTATAACTCCAGAGTAAAACAATAAGTAAAACAGAAACATATTAACAAAAATGTTCATAGGAATTCCCTCCCTAGACGATAGGATTACAATTTACCTTTACTTTTCTTATATCTCGTCTTTTCTATATTTAATATATTTGTTGTTATTGTTAGATGCCATCAAGTCAACTCCGACTCATAGCAACCCTAGGTACAACAGAATGAAACACCACCCGGTCCTGTACCTTCCTCACAATCCTCGTTATGTGTGAACCCATTGTTGCAGCTACCGTGTCAATCCTTCTCACTGAGGGTCTTCCTCTTTTTCGTTGACCCTCTACTTTACCATGATGTCCTTCTCCAGAGACTGGTCCCTCTTGATAACACATCCAAAGTACGTGAGACAAAGTCTCACTACCTTAGCTTCCAAGGAGCACTCTGGCTATATTTCCTCCAAGACAGACTTGCTCAGTCTTCTGGCAGGCCCATGGCATATTCAATAGTCTTTGCCGATGCCATAATTCAAAGGCATCAATTCTTCTTTGGTCTTCCTTATTCATTTTCCAGCTTTCCCATGCATATTACAAATTTAATGTGTCTCATATTAAAAATATAAAATATATTTTAAAAATCTCTTAGCACTGCATGCTTTTCCTTTTGATGTTTTGGATACAATGCTAAGTCCCCAAAATATCTTTTTCCCACTAAATAAACAAATAGAAAGTTATTCTAATGGACCAGGTGGTGTCTCACAGCCTTGCAGAAAGACACCTGCCCCCTCCAGGTGCTCACGAGAGATGGAGGACCAGTGGCTAAGGAAGCATGAGAAGACCCAGGATGTTTGCAAAACATCTAAAACTGGTGCCATGATATATGTTTCAGTGGGAAGGAAAAAAGGGCGTGGTCCCTGCCTGTACTCACCCCAGGAAGGAAGGTGAAGAAGTTATACTTCTGGTTATTGATGACATTTCGAGGGTACCTCTGGTCCCTTTTCTCCGGGTGTCCCAACCAGACCGTGCGGGGCCTGGGCTCCCCTCCACCACAGCATCTCAGCCACTCGCAGCACCTGTGGGAAAGATAAGCCCACATCGTCAAGGCCACACTCACGCCAAGGCCACACCCATACAATCAAGGCCACGTCCACATTTGTCCACTCTTCCAGGAAACATGGATCAAGAATGTTTTTCTCTAAAATGTCTTCACTCACTCAGGACCACATGTAGGGCTTCATCCTTAATCCTTACTGGGGTGGGGAAACAGCTGTGACTGCTAAAAACGTGTGGTCCAATTAAAAGATGCTTTTCTCCAAACCCAACTCATTCATCTTAAAATGTGGGATTCATTTGAAAACAATAAGATTTAAGTTTAAAAAGGTAAATACATAGCCAGGACTATTATTATCCCAATTGTACAGAGGAAAAAGGGAATAAATAAAGCACCCATGTTTACAGGGATGTGAGAAACAGTCGAGGCTGGCCTTGAACTGAGCCTATCTTTTCTTCCATCACCTACTGGCTTTCTGCCACCCCCCACTGTCCAAAATTATTACCTAATGGGTGGGGAAAATATCTCCACCCCCGGCTCTCATTTTCAGCACACATTGGGTGAACAAATTAGAAAGATGGTGCCTCAGAGTCAATATAACCTGGAGACGGGCCAGCCTGCCTGACCGCAAGCGCCTACCTCCACCTCGCTCTTCCAGGAAAGCGGCTGATTCCCACCCACCTGCCCATCCCAGGTCACCTGGGAAACTCGACTGCCCTGGCAAAACAAAGCTGCTCTGAGAACCCTCAAAAAAGAGGCAGCTTAGACCTTAGGAAAACGTATAAACAAGGCAATTTGCAAATAACAAGTCCCCTTAAGCGCTGCCACGAAAAGGGCCAAGTTGACAGGTTCATGTCCCTGCTGCAGCACGCACAGGCGGGATGGAGAAACCGGTCATGCCGGCCCCTGGAGACTTTGCCAGCTGAAGTGAAACCAAGCAGATGAGGAGATTATGACTTACATGACTACTTGTCCACCGAGGACCCTCCTTCCCCCCGCCTCCTGCAGGCCAGGCCCCAGCCGGTTGTGAGGATCCAGGGCCAGGCAAACAAGATCCTTGCGCATCAGTAACCTAAAGATGAGTTAGCCAGCTGGCCACCTGTCTCAGCCGCTCAACATTTCCAAGAGGAAACACAATGCTCCTTCTTAAAAATAGCATCTTTATTCCAGTAACCAGTGCACTGATAAGGGCAGGTTTCACTTCTAGTAACTCGTTCCTGCTGGCCCCCCATCTAAGTTTGGGCAAAGGCCAGGCAGAGACAGGCACACAGGCCTGGAGGAGCCTAACTCCTCCTCCCTGTCCCTGCTTCAGGGTGCAGATCACCACCCTGGCCTATGGTGGCCACTCAGGTGTGAGGTAGACACTTAGGTATGAATAAATTTAAGTAACACGGAAGCAGGAGGGAGGGAAAGGAGGAAGAGATAAAAGGAGCGGAAAAAGGGGAGAGAGGGAGTGAGGGACAATAAAGAGAGGAGAGAAAAGACAGACGGCAGAGAAGGAGAGAGGAAGAAAAGGAGGCAGAGGGAGGAAGGGAAGAAGGGAGGCAGGAAAAGGAGAGAGGCAGCAGGGGAGAAAAGGAGGGAGGATTTGACAGGAAACACAGCACTCTATTTGCAGAAATCATCCTGATGGTCCTGACTGACCCATCAGTGAGTAATTCTCTTCCCATCCTGTAACAACCCTGTAATGATGGATCCCGTAGCTGTATTTTCTAAAACCCATAAAACCCGTTGCCCTCGAGTCAATTCTGACTCACAGCAACCCTATAGGACAGAGTAGAACTGCCCCATAGGGTTTCCAAGGACAGCCTGGTGGATTTGAACTGCCGACCTTTTTTGGTTAGCAGCTGAACTCTTAACCACTGTGCCACCAGGGTTTCTGTATTTTCCAACAGAAGATGGAAAATGAATTTGAGAGGACCACATACAGTCAGGTTGGTTGCTTACATGATTTTTTTCTATTTTTGTTTTAGCAGAAGGTTCCACACATCAAGCTACCAGGTTAAGCTCCCAGGCCAGGACTGCAGGGGCAGGTTAAATAAACAGGAACCATCCAGGAAGTGGAATTCCCAGCAGCCTGTAAAGGATGAGGGAGAGCTGTATGCCCTAAAGTCGTCCCATTTCCAACATACGTTAAATCAAAATGCAAGGGGCTCATGTGTTTTCGAGTAGAAACGTGCTCCACTAGGTCTTCAACAGCTGTGATCGCTCAGCAGTAGATCACCAGCCCTTTCTTCGAAGGCACCTCTGAGTGGATTCCAACTGCCAACCTTTTGGTTAGTAGCAGAGTGCTTAACCATTGGCACCACCCAGGGCTCCTTTGTTTGAGCATTAGTATGACTTAAAAACAAGTATACCAGGGTTGACAGATGAGTATTCAGTATTGTTTCTTTCAAAACAACTACCATTTTTCCAGTGTGCAAATTCTGCTTTTGGAATTGTCTTCAAAGACTCAAAGACTGGGGATTCATTCATCTTTTTTCACACATTATGATTCAACAAATATTTACTGAGTACCTAAGAAGGTGTAAGTACTGTGCTAGAATTTTAGGGACACACTAATGAAAAAGAGAAAGTCGCTGCTCTTAAGTGTTCAAGGAGCTTAAAGAGGAGACAAACAGTAAACACACAATTATGACTCAACATTAATAAATAAAAGTGTGTGTCCTTTGGGTGCAGATGTTTTGTTCTCTTAAACCAAATAAATGCCATCTGGACTAAAAAAAAAAAAAAAAAAGCAGGGGCTAAGATTAGGAATCAGGGACTCAAACGGATGCTTGTACACCAATGTTCCCTGCAGCCCTTGACTCACAATAGCCAGAGAGCAGAAGCAACTCAAGTGTCCATCAACTGATGAATGAATAAACACAATGTGGTAGAAACATACAATGGGGTAGTGCTCAGTTGTAGAGAGAAATGGAGTTCTAATGTATGCTACAACATAGATGAACCTTGAAAACACTATGCTGAGTAAAATAAGACACCAAAGGACAAATATCATATGAAATATCTAGAATAGACAAATACACAGAGACAAAAGTTGATTAGTGGTTACCAGGGGCCGGTGGAGAGGGAAATGGGGAATTACTGCTTAAGGATACTGAGTTTCTATTTGAAGCAATGAAAATTTTTAGAAATGGATAGTGGTGACAGTGCACAACATGCCGAATGTAATTAATGTCACTGAATTATACTGTGGGGTTTACATGAATTTACCCAAAGGATTGGTTTTTGCCCTTGGATCCTGAGATATAGCCTCTAAAACAGTGGAATTTCCCCAGTAATCAAAAGTATCTTTGATAAGGCTCCAGACCATACTTAACCTAACAGGTTATGCTAATCACCTTGTGATACCAACTGACCTCAAGGGAGAGGGGCTGGAGTTTGAATTATGTAATGAGACCCTCCCCCCATAAAAGCTCTGGACATGGAAGCTCCATGGGCTTCCTGGTTGGTAAAGACATCTGTGTACATTGGAGGGTAGTATGTCCCTTTTGGGAGCACAGGAGCTCCACTTTGGGAATCCTCCTAGACCGTGTGTCTTCTTTATTTATCTTTTTGGATGTAATGATATAGTAATCATAAGTACACTGCTTTCCACAGGTTCTGTGAGTCGTTCTAGCAAATTATCGAACCTGAGAGAGCAGTGAGAGCCAATAGGTCAGAACTGCGGGGGAATGGGGACCCTTGAGCTTATGGCTGGTGTCCTGAGAGAGCAGAAAGACCCTTCAAACTTGGAGCCAGCAGGTCAGAAGTGAGGGTGTCATGGGGACTCCCAAGCTCACAGTTAGCAGCTGAGGTCTGGGGCAGACCTGGCAGTCTGGAGGGCTGTGCCCTATAACCTGTGAGGTCTGACCTCGCCCGGGTGGTCAGGGTCAGGGGAGGAAGTGCTGCAGGTGCAGCTGGTGTCAGCAGAAGCAGCAGAGAAGCGCAAAGTGGATGGTTGGTACTTTTCCAGCATATATAGCTAAAAAGGGTTGGAATGGCAAATGTTACATATAGTGTACCATGATAAAATTAAAAAAAAGGGGGGGGGGGCTGAATGTGTGTTTGGGGCACCACTCTTTGCATGAAAGCAAGAGGACACACACATAGACAAATGCTTCCAAGTGCACAGAAACTCTCCCAGCCAGCTGGCGACACTAGTCCCCTTTGGGGATAAGAAGGAGGAAGACCTTGTCTTGCATATCCTCTAGTAAGATCTGAATTCTTTACGTTGTACATGTATCATCTATTCCAACTAAGTGTTTTTGTTCTTTTCTGCTAAATTCACAAGTATTTGTTAAGTAGCCACTTGGTACAAAGAACTGTCAGGTTCTATGGGGACCCAAACCGAGTCCCTGGGTGTTGCAAATGGCTGATGCACTCAGCTGCTAACCAAAAGGTTGAAGGTTTGAGTCCACCTAGAGGTGCCTCAGAAGAAAGATCTGGTGATCTGCTTCTAAAAAATCAGTCACTGAAAACCCTATGGAGCACAGTTCTACTCTGACATACATGGGGCCGAGGTGAGTCAGAATTGACTCAATGGTAACCGGTCTGTTGGTGAAAGGTTGGCAGTTTGAACCCACCCAGAGGCTCCAAGGGAGAAAGACCTGGTAATGTGCTCCTGTAAAGACTGCTGTTGTTATCACTGTGTGCCATCGAATCAAATCCAACTCATAGTGATCCCATGTGACGGAGCAGAACTACCCCACAGGGTTTCCTAGGCTGTAATCCTTACAGGTATAGATCAGATTGCGAGGTCTTTTTTCCCCTGGAGTCACTGGTGGGTTCAAACCCTGACCTTTGGGTTCCCAGTAAAGCACTTCACCATTGCGCCACCCGGACTCCTTCCATAAAGATGACAGCCTGGAAACCCCAATGCGGCAGTTCTATTCTGTCACATGAGGTCACAGTAAGTTGAAAATTAACTTGATGGCACCTAATAACAACAAACCATAAATGGAAAACTAGAATCACTTGCCACAGCTAGAAGGTAAATATCAAAATCAGCACAATGAAAAGCCAAACATTGTTACAAACTCCAGCTGGATACTGTGGCCCCCTGCTCTGAGCCTGCTGCCCTGCTTTCTCCTCCTTTACTGCAGGAACGTTAGCAAGTGGATGGTGCTAAAGAACAGCCCTCACAGGGTTAGAAATAATTGAAAGAAAATCAAAAAAGGACATGACTGTCTCACTAAATGTCTCACTGTGATTTAATTTGTGCCCTTGAATTATTTACACTTTATCACTGCAGCCTAGAGCCACGGCCCCTCTGCACTTTGCAAGCTACTATCCCGAAGGAGAAACCTTGGGCTTGGTGTCAAATTTACAGTAAGTAGCCAAATTCCCCCACATCTGTCCAAACAGAAGAGGTGGCAGCCCCGGTCCTTCTCCTCCACTGGATTTATCCCTGCAATTCTCTTCCACTGGCGGCTGCCGCCACACCGTTTGTCTAAGGGATGGACTTCAGCACCACCCCTCCGGCCCCCAGAGGGGCAGCTGCCCTGGCAGTTATGGCCGCTGTCACCTTGGTATCGTGGATGGCTGCTGTTGCTTCTTAACACCAAACCGAGCTGTCTGTCACTTCCCTGTGACAAAGTAACTTCTATCCCACATTCTAGACAGGCTGGGGAGAGAGGCTAAGGCAGAATCCCTTCAGAGTGAGAAATTAATGAAGACTCTGAAATAGAAACAAGCAACAGGCCCAATTTTAAAAGACCAGGACCACATGGGCTAGAGCAAGAACTCCGCTTCAGTAGAGACCTGGATACAAATCCTAGCTCTGCTCCAGGCTGGCTGTGTGGCTTAGGACCACTCACTTTTTTTTTTTCTCTTTTCCATTTTAAAGTTTATATCTTATCTGTCTTTTTTACTTCTTTTTTTATTGCATTAGTTAGGAGTCCTGGGGAAAAAAAAGGTTATATAACAGCACTGGTAAGGCATTTTTATCGTGACTGGGGCCTTAACAGAATTGCTCTAGTGTTTTACTCTCAAGGATCACGTTCGTTTTGTTTCCATAATCAGCATGTGTGAGGTGTAAGTTAAAGACAATAAAACGCACACATTTTAAGTGTAAACATTGCTATGCTTTCATAAATATATGCATCATGTAACCACTACCCCAATTAAAACACAAACCTATTCAGGATCCTAATGGATCGGTTTGCAGTATGGCTTCCTACCTCCAGCCCTAAAAAAAAAAAAAACAGCCCTAAGTAACTACTAATTTGGTTTTAATCATAACAGATTTGTTTTGCTTTTTTTTTTTTAAAGCGGTAAATATACAGCAAGGAGCCCTGGTAGCACAATGGTTAAGCACACAGAAGCTAACCAAAAGGTTGGCGGTTCGAACCCACCCAGCAGTTCCACCGGAGAAAGACCTGGCGATCTGCTTCTGTGAAGATTACACCCTAGAAAACCTATGGGGCAGTTCTACTCTGTCACACGGGGTAGCTAGGAGTCAGAACCGACTTGAGGGCATCCAACAACAACAGATATATAAGTAACAAAACATGTCATTTCAACAATCTTCATGTGTGCAGCTCAGTGACCTTAAATACGTTCATCTTGTTGTTTAACCATCACCATGAACCACTCCTGATTTTTTCTATCTCCCTTCCTCAATCTTCTTTGATCTTCATATTTTCTTACATATAAAAGGACAACAGTAAGACCTGCCTTGCTGAATTACTATATTAGAAATTTTATGCATAAAGGGGCCTAGGACAGTGCCTGGAATGTAACAGGCATACAATTAACAGTAAATATTACTTCTCTTGAGTTATTTTTCCAGAGTAAACAACTAGCAAAAGGAAAGAACTTTCTCACCTGTTGATAGCCAAGAGCTATTCAACTAGGTTACGATGCAAGGCTGAAAACAATTCAGTTTGCACTGATTCCAATTCTAACCACTTAGAGAGAAAAGCCAAAATGGATTCTGTCATGATTTTACTCTAAAACAAGTAAAGGTTTTGACAGCCCATAGCCTGTTGATCAATGTGCAGGAGTCTCAGGAAATCCTGCTGAATTTTGAGGAAAAAGCAAATATCAAGGGGGAAACGCCAAGGGAACAATGTTTCTGAAAAAGGTAACTAACGCAGCAAGGAGTTACCCCCCATGGAAATGATCGCCTGGGAGCCTGGCCACTGGCCCAATCAGCAGGCACTCAGTAAATATTTGGTGAATCGCCTGCGTGATGCACAATGTTTTTGGGAAGCTAGTCCAGGAAGTGACAGTCTCAATGTTGACAGCAGGGAGATCGAGGAAAAATGTAAAAAAAAAAAAAAAAAGCAATACAGAGAAAAATAGTCTACAGTAGTGGTTCTCAGCAGGGGGCAATTTTGCCCCCCAAGGGACACTTGGTGATGTCTGGAGACATTTTTGGTTGTTACACCTGGGGTGGGGGATATTCCTGGCATCAAGTGGGTAGAGGCCAGGAATGCTGCAGGCATCATACAGTACACAAGACTGCCCCCTATGACAGAGAATTATCCAGCCCCGTATGTCAACAGTGCTGAGGCTGGGAAACCCTGCAGCAGCGCAGCACTGGCCGGTTCATTCCTGCGATAACGGGATGTTCCGTCTGTACTGTCCCATCCAGTAGCCATTAGCCACATGAGGCTGTTGAGCACTCAAAATGTGAAACTTACTTCATCGATTTAATTCATTTAAATAGTCGCGCATGTCTAGCAACAACCACATTGGCTAGCAGGTCTAGAGGGTTGTAACCTGAGGGGAGGTGGAAGGAGTGGCAGAAAAGGTATGAAGGGAAATTTTTGCTCTTTCTTCTAAATACATCTAAGTGGCTAGATTTTTTTTTTTTTTTAATTCTTGCTGTTAGGTGCTGTCACGTGGATTCCAGCTCATAGCAACCCCATGTATAACAGAAAGAAACACTGCCCAGTCCTGTGCCATCCTCATAACTGTTTCTATGTTTGAGTCCACTGTTGCACCCACTGTATCAATCCACCTCATTGAGAGTCTTCCTCTTTTTTGCTGACCCTCTTCTTTACTACGCACCATGTCATTCTCCAGGGACTGGTCCTTCCTGATAACATGTCCAAAGAGGAGGTAAAATCTGAAGTCAGGAAGGATACAAAGAAGAAAGCTAGTTCACCAAAGTCTGAACGTGCGTCTGGCCTCAGTTATAAATCACCTTTTGGAAAAAGCCAAGTCAACATGGCCATTTCTCTTTAAATGTAAAGGTCAGACCCTCTGACGGGGCAAGTTCACCTAGAGGAACATATCCTACCGAATGCTGGTGGCAAAGGAGCAGAGAGAATTGCATGAGGAAGCTCCCAACAGCAATATCATAAAGAACAAAACCTTGGAAATGGCCAAATGCCCACTGCAAATGGATCTCCAGGCAATAGACCCACAGCCATTACAGGACCAAGGTGGAGCTATAAGAGCTGGCAGGGGAAGACCGCCAAGTGATCAGGCAGGGGAAATCATAAGGCAAAACGATATGATTCCATTTTTTAATAAAAAATTATGTTAATATATGCATGAAGGAAAATTCCTGAGAAACAAATCCACACCCCCAAACTGTTAATGCTGGTAAAGAGCCAGGAAAGGGGCAGTCAGGGACATTGAGAAACACCTCCTTTCCCCATGTCTCCTGCCTCAAATCTTTCCCTCCTGGGCCTCCTGCTGCTCAGCAATGCGGGGGATTCCTCTTATGCAAGTGTGACTCGCACGGGATGACACATGCCACCAGGAAGCCTCTCCCTTCTCTGACTCCAGCTCCTTCCCTGCTCCCAAGGAGACCTGGGCAGCCACAGCCACTGCTACAGCCTCACTCCACCTTGGGTGTCGTGGCCTTTGGCACTGAGACAGCCCCAGGAGGGCCCGGGAGATGTTTCCAAAGGCACTTAATACTAGAGGTTCCTTGGAAGGAGTTTATCTCTAGAAACAAGTAGTAGAGGTCCTGAGGGCCTCGTGGGGACAGCCCAGGTATGCAAGGGCACTCATCAGAGAGCATGCTCACACCTGTCCTAACTTCGCACCTGTCCTAACTTCACCGGCACAGGGGAATGCTACTTTGGGCTCTAGCAACTGCACTGCAAATCTCCTTTTGCAGGGAAGCCAGACATTACACACAGCTTACCCATTGCTGTCAAGCTGATTCTGACACATAGTGTAGAGCAGAACTGCCCTATAGGGTTCCCGAGGCTGTAATCTTTACGGAAGCAGACTGCCACATCTTTCTTCCATGGAGGAGCTGGTGGGTTCAAACCACTGCCCTTTTTAGTTAGCAGCTGAGTGCTTAACTACTGCACCACCAGAGCTCCTTACAAGCAGCTTGGCCATGAGAAACCACACGTAGAAAGCCTTTCTTTTATTCATTCAACAAATACTTACTGAACATTTTCAGACTCCCAAATATATCTTACATAACTACCCAACACGCACCACAAAGAGGTTTATCCAGTATACCTACATGTGTCTACTGCGATCCCCAGCGTCTGATGGGGGCCACATGCCCCTCAGCCTTTGCCCCCTTTTTTCCTCCCTCTCTGCCCTTATCACACATGAATAAACAGGACAGAAAGCATGGGGTTTACTTCCTTCTCTCTTATTTTAAACTTTCCCAATCCCATCAGCATGCCCCAGGCAAGCACAAAATAAAAATGGTAGGTATAGAAGGCCATAGCCTTACCCTGGAATATGGGGTCATTAAGGCAGTATTTCGTTCTGTTGTGCACAAGGTCGCTATGAGTTGGAATCGACTCAGTGGCACCTAACAACATCAACAACAAACAGCCCTGGTGGTGCAGTGGTTGAGCGCTTGGCTGCTAACCAAAAGGTCCGCAGTTCAAATCTACCAGCCACTCTGTGGGAGAAAGATGTGGCAGTCTACTTCCATAAAGCTTAACAACCTTGGAAACCCTACAGGGCAGTTCTACTCTGTCATATAGGGTCACTATGAGTTGGAATCAACATGATCGTAATGGATTAGGTTTAGGTTTTCAGGCTTATATGGGTTCCCTGGGTGATGTAAATAGTTTGTGCTCAGCTACTAATCAGAAGGTTGGCAGTTCAAATCCACCCAGCAGTGCCACGGAAGAAAGGCGTGGCAGTCTAATTCCATAAGATTACAGCCTTTGAAAACCCTGTGGAGCACAGTTCTACTCTGACACACATGGGGTTTCCATGAGTTGGAATTGACTCAATGGCAATAGGTTTGGATATTTTTTGGTAAGGCTTATCCAGGGTGTAACATGGCAGAGCCCTTCCAGAAAAAAAAAAAAAAAAACAGAAATCCACTTGGTAATAAGCAGTCCGAGCTTGTGAACACCCAAATGTTCTATTTAACATAGTGACTTGGGAATCTTGTCTATGAAAACTCTCCAAGGTGTAGGGAAAACTCTATGTATCAAGATATCCTCTGTAGACTACATTATAATTCATAGCAGCAAAATGGAACTGAAATAAAATCACTTACTAGCCACCCAGGAGCCCTGGTGCCGCAGTGGTTAAGAGCTTGGCTGCTAACCAAAAGGTCAGCAGTTTGAATCCTTGGAAACCCTATGAGACAGTCCTGCTCTGTACTATAGGGTTGCTATGAGTGGGAATCCACTCGATGGCAATGGATTTGGTTTTTCATTTTTGGAATAGGCATTCAATAAAGATACACACGAGAAGGAATCATGCCTAATTTAAATAATTCTAGCTACTGCATTTTTAACTTTTCTGTAACAGGGATCATAACTTTTCTATAACAAGAATTATTATTTTTATTATGGGCAAAAAATAAAACTAGCATTTAAAGATCGCATGCGAGGCCCCAGCATTGGGGAAAACTCTAAGGCAAAGGTTCTCCGGCTGAGTAGGTCATATCCTTCCTGAGTCCCACCGGCCCTCTCCAGAGCAGATGGTTGGGCTGAGCAGCAAGACTTAGTCCTGCTAGCCCCTCCTTCCAACACTTGGTACAAAACAGCCCAACACTACTCAAAAGGACATTAGGGACCATCTGAGGAAGGCCCAGCCCCAGTTAGTGCAACTGCCTGGAAACATTAGGAAGCACAGTGACACAGCTTTTTTGATGAGGCCACTAAGTGCCAGGGAGGACCTAATGGGGTATCTTCAGCCAAAAAGCAGATATGGGATCAATTTGAGATCTGTAATACAGCTCTCTGACAGGAAGCAAGTAGCTGCTTCTGTGGCTAATTCCTTGCAGTAATGGGCTATGGGAGAGAGGGAGTGAAAAAAGTGTATTATATACCTTATATATCTGTGTATTAGAGGGTTTAGTCTCTCTCCTCATTCTGCCTCCAATACCCAACACAAACCTTCCCTGAGAGCCCACTGTGTGCCAGTCCTACCGCTCAGCTCCCTGATCAATCAATAAGGCAAAGCCCTTGGGGTTATTAACATTTCAGAAGAAAGTGAAGGGTGCTGGAGGCCGGCAGACCTGGCAGGAGCTGTGAAAGGCTCCCATTCTTCACTCACCCATCCATGCGATCAGCAAATATTTGTTGAGCACCTACTATGTGCCAGTTTTTGTGCTAAGCTTGGGGTACATGTGAGAACAAGACAAACATGGGCACTGCTCTCAGGGAGCCTGGGTTCCACAGGTGGGCAGGTAGGGAGAGAAAACAAGTGAGAAAGCAAACAAGAGCATGTCATTCAGTGAGAGGTGGCTCCTTTAGAGTGGGCAGTCAGGGAAGGCCTCTCTGAAGAAGAGAAAATTGAGCTGAGGTCTGTAAGACAAAAAGGAACAAATCTATAAGCTGTGTGACCCAGGGCTAGTTATTTCACCCCTCAGTTGAGTGGTACAAATGGTTAAGCACTTGATATTAGCCAGAAGGTTGACAGTTTGAACCCACCCAAAGGCACCTCAGAAGAAGGGTCTGGCGACCTGCTTCCAAAAGGTCACAGCCTCGAAAGCCCTATGGAGCACAGTTCTACTCTGACACACATTGGGCCGCCATGAGTCAGAGTCAACTCGACGCTAACTAACAGCAATAAGCTTTGGTTTCCTGGACAATGGAAAAACAACAGCAGTCACATGGGGCCAAGTGAAGAAGGCAATCCACTCAAAACACCTGGGACAATGGTGATGGATCTAAGAAACCAAGAGAATTAATAACTGTAAAAATGATGTTGGGGCGGCATCTGACCTCCTCTAACTTCACAAGGGGGAAGGAGAATCAAGATCAACAGCCTATGGCTGGTTCCAGACATGTCACCTCTCTCCGCCGTCTTCACCAATTCTGACACCAACCAACCCTCCTACGGCACTATCTACTCCTCTGCTGGGTTCGATAATTCACTGCAAGGGCCACACAGAACTCACGGACCATACTCATGGTTATGGGGTTTACTAGGGAAGTAATAGTTACAATTCAGGCTCAGGGACACTCAGGATACAGTTCTTTCAATCAGGACAGCCTCTTCCCAGCCATGCCAGAGGCAGGCCTCTCCCTTGCCCTCGGCCTCTCCCCTGCTCAGGCAAGTGTTAGGAAGCTCTTTAAGCTCTGCCAGTAAGCACCCAGAGGCACCCCACTCTGCCAGCAAGCCCAAAGGCACTCAGTTTTCTCGCTCCATGGGCCGGGAAGCCCACTGTGCAGTCTCCTGTAGTCTTTCCTGCCACCGTTTCTCTGCTACTGCTTCTTGCCATCTTGTGCTACAGCTCTCTCTGCCTCCTGGCTCCTGAAGCTTCTCAGCCCAGGGATCCCGGGTCCAAAGGACTCACTCTGCTCTGGCTTTCCTTCCTTGGTGGTGGTGTGATCCTCTCTTCCTGCCTCTGGGATGGCTCATTTTAAGCCTAGCAGGATAGCAAAACCCACCAATCCCCTTCGAGGGCCACAGTTACCTTATTCACACATGGCGTAAAGACCATGGCGAGAAAGGCCAAGGTCCAGTGGACCACAACAACATTCCTACCAGACACATATTATGTGTCACCAGAACGTAAGCTACAAGAAAGCAGAGATTTTTGTCTCTCAGTGTTTACTGTGCCAGGGACAGAGTAAATATTTATGAAGTGAATGAATGACCGGATCAACGGTAGTTGTTCTTATTCTTCTCGCTGTTAGTTTTTGTTAACCTGTTTGTGAATGGATACAACTCTGCAATCTGGATACCCATTCAAATAGCTGACAGTCCTTTTGTAATATCCAAAAACCAAGTCTAAGATTCTCACCTGCGAGCCTTCTGCCCTGTAATAAGCAGAGCTCTGGTGTGTCACTTTGCAGACCTGGTCCATCCCACACCAGACAGGTGAGTTCTCCCAGGTCTGGAGGCCTCTGCCTCCCTCAACTTTCCTTTTGTTTTCCTCCAGAGGGACCGCATTCAGAACAGATGAGTTATTTATACAATGTCACTGGACGTCCGTGTAGGAACTGCTGAACTGGTGTATATTCTGCTGTATATATTCTCAACAAAATAAATCATAAAGAGCAATGCCTGCCCAAATTAAAATATGTATATTATTTGTAAGGTGAAGAAAAAAGAATTAACTTGTAGAAAAACAGGGAACTGGTTAAGTAAGCTAGGGGAGGTCTACTCAAAGAAATAATATGTTGCCATTTAAAATATCATTTACAAAGTATGCCACGATGCAGAAAATGCCTGACATTAAAATGTTACATGAAAAAAAGTAGAAAATAAAAACACGTGCTACATTGTTCCAATTCACAAAACAACGTACACACAGAAACAGCAGAAAACAACGTGCTAAAATGTAGTCATAACTGTGGTGGTTGTTTTTGGTAGGAAAGCAACACCGGAACTTCCTTTATCAGTTTTCTCTGTTCTCCACTGTGTCTTTAGTAAGCATGCACACCTTTTATCATTAAAAGAAAAAATACATACTTCTTTTTTTTTTTTTTAGTGTTGCTCTTATAATGTGAAGTACTCAACAACAGAGTGCTTGGTCAAACGGTGGAATCTGGAGATCCCCAGAAGGAAAGGCCGCTGTAACGTTGCCAAGGTGAGGTTCAGTGTTACAGTGACTTGGCTAATCTATATGTCTAAAATAATCTCAGATAAAGAATAGGAAGCCTCTTTCAAATAAATCAATCACAAATTAAAAATAAATTTCTTTCGATATCGCTACACTCCCATAAGAATGGCTGAAAGGAAAGAAGACAATACCAAGCATGGAACTGCTGGTGGGAGTGCAAACAAGTTCAAACACTTTGGAAAACTGCCATTTTCTACCACAGCTAAACACACATACACTGGAGGGCCCAGCAAAGCCACATGATTTGAGTACTAAAAGACATGTTCAAGAATGTTCACAGCACTGTGTCCCATGAGAGTCAAAACTGAAGCAGCCCAAATGCCCATCAAGAGAAGGCATAAAGAGATCATGATACAGACATACAGTGATAGTGTAAGGCAATTAGAACGAACAAACAGCCAAGCTCATGCAACACAGCTTAACCTCACAAATTAACACATGAAGTAAAAAGCCAGGTTCAAGCGAAGACACACTGCTTGATTCCATCTATCATGCTGCTGAGGGGGGCCGCACCTGGAAAAAGACCCAAGGGGGTTCCTGAGGTAATAGCCTGTTTCTTTATATGGTGCTGGTTACACGAATGTGTTCACTTTATGAAAATTCATCAGGCTGTGCACTTACGATCTGTATACTTTCCTTTGTCTGAATATGTATATATATGTGTGTGTGAATATTTATGTATGTATGTGTATGCATTATTTGATTTCATTTTACTTGGATCCACAATCAATGCCCATGGAAGCAGCTGTCAAGAAATAAAACAATGAAAAAAGAAAGAAAATAATGTATTGCCTTGGGAAAATCTGCTGCAAAAAAAGACCTCTTTAAAGTGTTAAAAAGCAAAGATGTCACTTTGAGGACTGAGGTGCCTCTGACCCAAGCCATGGTATTTTCAGTCACCTCGTATGCATGCGAAAGCTGGACAATGAATAAGGAAGACCAAAGAAGAACTAATGAATTTGAATTATGGTGCTTGTGAAGAATATTGAATATATCACGGACTGCCAGAAGTATGAACAAATCTGTCTTGGAAGAACTACAGCCAGAATGCTCCTTAGAAGCGAGAATAGTGAGACTTTGTCTCACATGCTGTGTACACGTTATCAGGAGGGACCAGTCCCCGGAGAAGGACATTATGCTTGGTAAAGTGGAGGGTCCGCATAAAAGAGGAAGACCCTCAACGAGATGGATTGACACAGTGGCTAAAACAAGGGGCTCAGACATAGCAATGATTGTGAGGATGGCACAGGACTAGGCAGTGTTCTGTTGTACACAGAGTTGCTATGAGTCAGAGCCGAACGAATGGATGGCACCTAACAACACAACAACATGCATTATTTAAACTCGAAAAAAAAATCAACCCTTCTATAAAAAAGAAAACAACAGGTGGGTCAAGTGATCTTATCTGCTTACTACCTGGTCTTTTCATTTCCTTTAACCAACTGCCTTTAATTTGGAGAGTGAAGAAAAAAGAAAAGAGGGGAGAAGGTTTACAGCTGCGGATGGTGCCATTGCCTCACAGGGCACGTGGGATGCCTTTTATATTTCTCCTAAAAAGAGAGATAGCAGCTCAGCTCCTGCCCAAATGAGCTCACAGAGAACTCTCAAGTCTGGACTGCCTGCATAAAACTGTCAAAAAACTCATTTACATCAGTTTAAAATAAAAGTTTGCTAACAACATCAAGAGATCCATCCCTGGCAAAATGAGATGCTTCCCAAATGCTCTCTTCATTACTAAATCAGAAAGCTAAACTCAGTGTCAAGAACAGAGTCCAAACAGGAATTTCTCACTCAACAGGTTTTCTTTTTTTTTTTTTAGAGGATGTTGTTGTTGTTGTTAGGTACCCTCAAGTCAGTTCCGACTCATAGCCACCCTATGCACAACAGAACAAAACACTGCCCAGTCCTACGTCATCCTTACAATTGTTATACTTGAGCTCATTGTTGCAGCCACAGTGTCAATCCACCTCGTTGAGGGTCTTCCTCTTTTCCGCTGACCCTGTACTCTGCCAAGCATGATGTCCTTCTCCAGGGACTCATCCCTCCTGACAACATGTCCAAAGTACGTAAGCTGCAGCCTCGACATCCCCTACTCTAAGGAGCATTCCGGCTGCACTTCTTCCAAGACAGATTTGTTCGTTCTTTTGGCAGTCCACGGTATATTCAGTATTCTCCAACACCACAATTCAAAGGCGTCTACTCTTCTTCGGTCTTCCTTATTCATCGTCCAGCTTTCACATGCATATGATGCGATTGAAAACACCATGGCTTGGGTCAGGCGCGCCTTAGCCTTCAGGGTGACATCTTTGCTCTTCAACACTTTAAAGAGGTCCTTTGCAGGAGATTTGCCCAATGCGTCTTTTGATTTCTTGACTGCTGCTTCCATGGCTGTTGATTGTGGATCCAAGTAAAATGAAATCCTTGACAACTTCAATCTTTTCTCCGTTTATCATGATGTTGCTCATTGGTCCAGTTGTGAGGATTTCTGTTTTCTTTATGTTGAGGTGTAATCCATACTGAAGGCTGTGGTCTTTGATCTTTATTAGTAAGTGCTTCAAGTCCTCTTCACTTTCAGCAAGCAAGGTTGTGTCATCTGCATAACGCAGGTTGTTAATGAGTCTTCCTCCAATCCTGATGCCCCGTTCTTCTTCATATAGTCCAGCTTCTCGTATTATTTGCTCAGCATACAGACTGAATAGGTGTGGTGAAAGAATACAACCCTGACACACACCTCTTCTGACTTTAAACCAATCAGTATCCCCTTGTTCTGTCTGAACAACTGCCTCTTGATCTATGTAAATGTTCCTCATGAGCACAATTAAGTGTTCTGGAATTCCCATTCTTCACAGTGTTATCCATAGTTTGTTATGATCCACACAGTCGAATGCCTTTGCATAGTCAATAAAACACAGGTAAACATCCTTCTGGTATTCTCTGCTTTCAGCCAGGATCCATCTGACATCAGCAATGAGATCCCTGGTTCCACGTCCTCTTCTGAAACCGGCCTGAATTTCTGGCAGTTCCCTGTCGATATACTGCTGCAGCCGTTTTTGAATGATCTTCAGCAGAATTTTGCTTGTGTGTGATATTAATGATATTGTTCTATAATTTCCACATTCGGTTGGATCACCTTTCTTGGGAATAGGCATAAATATGGATCTCTTCCAGTCAGTTGGCCAGGAAGCTGTCTTCCATATTTCTTGGCATAGACAAGTGAGCACCTCCAGCGCTGCATCTGTTTGTTGAAACATCTCAATTGATATTCCATCAATTCCTGAAGCCTTGGTTTTCGCCAATGCCTTCAGAGCATCTTGGACTTCTTCCTTCAGTACCATTGGCTCCTGATCATATGCCACCTCTTGAGAAATGGTTGAATATCGACTAATTCTTTTTGGTAAAATGACTCTGTGTATTCCTTCCATCTTATATCGATGCTTCCTGTGTCGTTTAATATTCTCCCCATGGAATCCTTCACTATTGCAACTCGAGGCTTGAAATTTTTTCTTCAGTTCTTTCAGCTTGAGAAACGCTGAGTGTGTTCTTCCCTTTTGGTTTTCCATCTCCAGCTTTAGAGAATGAGGTATCTTAAAAGGGCAATATGAGATGTGGCCACTTGTAGTGAACTCATTCATTCCCTTAGTCCAGTGGCTCCCAAACAGGGAAGATTTTGCCCCCTAGGGGCCATTGGCAATGTCTAGAGACATTTTTGGTTGTCACAACTGGGGGGGGGGGGCCCGAGGTGGGGGGCACGTGCTACCAGCACCTAGTGGGTAAAGGCCAGGAATGCTGTTAAGCATCCTACAACGCAGAGGCAGTCCCTTATAGCAGAGAATTATCCAGTCCCAAGTATCAGTAAGGAGCCCTGGTGGTACATCAGTTAAGTGCTCAACTGCCAACTGAAAGGTTGGTGGTTTGAACCTACCCAGCAACTCCATGGGATAAAGACCTGGTGATCTGCTCCTGTAAAGATTACGGCCTAGGAAACCTTGTGCAACAGTTCTACTCTGTCACACAGGGTCACTATGAGTCAAAAATTGACTCGAAGGCACCTTACAATGACAAGTATCAGCAGTGCCTGAAGTCTAATCTGACCAAGGCCAACTTCATCCAGTGTCACAGCAGACTGCCCAGTGGGGGGCGGGAGATCCTGCCCAGGCCCTGTTTTATAAGGGGACACTGTTCACAGGACAAGCGTCTTCCTTGGGGATAGCAGTCATCTCTGTAATTTCACTGTCCAACTCCATGGGGACAAATGGGCTCTTCCCGGGCACTGGCCAAACGCAGAGATCTGGGAGGAAGCAAGACACCCAGCCAGCCCACATTTCCCACCCAACCAGGAGCCTTTCTGTGAAGGCCAGAGTCCCTCTCCCACCAGAAACTTCCACAGGGCCCCTTCTGACTGTCCCCTCCCAGAATTCTCTCAAACTCTGTTTAGACAAAGATACAAGCAACAAGAAGATCCCCAGTCAACCTGGTAAGCTAATCATCATTTAATATCAGGTTTTTCATGGATAACTTAACAAAATATCATTATTTTACTATTGGCACAACTAGATGATCTCATTTATTTTCCCTTGTAGGCAATGACTGATAGATCATCACTTCCTGAATGCCAGTCATCCTTGGGGCATAGCCACAAACCTCATGAACTATAACATACGACACGTTTCCTTTAAACTGACTCCCTGATTTTGACTTAAATGTATTCTGAGAAGAAATTTATTATCACCACTGTAAAGAGAAAACAACCTTTAAAACATTATGCTGAGTGAGATAAGTCAAACGCAAAAGGACAAATATTGTATGATCCCACTTCCATGAAATATCTAGAATCGGCAAATGCGTAGAGACAAAAGAAGTTACCAGGGGCTGGAAGGAGGGGCAAATGGAGAGTTAGAGAGAGAAAGAAGAGAGAAAACAAGCATTACTTGGCACAAACATAAAGATCCAAAAAATAATTGCTTAATGTTTAAGTGTTTGGCCGTGAGTCACCTAAAATGAGCTTTGGTAACGTTTCCTGCAGTCCGACTTTAAACATACGTACCAATATTTCAAATGCATACCAGTAAGAAAAGAGACACTAGTTAATAAAATCAGCACCATCCTTAACTCTGTAGGTAAAAGTCGTTGACAAAATAAGTGACAACTAGTCTTTTTCTTTCTACATTAAACCATTCATTTTCTGCTTAAGTAGTGAAGGTGGGGACCCAGCATATCCACTTCCAAAAGCCATCAAGTATGGCTGGCCTCACACCCTGACTTTCCTCATTTGCATCTGGGCAAAGATATTAAAAGAGCTTTCTGTTGTGCAAAGTAATAGCCAAAGGTTCAAAGATGGACTTTTTGACACCTTGCTTCCTCCTTCCAGGGTGTTCCTGCACTACTGACAAAGGAGAAGTCAGAGGTCAAATGGACACCCTCTCTTGGGGACTGGCATGCCAGGTCTCCTCGAGCTGGCCAGCTGGAGTGTAGATATGAGAAGGTCCTGAGGAAACCCTCAGCAAGTCTGGCTCCCGTGTCCCTATCTACCCTTCAGAGTCCCTCTCTCAGTTTGTAATTACACATCCCATGGCATCGCCTGCGAACGCCACGTGGGCAGGACCGCCGAGTCTGACTTCAGTCCGTGCAGGGCAGTGTTCAGGGCAGGCCCGTGGCTGGAAATGGTTGGATGAATGAGTGCATCTGAGCTGGCCAAAGAGGACAAAGGGGCCCTTCCTGAGGGGCAGCTGCCAGGGCTTGTCTGACTGCTCTTATTCACGGGGAGCAAACAACTGCTTATGCAATGCTTCATTCCACCACAGAGACAGAAAAGTGCGGGGTCCTGGATGTCGCCCACCAGCACGACTCCAAGGACCGCCCCCCAACATACCCCTCTAGCTGTACTCCTAATACTACCTCCATGTCAGAGGAAGGACAATTACAACACACACACACACACACACACATATTTATAATGCTATATTCCTAATACTACCTCCAGAAACCCTGGTGGCATAGTGGTTAAGAGCTACTGCTGCTAACCAAAAGGTCGGCAGTTTGAATCCACCATGCACTCCTTGGAAGCCATGTAGGGCAGTTCTACTCTATCCTGTAGGGTCACTATGAGTCAGAATCAACTCAACAGCAACAGGTTTGGTTTTTTGGTTTTAATACTACCTCCGTCATGTCAGGAGGGACAATTAATACACACATTCCTATATCGCTCACGCGCCTATATTTTAAAACAAAAAACACTGCCATGAAGTCGATTCCAACTCATAGTGACCCTATATACTATACACCTAAAATACCACATGCTTATATACTATATATGTAATACTACCTCCATCATGTCAAAAAAGGGCATTTTAGCGCCACAAACTAGAAGTGACAACTGCAATAGAAAAGTTCAGACCTTTAAATAAAACATATCTGCATGAAAAACTCCCTACGTTGTCATTATTTTTCTTAGTTCACATAAACCGTAAGAACCGCACCACTGATGGATGCTGGTGGCCTGCCTCGGCCCTGTACCTGGAGGCTCAGTAACTGCAGAAGTTCTGTGTGGACTGGGATAGCGTCTACTGGAGTTAAGTTCTCTGTGGCCATTTTCTGGGCAGAGTTCTTCCTCAACTAGACCCTCTACAAAGTTCTACAAAGAGAAGCTAGTGTTACCCAGTCTAGGAACCCACAGGAAGCCGGTCCTACCCTCCAGACTGTGGGAAGAACAATTTCTGATGTTCTCTAAGGGTTTATATGCTAGCCTGCAGGCATCAAGCCAGATGACACAGGCACTCTTACTATGCCCTCATTTTATGGAAGAGGAAACTGAGGCATCCTGGGGATAAGGTAGCAGCCCCACATTCCCAAATCCACTGCTACTGAGTCAATTAAAACTCATAGCAACCCCATAGGGCTTCCAAGGCTGTCAATTTCTACGGAAGCAGACTGCCACATCTTTCTCCCACAGAGCAGCTGGTGGGTTCAAATGGCTAACCTTTCAGTTAGGAGTCAAGCACTTTAACCTCTGAGCCACGAGGGCCCCACATCAGATTGGCAGTAAAGTAGCAAAACAGGTATATCAACTTAGGTCTGATCTAAACTCAACCAGCAGGCAACCAAGCTGGCATACTGCCCTGCGTACTGAAAATTATACTCCAGAATATTCCTATCTTTTTTGTTTCTTTTTTTTAATACAGCATTTTACAAAATGCAACATATTGTAAACAACTGCCACTCCCACATTTTCTGTCCTGCAGCCACTGTGTAAAAAAAGAGAAAATAATCAGTTACTGGAGGGAAAAACAAATGATCAAACAGAGAAAAACAGTATAATGGGGGCAGAGCTGATCAAACGTCCTCCAGCTAGCAGCCACAGGTGCCCATGAAGAGACCCTGGACCATGGTTCCTGGTTTGGAGTCACACTCATCTGGGTTCTAATTCATGTCTGCCATTCATTTTCGTCCTTGACTAACTGTTAACCTTTCTGAGCCTCTGGTTTCCTTATCAGTAAAACAAGGATGTAAAAAGACCAGCATCAAAGGACAACTGTGTAGCATGAATGGGAAAACACTACTTCAGGGCCAAAACATTACAGATCTAAGTTATTAATGTTTCTCCCCCACAGTCAAGTAAGGAGGCACACACCCACGCCCGGACAGGGAACACAACAGAGAATCCCTGATGGAGCAGAAGAACAGTGGGATGCAAACCTCAAATTTTCACAAAAAGACCAGACTTAATGGTCTGACTGAGACTAGAAGGACTCCTGAGGTCATGGTCCCCAGACCTTCTGTTAGCCCAAGACAGGAACCATTCCCGAAGCCAGCTCTTCAGACACAGACTGGACTGGACTATAGGATGGAAAACGAGACTATGTGGGCAGCTCCTGTTTGGAGGCGAGATGAGAAGGCAAAGGGGGACAGAAGCTGGCTGAATGGACACAGGAATACAGGGTGGAGAGAAGTGTGCTGTCTCATTGGGGGAGAGCAACTAGGAGTACATAACAAGTTGTATATAAATTTTTGTATGAGAGACTGACTTGATTTGTAAACTTTCACTTAAACCACAATACAATAAATTCCCTGCTCTCAAGTGAAGTGTCAGCATGAGCCTTGAGGTGCCTCTGCTGCAGCCACCTGGCAGATGGCTCCTTGTCTGGGCCCCGCCCACCTCCATGAGATATAAAGGCTGGTGCGGGAATCCTGTCCCAAGGTCCACAGTACACACCTGTCTGCGTTCATGTCCTGCTGCTGCTTGTAACAAATTATCACAAACTTAGTGGCTTAAAACAACACAAATTTATTCTCTTATCGTTCTGGAGGCTAGGAGTCCAGCATGGGTCTCATGTGGCTAAAATCAAGGTGTCAGCAAGGTTGTATTTCTTCTGGAGGCTCCCAGGGAAAATCCCTTTCCTTGCCTTTCCCAACTTCTGGAGGCTGCCTGCATTCCCTGGTTTGTGGTCCCATCTCCCATCTTCAAGCCAGCAACATAGCATATTCAAGCATCTGCCTACAACCCCTGCTACCATCATCGCATCTCCTTCTCTAGGTCTCTCTTCCCTCCTCCTTATACTAAGGTTCGTTGTGATTACATGGAGCCCACCTGGATAATCCAGGGTAATCAATCGCCCCATCTCAAGATTCTTCATTTAAATCAGATCTCCAAAGTCCCTTTTGCCATGTAAGAACATATTCATACATCCCAGGGATTAGGAGGTGGACAACTTTGAGAACCACTATTCGCTGACCACACCATCTGTGCTGTAATCTCTGAACAATCCAGACTTCATATTATTTGACTCTTTTCCATGAAATGCATGGCTTCTTGGTATATCATTCCAAAATTTTCTCATAATTCCAGCAAAAAACAAAATTTCACTGTGATATGGCTCTCATATTTCAAGATGAAAATTAACACATGCTCGCCCACCACCTGACACCCCTCAGTGCAGGGAGAGAGAAAAAGGCGGCTAAGCCGCTAAGCAGCCCAGGTTTGCCTTCTCATTGCTCGCAAGCATCCCTTCCCTGCTCCCGGCACTCCCACTCCCCGAGTTCCTCAGGCATCCACCCCTCCACAGCTCTCCAAGCGTATGGTGAAGACATGACAGACTTGGTTCCATAGACCTGCAAAGACTCTGAGCCAGGAAGATGCGATCAGAAAAGCTAAGTGGCAGTTGGAGCATGTATGACAGACTTCTGCCTGGACCACCGAGAAAAGGTTCTCCTCTCTTGATTCCTAGGAGCAGAGCTTTTACTATCCTTCTTTAATAATTTAATCTGGAGAGCGGCTTCAGTTCTGCTTTCTCTCACAAAGGAGTCAGGTGCCTGGCCCTGTGTAGTGGTGCCAGACCCTGTGTCCTGGTGATTCAGATGTCACTGTCCCAAACCTCCTGGTGCTCCCAGCCACACACACATATGGAACTGCAGTTGTGTGAGAAAGAAGAAGGCTGGGTGCTCTAAGAGGCTCCAAGAGTGGGATCTGATCTCTAGTCAGGAACATCGCAGAGAAGGCTTAATGGAAAAATAAGCATTAACTGGGTAAAAGGGGGAGGGAAGAGTATTCCAGGCAGAGAGCAGGGTGCACAAAGGCCCTGCACCAGGAGGGAGCCTCGGAGGAGGGGACACTAAGTGAAGGGCATGTGGCTGGATGAGGGAGGGACCAGTGTATGTTACAGTGAGGACAGAAGCAGGTGGGGGCTGAGAGCAGAGCCGCTGGCAGAACTTTCTGTGATGATGGAAATGCTCTGCATCTGTACTGTCCAACACAGTCACCACTGGTCACATGTGGACATCGGGTACTGAAACATGGCTAGCGCCACTGAGGAAATGAATTTTTAATTTTATTTCACTTTAATTATGTTACTTACATTTGAGTTTAAATAGTCATGTGGGGATACTGGCCACCATACTGGTCAGCACAGGACCAGACCACTCATGGCAATGGGAAGGCACTGGACGGTCTCAAGCAGAAAATTTTCCTGGTTAGATCAACATCTGGCCACATCTGCTGTGGACACAAGGTGGAGACCCTGTTGGTCAGTCAATAACATGAATGCAAGAAGACAAGCAGTGACAATAATGATGACAACGATGACTGGTGTGGTTGCAGTGTTGAGGGAAATGTGGACAGATTACAGATTCAGGAGGCAAAATGAAGAGGTCCTGGCGACGGATTAGCAACAGGAGGTGTGGGAAAAGGCGATATCCTGGATGATGGCCGAGTTTCAAGATTCTGCCACTAAACAGATGGGACTCCCTCTCTCTGAACTGAGCAACCCTGGAGGAAGACCAGGGTCATTGTGGGGGCAAGACCAGGAGTTTAGTTTTTGCCACGTTGAGAGGAAGAAGAGTCAGGAGGGCAGAAGAGTTTCAGTCCCTGGTCACTGACACCATGGACATGGATGTGCTCACCCATGGAGGGATCAGAGAAGCGGGGTAGGGAGTCTACAGCCAAATATTGAGCAACTCCAACATTTTAATGGCTGGATAGAGGAAGATGAGGTGGGAGAACCCACAGGGCTGCTACGGAAGATTCGGGAAAGACTAACAAACCAGGTCCCAAAAACTCATGGTAGGCAAGAGAAAGGAAAACATATGTCCACACAGTCAAGACTTGTCTGTGAATGTTCACAGCATTGTTATTTAAAACAGGTAGCAACAATCCAAATTCCACCACGGTGAATGGATAAACAAAATGCAGTGTATCTATACCATGGAATTCTATTGAACAATAAAAAGGAACTTCAAAAACACTATCTATGTGAAAGAAGCCAGACACAAAAGGTCACATATTGTATTATTTACATGAAATGTTCAGAAAAAGCAAACCTATAGAAACAGAAAGAGCAGTGACTGCCTGGGGATGGGGTGAGAGCAGGGATTAACTGCAAAGAGGCATGAGGGAACTTTCTGGGGTGATGGAAATGTTTGAAAATGGGATTGTGGTAGTGGCTGCACAACTATCAATTTACTTAAAAAATCAATGAATTGTACACTTACAATGGATGTATTTTATGGCACATAAATTTTACCTCAACTAAGCTATTAAGAACAAACGAAAAAAAACTTGTGGTAGAGTATGTACCTAAATAATTCAGCTTTTCTTTCTCAACCCAGTTCATAACCAGAAGTTCCTAGTTCCCCAAGGCTAAATATATTAAACATCAAAGCATCCTTGTTCACTTTAGCCACAAAACGCAGAATTATTATTAAGACAAGGCGAAGTCTCAGGTCAGCTGGAGCTCAAGCTCCCAGCCCTTTCTACAAGATCACACCATCATGCGTCACCTGATGGAACGTTAGTATATACTTACACATTTTCCCAAATTTCATCAAGAGGGAGCCATGAAGTTCATGATATTTCTAACTTCTCATCGCAAGGGCCACCTCCTCTCAAAGGAGCACTGTGAAGACCCCCCACCCTACCCCAATAGCAAATCTCAGCTCCCAGGAAACAGCTAAGGCTTACTAAGCACTTACTTACTGTTCTAACCCTTACATGGATTAAGCCTCCAAACAACTCTATAAGATAGGAATAATTATTGTTATTTCCATTTACAGATGAAGAAACTGAGACCCAGAGAGATAAAGTAATTTTCCCAAGGTCACAAAGCTAGTACATGCTGGAGGCAGGACTGGGACCCAGCTTCTTGACTCCTGCATCCCTGGCATTTCACCAGAAGCAAAGCACATGACGTCAGATGACAGTTTCCAGCAATGTAGGGTGAAAGTCTTGTTGCCTAACTAAACCATTTCAATGGTTTTCTCAACATCAGGATGTGGTAACTTTCTCAAGGGCTTTGGGGCCACCGGCTTTCCCCAATGAGCTGCATGCCTTGGCAACACATGCTGACTGACCCCAGAGTTCATTACACTCTGTTCCCTGGGGCAAGTGGCACCCAGGATTTGGGTTTTTTACCACAAAACCCTCCAGCCATCTCCGGCCTTACTGCTGAGAGCACTGGGTATGATGAGCAGATGGGGGTTCTCACTAGTTCTATGAGCTTGAATAAATGATTTAACATCACTGAGTCTTGGTTTCCCTATCTAGAAAGTAGGGTAAAATGAACCCGTAGAACTCATATGGTTGTCGCAGGGATTAAATAGGGCTCAAGTGCCCCGCAGAGAGCCTGACCGACTACACAGTTTCTTCTCCTTTATTGTCAGATGCAGGTGAGGTGGCCTCACGTGTAACCGACTGAACTGGTGCCAAGTCCTGCATCACCCTCACAACCGTGGTATGTTTGAGCCCATTGTTGCAGCTACTGTGTCAGTCCGCCTCATTGAGGGTTTCCCTCGTTTTCACTGACCCTCTACTTTACCAAACATGATGCCTTTTTGTAACGGTTGGCCCCTTATTATGTTTCAGGAAGCCCACCCATCTCTCTGTGCATCTAAATACAGTTTTCAAACACCAGGATCTCCACCTTGACCTTGCTACTCCTAAAAATGAAGACTGAATACAACATATATGCAAATGCCTTGGATCTGAATCTGTGACACTGCTCAGGAGATAAATCAGCTCCAAAGTTGACAAACCCTAGACGGGGGTGTGACCTCCATTCCAACAGAAACCCTATGCTTTTTTTTTTTTTTTAATCTGCACCACTTCCTCTGAGCTAGCTTCTTATTATTAGCCCTGCATAATTCTATCATGGTAATTATTACTTGTTAATAATTATTTGGTTTGTCTCTCACCCACTAAATTAGAGGTTGTCAATGATGACTGCATAATAAGATCATCTGAGTTTTTAAAATATATATCTTGACACCCAGACCCTACCCCCAGAGATATATCACTGGTCTGGAAAGGGACCAGAGAGTGGTAGTTGTTTAAGCTCCCCAGGTGAATGCAATGTACAGCCAAGGTTGGGATTCCCCCCGCACCCACACACACCTGTTGGACAGGGCTTGTTTTAAATTCATCTTTGTATTCCCATCACCTGGCATGGCCCCTGTACACAGTAAGCATTTCGAAATTGTTTGTGGCATGAACTAATAACTGCAGGGCTTTAGTGTCCATCGATCATGTGAATTCATTAACATATTTGTTGAGGGTGTACTATATGGCAGGCACCTTTCCAGGGAAAGTATTCCAGTTAACTGTCACCATTCTTTGGCCCTGAGTAGTCAGGATTAAGACACAAGAGAACAGCGAAGGCACTACTGTGAATTTCAGCCTCCGTTCTGCTGTTATTCCCTCACTGAGTTCCCCCCTCCTCCTCTTTCTTAAACAACATCAAACAGGACCGCCTCACCGGAAGAGTCTAGGAAGCCGGAGACAAAACCCCTAGAAAATGGCAGCTGGCATCATCCCTTTTTTTTTTTTTATTCCACTGATACCTGGTGAAGCCACTCTGGATTTCGCCATCCTCACCCCCTTGCATCTCCTGTTCCAAGTAACCGGTGGGGCGGTAAGGGGCAGCCACCGGGAAGTGCCCAGAGCCGACGCTCAGGGGAAGGGCGGGTCGGAGGCGCAGGCCCCGCCCAGCTGTCGTTCTCACCCTTCAGTGGACGTCAGCCTCACCTGGGCAGTGTGTGAAAACGCACATCCGCAGGTCCCACCCTCCCCCTCAATAACTCTAACTGATGGGTCTAAGGCGCGGCCAGGGAATCTGCATTTTAACCACCCCTCCCCCCAACCCCAGATTAGTCTGCTGCTGGCGATGCCACAGCCCCTCAAAGCCTCAACAGGTCACTGCCAGCCTCCGAACAGGAAGACGGCTGGGCGCAAGATATCCACCCACCCCCTCTCTCCAAGTGAGGGCACACCCCCGCCTCGGTTGTCCACAGTCTGCCGCTGGGGGGAGCGCACAGCAGGTGGCAACGCCTACCCGCAAGCTCTTTCCCCCAAATGGAAGGGAGAGGATTGTCACCAATCTTCCCGCCGGCGCCCCTCCCACCCCCTGGGCTGCCGGTTCGGGCCCTCCCAAGACCGGGTGGGGAAAGCGGCCACCCGGAGCGCAGGTGGTCGCAGTGCAGCGTCCTGAGGCGCTGATGGGGGACCCCGAGGCAGGTCGTCCTCCCCCCAAATCAGCTGAGCCTATCTATGTCGGGCGGAGCTGGATTTGCTAGTGACCAAATCCACGAGCAGTAATCCCGAAACAATAAGCGGCGCAGAGGCCGAGCTGAGCCTAATTCCCCTCGCCTGTGGGTAGCGCCGGAGCAGCCCGGCTTCTCGGGGTTCCTACGGGAAAGGGGGTCGGCCCCGACTGGTCGGGAGCGGGCCGGGCCGGGCCGGGCCGGGGCTGTGGCCGGGGCTGTGGCCGAGGAGGGCCCGCCCCGCGCTCCTCGCCGGCCAGGCTCCATGGCGCCGGGTGGCCCCGCGGCCGATCTGTCAGGCCCGAGCGCCCGGCTCCGTGGCGCCAACCGGGGGACCCGGCCGGGGCCCGCTCACCCACCCGGAGCGCGGCCTGCTGTCCATCCGCTTCTTCTGGCGCACCGGCTGCAGCGGGATGTTGTCCGTCATGTCCGCGCCGCCGCCCGCCTTGGCCGCCGCGCCCCCCGCGCCGCCGCCGCAGCCTGGGCCGCCGCCCGGTCCGGCCTCCGCGCCGCCGCCCGCCGGCGCCGCGCCGCCCCTGGGGAGGAGGCGGCGGCAGCGGGCGGGCCGGGCCCGCAGCGATGGGGCGAGCTCGCGAGCGCCGGGCCACGCGCGGAGCCGCCCGCGCGGCCCGACCGACGGACACGGCCGCACCATGGGCCCGAGCTGCGCCGCGGCTGCCACGGGGGCGCGAGCCGTGTCCGCGCCGCCGCAGAGTCCCCGCCCCCGGCCGCGCCGCGCGCCCCCCACGCGCGCCCACCGGCCACGCGCCCCCCGCCCGGCCCCGCGCCGTGCGCACGCGCACCCTGCACTGCAGTCCTCTGCCAGCACCCGACATGCACAATCACACACGCACACCTGCACACACACACACCCCCTGACGTGCTAGCCCTATCACGACCACATCCACCCTCTCCCACGCTCACTCTTCACCAACTTTCACTCACACACACCCTGCCACGCTCACCCCATCACACTCATTCTCCCACCAGCGTCAGAAACAACCACAACGGCACTGTGCACACAAGCACCTAGTCACACTCGCTCCCCAATTGTCACCCTCAATTCACCCACCGCTCCCCAATTGTCACCCTCAATTCACCCACCGTGGCTCTCGGGCTTTACACACACATGCCCCCGTAGATCACAGCCACACTTATTTCTCACAAATGCTGTCCCTCCCTTAAACCAGCATCATCTGGGCCTCACTCAGCTTTCTGGCTCTCTCACTCTCCGTCCCTCCCTATCACACACACACACACACAAATACACACCTTCATTCTCATGCTCACCCCCCAACAACCTTCTCAGTCCCTCGGACACATGCAGTCTCACACTCAGTCACAGAGCCACCATCTTTCACTGTGATTCACAATCTCATGCACACTCACTTCCTTCACCCAGACACCCCAACCACCCTCACATCACTTACACATGAACCCACTCACACCCCCACCTTCACCCTCACAGCCCTGTCCTCTCCACTCCCCACTCCTCACTCCATAGCTCTCCCACACAGGGCCTAGGGCTCACCAGTTTCCAAAGCCAGACACAAGTTTTGAGAACAGAAAAATAAATAAGTCATGTCAGAAGAAAAGGTGGAAGGAAGGAAGGGAGGAGTCAACATGTAATTAAATAGCCTCAAACTATAATACAATGTTATCTACTGTAACTAAACTTTATAATAAAGTAAAAATAGTTACACCTAATAATACTTCACAGGGAGTGTAGATGTCTGCCACCAAAGACCTCAGTGTCTGGGGCCCTGGGTGGAGGAAGGGGGAGCTAGGAGAACCTTTAGAAAGACCCCAAACCAAGCAGTGTGACTTATCTCATGTCCCAGTGAGGTTCCTCAAGAAGGGAAGCATGTCACAGAGGTTCCTGACTTGACAATTTGGTGGGAAAATAGCATTCTTTGGCTAACAGACCTGGTCTGGTTTGTTGTGCTCTCTCCCCTGTGTCTAGGACAGCACTTGGCCCATGGCTTGGCTCACAGTTGGCACTCAATACCTGCTTGTTGAGTGGATGAAAGGTAAACACATGACCTACCATTATGGCATCAGAGCAGGCCCCGCCCTCTCCCACCTGTTCCCTTGGATGTCCCCTCCCAAACTCCACCCCACCTCAGATCAGCTGCAAACCCCATACCCTTCTCTCCACTCCACCGCCACACAGGGTTTCAGTTAGAGAGTAATTGCAACTTTTAGCCCAGTATGCCAACACAGTTGGTGTTTAATAAAAGTGAGCTATTGTTTTTAATCAAGCACCTACGACGTACGTGGAGTTCCACCTTTAATCCTCCCAACAGCCCTGCCAGGTAAGTATACATTATCAAACCCACTTTCCAAAAACCGAACCAAATCCATTGCCCTCAAGTTGATTCTGACTCATAGCAACCCTATAGCACAGAGTAGAGTTGCCCCATGGGGTTCCCAAGGCTGTAATCTTTACAGAAGCAGGCTGCCACATCTCCCACTGACCTTTTGCTTAGCAGCCAAGCACTTAACCACTGTGCCACCAGGGCTCCTTCAAACCCATTTCACAGGTGAGGAAATAGAAGTTCAGAGTGTCTAAGCAGCCTGCACAAAACCATGCAGTTAGGAAGAGGCTAGGCTGGGTACAAGGCCTGGTCTTTTGTGCTCCAGAAGGCAGGAAAAAAAGCCTCCTGTGACCAATTAAACCACAGTTATATCATGACATTTCCAGGCACCTACCAGTCCTGATTCCTAGTAGCGTCAAGCTCCCTCTGGCCCCTGTGGAGCCCGCCTGAGGCCACCTCATCAGAGCAAGCCATATTTTCTAAAACATGGGGTAACAATAGTGGCTTGCTCATTTGAGATCCTAGCTGTGGAACCCAAGGCAAGTCGCCAAACTCTGCTCAGCCTGTTTTCCTAGTCTGTAAAACAGGGATAATAATAGCACTGGCCTCACAGAATTGTTGCAAGAATTAAATGAGTTAATACCTGACACAGAGAAAATACTCTATAAGGGTCATTATTATAGGGTTGTTGGAAGGATTCTGTGCAGTAATGGACATATGAAGGAGCTCTGGTGGCACAGTGGTTAAGCGCTCAGCTACTAACTGAAAGGCTGGTGGTTTGAACCCATCAGCTGCTCCATGGGAGAATGATGAGGCAGTCTCCTTCTGTAAAGATTACAGCCTTGGAAACCCTATGGGGCACTTTTTCTCAGTCCTATAGGGTCGCTTTGAGTCAGAATCTATGTACTGGCAACGGGTTGAATGGATACCTGTAAAGCCCTTAGTACAATGTTTGTCTCATGGTAAATACTCAGCTGAGATTAGCTATTACTACTGCTATGATGCCTATTGTTTTTGCCTAATTAAAGAAAACACCTTAGTATTATCAGTGGTTGTCTCTGGAAAAAAAGATTCCAGGTGGATTTTTTTTTTAATAATTACTAAGCTTTTTTTAATTATTATTTAGGTGAAAGTCTACATAGCAAATTAGTTTCTCAGTAAACGGTGAATACACAAATTGTTTCGTGACATTGGTTGCCAACCTCACAATGACAACACTCTCTCCTTCTCCACCCCAGCTTCCCTGTTTCCATTGTCCAGTTTTCCTGTCCCTTCCTGCTTTCTTTGCGTTTGGGCTGGTGTGCCCATTAGTCTCACGTACATGATTGAACTATGAAGCACGTCCCTCATGCACGTTATCGTTGGTCCTATAGACCTGTCTAATCTTGGGCTGAAGGGTGAATACGCTTTTTTTTTTTTAGTACGGTTTTAGATTTACAGAAATACTGAGCAGATAGTACCAAAACACAAACAAATCCACTGCCCTCAAGTTGCTTTTAAAATAACACACATTGCTTTTAAAGCATTTTTCTTTAAATTAAAAAATTTTAAAACCCAAAGAGTCCCCTATTATTTTGATAAAACCAAAAAAACCAAACCCACTGCCGTCAAGTCAATTTCAACTCAAAGCAACCTTACTGGACAGAGTAGAACTGCCCCACAGGGTTTCCACGGAGCACCTGGTGGGTTTGAACTGCTGACCTTCTGGTTAGCAGCCGTAGCTCTTAACCACTACGCCACCAGGGTTTCCTATTTTGTTAAGGACAATGGAAAAATTTGGAAATGGATTCTAGTGGTGGTTTCACAACATGACACGCAAAGAATGTTGAAATGGCAAACGTTTTGCTACATATATTTTTATAGCCACTCCCCCCGCCCCAGAGTCCCCTATTAAACTCTGAAATATAACATTTCTTGTAAAAACAAGTGGAGGAAATCATAGGTGGTTTTTATTGCTATTACATATTACAAATCTTCTCTCGTGCACTTTTATAATCCAAAGGAAAAAAACACATTTTTAAAAGAATCCCTTCCAGTGAGGCAATCTCCCAGGGAACAAGGCATGATGCCTGCGTGGGACGGGGAGAGGTCCCTGGGGCCAATGGGAGTTAACACCAAGGTCTGGGAGAGTCACAGGGCCAGCGATGGTGTGAGATGTGGGTGGTCATCCTGGGCCCCCACTGAGAAGGGTCACAGCGCCCCTCTGCCTGGCCAGCCCTGCATTCTTTCTGTGGTCCCAGAAACGGTCCGCCCCGTGTTTCTGCTAAGAGTCAGCCCTCTCCAGTGGCCCATGACAGCCCTCCCTACCCAACAGCCCTGGCCCCAACAGCTGACTTCAGACGCCTGGGGGGCGGCCTGGTCTACAGGAGATAAGCCACTCTAGTCCTGCCTCTGCTTTCCAGAAATCAGAGGAACTGAGGCCCAGACTGGTTACCTGACCTCGCCAACAGATGGCAGGGCTGGCCAGAAAATACCTTGAGACTCTCAGTACAGTGCTCTGTCACCGTGAAGACTTATTTTCATAGATCGCCAAGCTGACTGCTTTTGTTCAGCTCTGCCTTTAAGGAAGGTGCTGGTGGTGAGCGGGCAAGGAGTCAAGGGCACCAGCAGTGATGTCAGATGGGGAGGCAGGGAAGACAGGAACTCCAAATTTTGGCGCAAATTAAGTGCTTGACTATTAGTCAAAATGTTGGTGGTGCAAACCCACCTGGAGATGCCACGGAAGAAAGGCCAGTCAATCTGCTTCATAAAGATTACAGCCAAGGAAACCCTATGGAGTAGTTCTACTGTGTAACACACAGGGTCACCATGAGTCTGAATCCGCAGCAACTAACAACGACAGCAGGTAAGCTCAGGCTGGAGAGGGAAAAAATGAAGTCTCTTTGTGCCTGGAACCTTCTTTCTGAATGAGGGCTCTATGTATTCCCCAGAGCAGGGTTTCTCAACCTCACCGATGTTGACACTTGGAGCTGGGTAATTCTTGCGGTGGAGGCTGTACTATGCCTTGTAGGCTGCTTAGCTGCATCCCTGGCCTCTATCCATTAGCAGCCTCCTTCTCCCTGTTGTGACATTGCTAAATGTCCCCTGAGGGGCAAAGTCTCTCTCTCTCTCATACACACACACACACACACAGTAAAGTTGTGTAAAGGCTCTAGTAAAACTTTATCTCTAACACTAATTCAATCCACTCTTTTTGGATAGAAGGAGGTCTTTGGTTAAGAGCTTTCCACAGGCAACTAGCTAGGATTTAACACTAGTTTGGTAGTATTGTACTCTGAATTATACTCTGTTTTTACCTCCAAAAAGGGTACTAGGAAGTTTAGGGAAATCCACAGAAGGTCCATGTGTTCAAATAGTTGTCACTGAGTACCTACTATGTTCCAGGCACTGGGTTACAGTTGACAAAATGGACACAGCCCATGATTCATGGAGATAACATACTAGCAAAGGTTGCAAAAGACTTTCAAATGGGAAAAACCTAACACACCCTTCCAGGTTACCTGTGCCTTTCATTGCCTTTGAGCTATTTTGTTGTTAGGTGCTTTGAGTTGCTTCCAACTCATAGTGACCCTATGTACAACAGAACAAAACGCTGTCCAGTCCTGTGCCATCCTCACAATCATAGTTAATATTTGAGCTCATTGTTGCAACCACTGTGTCAATCCTTCTCTTTTAGGAACTTCCTCTTTATTGTTGATCTGCTCTCTACTTGGTTTCTACTTTACCAAGTATGACGTCCTAAGCCAAAACAAAACCAAACCCATTCCTGTCATAGCGACCCTATAGGACAGAGGAGAACTGCCCCACAGGGTTTCCAAGAAGCAGCTGGTGGATTCAAAGGGCCCATCTTTAGATTAGCAGCCAAGCTTGGTAAACTGTAGAAAACAGATAGCAATGCAAATTATTCTTGTCCATAGAAATGCAAAGAAATCCCCCCCACCCCACCCCAGTGGAATGCAATTGATTATTGTCCTGTAGATTTTTATCGTTTTCTATTTGTACATTTATTTCTGCATTTCTGATTGCCTGCAGCTTGGGAGTTCTTTTCATTCTCTTTTGACCCAGCTGGAAATCTGTTAATGAAATCTCTGATGCACGTTCATATTATATTTGTATGAGTCAGGATTTTCTTTTTTAAATATTGTGTTTTAACAGCGTAGACAGAAAATAAACCAGTAAACATTTTAGAGAGTGCAGTATGCCAAGCGGATTACAAAACAGCATCGTGTGAAAATGATGTTTGTTTTGTCGTTGCTGTTAATCACCCTTAGTTGGTAAAATTAAGAAGCTGACAACTTTAAGCAGCTCCCTCCCATTTTCTATTTAAAAAAAAAAAAAAACTATCGGCTTGCGGAATCCCAAAGATTAAAAAAAAAACAAACCCATAGCCCTCAAGCCGATTCTGACTCATAGCAACCCTACAGGACAAAGTGGAATTGCTTCATGGGGTTTCCAAGGCTGTAAATCTTCATGGAAGCAGACAACCACATCTTTCTCCTGAATGTCGAAGATTGGTTGGTGGGTTCAAGCCACCAACCAGGGTTCCTCCTATAAAGATTACAGCCAAGCAAACCCTATGGGGCAGTTTTACTGTCACGTGAGAACACTATGAGCCAGAATCCACTTGACAGCACCCGACAACATTCCTTTCAATTTAGTTCTTCTTTACTTTAAAAACAATAGGTTGTTTACTAAAGGTTGGGGAAGTGATAGGGAGAACTGAGGGGAAGAAACCCAAGCCACATTTGGGATGTTCATTCTTCGGTCAGAAAGGTCACTCTCAAACAAACTTTAAGCTTTAAAATGCAGAGCCTGGTGCTTCTTTCAAACACATTTGGAAGGCCTTATCTTAACACCTCCATTGTGAGGCCCGCTTTTGAGAGCTAAATTTTACTTCCTGATCCTCATTTTGACCTAGTTTACCTAATGCTCTATTTTTCTTTTGATATTTAGAAATAGTTGGAATTGGTGACAGCAAAATGATAAAGATCCAAAATGGTTCTCTATTTTTTTTAGGCCAAAATGTACTGTGAGTTTTCATGGATGCCAAGAGCAGAAATGCCTAGACAGCCATCCTTGACCAAAGCAATTGCTTCTTTAGGCCTATTGGATGATTCGAGAACTTTGAAAACCAACTCATTTTCTTTCCTTTAACGGAAATGAGCTCTCCTTGTTTGAAGTGCTTAATGATTTTGTTTGGAAACAGAGAACAGGACTGAAGGACTTGACAGAACCTAGATTATTCCACAAGCAGCAAGTGCTTTTTCTACTGGAAAAATACCTTCCCCTTTCAAAGAACAGGGGCCCTGGTGGTGCAGTGGTTAAGAGCTTGGCAGCTAACCAAAAGGTCGGCAGTTCAAACCCACCAGCTGCTCCTTAGAAACCCTATGAGGCAGTTCTACTCTGTCCTATAGGGTCGCTGAGTCAGAATTGACCTGATGGTCTTCAATTAACAGGAGCCCTGGTGGTGCAGTGATTAAATGCTTGGCAGTTTAAGGTTGGCAGTTCAAACCCGCCTAGCAGCAATCTGCTTCTGTAAGGATTACTGCCTAGGAGACGCTATGCGGCAGTTCTACTCTGTCACATGGGGTCGCTATGAGTTGGAATCGATTCGACAGCAACGGGTTGGGTTATTTTTTTAATGAACACATTATGGGTGCAGAATCCATAAACAGCTCAGTGACCAAACAAGTGACCAAAGAGGGAAGCAAGCAAAGGTGTTAGGTGATATAGCATTTACATCTGAATTTAAATTATCAATACGAGATCAGAAACACGGGTGTAGCCAAACACAGGTCTTTGACGTACTAAAGTGAGCCTCCCGACACCAAGGGCCTGGAACCAGTAGGGTTGCCCCATTTCAATTGTGAAGTCCAATCACAGGCATTTGAATTTCCTGGGGTGTTTGCTGGTGATAGGGATGTGCTTAACACCTGGATTTGAGAATCACAGATAATGGGATGACCCCTGTTGAAACATTCAATTGCTAACAGGACCTTATCTTAAAAGAGGTATGTAGAAAATCCACCTTAAAAATTACCCACTAGGCCTTTCTTTTGCATATATAATATATATATTTTTTAAAGCAAGCAATCAACAATGGTTAGAGGCCAGTGCATGGATGCCCCCTGGTTTATAATCTGCAAAACGCCCAGGTCACCTTCTAGTTTAAAGGCCTTCTGCCTTCTGACCCACATAATCTCCTCCCTCAGTCACACCTGATTGAACCAGAAGCTATCTGATTCAGGATTGAGACAGTCTATCAGACTAGGATAGTGTACATTGTCAGTCAAAAAGAAACAGCAATGGTTTAGAAACAGACTAAGCATTCTCATGATCTGACCACTATGAACCAAATAAATAAACAAAAAAACAAACCTGAGTGGATTTGGACTCAGTGACCCTATAGCACTGACTAGAACTACCCCATAAGGTCTCCAAAACTGTAATCTTTATGGAAGCCACATCTTTCTTCCGCGGAGCAGCTGGTATGCCAACCTTTCAGTTAGCATCCAGAGTGCTTAACCACTGTACCACCAGTGCCCCTAAAAACAAAACCCATTGCTGTTGAGTCGATTCCAACTAATAGGTACCCTATAGGACAGAGTAGAACTGCTCCATAGGATTTCCAAGGGGCTGGTGGATTCAAATTGCTGACTTTTTGGTTAGCAGCCGAGCTCTTAGCCACTGAACCACCAGGGTTCCAAGTATCCCCATTTGCCAGATGAGGTAACAGAGGACCCGTAAGGTACACTTATTTTGCCCTAGGACACCCAACCAATGTGTTAAGCAGGGCCTTTAAACCAATTCTTTTGCAAATGAACCCAGTGACCTCATCATGAACCCATATTTCCCTCACTGATTTGAAACTTCTAATTTTCTGTTTCTTGACTTCCTATGTATGCTGACATGTGTTAAATTTCCTGTTTGGCCTCAAACAATCTGCCGAGTTGTAAACAACAGGTTATGTTGCTTGTGGGAGTTGCCTTTGAAATTCTATTGAAGTGCTTCCGGTAAAAATGCAGATATTTCAGCACCTTCCTTGATGTTGTGGTTTAGCTAAAATGTCACCTGGCTCAACCCGGTGCGGTCGGCCCTAACAGAATGAACAAGGTCTTCCTCATTCCCCACACCCCAATCCCATTCTCCAGGCCTCTGGCAGGGAAGTTCTGCCTGCCAGATGACGTAATGAGGTCCAAGCTCCTCCAAAAGGAGGGGAGCACCCCCTCCCAACAAAGCCATCTCTTGTTCATCCCCCAAGAAGTGACAATTCTTTTCCAGGACTCATCTTTATTTAAACAAACTGTAAAAGAAATTAAAAATTGCCCTAGAGACAATGATCCATGGTGACCCCATGTGTCCCAGAGTGGAATTGCTCCATGGGTTTTCTTGGCTGTAACCTTTACAGCAGCAGGTTGCCAGGCCTTTCTTACACAGCTTTGCTGGGTGGGCTTGAATCACCAACGTTTTAGGTTTGTAGTCGTGTGCAAACAGTTTGCATCACTCAGGGACTTATGCAGGCATTCCAAATTCAGGCATTGAAGTTGGGGGAAGGTGAAAGAGTTGATTCTCAAAGCGACTGTGATAGGCAAAGATTGTGTCACCAAGACGGACCTTTGTTAATTCCTTCAATCACCCATCAAGTATCAAATAAACAGCTCTGAATACACAAAACTACACAAGCAGACAGACAGGTCACAAACAGCAAGGCTAGTTCTGCACCAGCTGGACTGCTGATTGTCTAAGGTTCATAAATTCGAAGATGAGTTGCTACGCTCATGACGGTGGGCTCAAGACCTACTCAAGAGAATTGGCTTCAGAGATTAGGGCCTAGAAAGGAGGCAAACACACAGAGAAACAACAGGTAAGGTATACATGAGAACGTAATGAGTATATCCTTTGTCCTAGTGATCCTTCCAGCAGGAGTTTACTCAGGAAAAGCTAGCAGCAAGGATGATCAACATCATGTATCGATAAAAAAGCTTGGGCAAAACACCACCATTGTCCAACAATAGCTGATTAAGATATTATTACTACAATTTAACAATTAGCCAGAAATGAGTTTTTACCTTGAAAGATGTCTTTCCCTCCCTATTTTAGACATGTACAATGACAGCAATCATTATCAAATATTAATTTGAATCTAGAAAACCATAAAATAGTGGGCTAGTATCAAGAGGAAGAAAGGACGAATATAGTAGATATTTGGAACCAGAGTGTATTTGTTTTTAAGGGAAATTAAGCAAAACTGTAAAGAGCCATGTTCAAGAATTTATCAGATATAAAATCATGTCATATGATTATCAACTGGTTTTAGTTGTAGCTCATTTTAAGTTATTAAACAGGCTTCTCATAAGTTAGGGAAGAATTTTGACTTCAAACAGGAATTTTTCTCTATCATTTTAATTTTTGTTGAAAATAGACACAGTAAGACATACACACCAACTGAGCAATTTCTACATATATAATCCAGTGACATGGTTACATTCTTCAAGTTGTGCAGCCATTTGCACCCTTTTTCTAAGTGTATTAGTTTTTAAATTAAACGCTTTCATTTATATCGTCGAAATGATTGGGTCAGCCCCACTCTCAGAACTAGTATGGTGGCTGCTTCACCCTAAATTACGATAAGTTGAGGTTAAAAGATTGGCAATCTCAGGGATGGGGCACCCGCCTGCAAAGGAAGATGGCACACAAAGAATTCAGGTAAGCAGGTCAGGCCAAAGGCTGCAAAACAATTCCCATTGCTCCCCTGGATTTAAGGCAAGAATCCACTCCAGGACATCCTCCACCTGTAAAGACTCTCCTGGGCTCTGATGCAGGTTCTTGGTTTTTGCCATTGGGCTCTCAGAGACCAAGGCAGTTGAAGGAGAGCACTGACCTGGTTTTGCCGTAGTTCCTCTGCCTCCCTGAGAATCTTCCCTTGGAATTAACGGCCTCCCCTCAGTCCCTTCTACGCAGTATGAGATGGCAGAAATAAATGTTCTCCTCTGCCAACGCACCTGCACCAAGCTGAGATGTAGGGTAACCTAGAACGTGGTAAGCATTCTACAGCCACAAATTCTCTAGGATGAGACTGTTGCTGTTAGCGGCCACAATGGCCTGATCTGCACCAATCCTGGGGAACCCATGCCCACGAGTGGCTGCAAATCAGACCATCATGAGTCACAGGGTTTTCTTTGGCTGATTTTCAGCAGACCACCAGGCCTTTCCTCCTAGTCTGGAAGCTCAGCCGAAACCTGCTCAGCATCATAGAAACACACCAGCCTCCACTGACAGGTGATGGCTAAATGTGAGGTGCATTGGCCAGAAATCAAACCTGGGCCTCCCACATGCAAGGGGAGAATCCTACCACTGAATCACCAATGCCCCCATAGAATACAATTATTGTATGAGGAATGTGAATCCTTAGAAAGACACCAAGCAGCAGGCAGAGTAGTTTCTGCATGCTTGCAACGTGGGTAAATACAGATGTAACCAGATATGAGTTCTAGCCTCTAGAACCTGAGGGTCACAGGGTGGCTGGGAATGATTGCCAAGTTCAGATTCTCAGGTACAGGGCAGAGACTACCAGAAAAACTTACATAGACACCTGGTGGGGGGAAAAAAAAAATTCAGATTTATTCTCCGACAGCATCAGCAGGTACAACTACAGGGGCTTCTCCGTAGATCATACATTCACAAGGCATTATTAGCTTGACAGCCTCTGGCGTGTTCTCTGTAACAATATCCACTTCAGTGTAAACAGGTATTATTATTGTGGTCACTTCCAATTCCAGAAGGAAAGGCACAACTTGGCAAAACAAAAGCAACACTTTTTTGGATCCTAAAAGGTCAGGTGCAGTAACTAAAGAGACAAACTTTTGGTAACAGTCTTGATCCACATTTCAATGTGTGGGCCTTCCACATTGAGGGGAAAGGTTTCTCTGCCCAAAAGTTAAGGTCTTTCTTTCTCCCTCCTCATTAAACCCTTAGAACAACATTTCCTCGTTCACTTAATATTATGACATATACAAAAGGGATTAAAACAAAAATCACAAAAACATCCTGAATGTCCAACTGCTCCCACTAATACATCAACTCTTAGGTTTAAGACAGGGCCTGGGAACAGTTCAGCGGTCATAAAAATAGGAAAATAGACTATGACTACAAAAATAAAAAATAAATGAGGTAGATAAATTAAAGCTTTCATACCCAGGACTCGCCTGCTCCACCTTCGCAGCCTTCACGGAATACACAGAAGAAAAAAAACTCTTCATCATTAGTTGGTGTAAGTCACCAAGGAAAAAAAAAAAAGGGTATGTGAACCTATAATAAGAAATAGGCCTCCGAATGAGTTTCGACTCCAGAATGAAAACCTGGTTCTTCAAGAGAATGGAGTAGGCACTGGGGAGCTAAATGATATCACCTGAGATCCCCCTGTACAGGCACCCACCTGTCCTTCTTGTGTTCAGGAAGACAAGGCATCCGGAATGCATGGGGAACGCGCTGGCACTCTTGAGGCTCCAAATGAACTGTATTTAAATAAGCAGCAACATACACATGGATTCCCTAAGGACTAAGGTAAGTCCGTTTGAGGGCATCCCACTTATCTAAGGTTCTAAGGTTGAAGGAATTTTCTAATTCTACAACCTTAGATTTTACAGAAAAACAGTACATTCAAAAAAAGAAAAAAAAAAAAAAAAACAAGATGGATGCAGGATTGGGGGCTTAACAAAACAGGTCTTTAAGACAAGCTGGCAGACCTGGTCCATTTACCCGCATAAACAGTAATGTAAGTATACAGTACTCCCCCACCTCCCCCAATTAGGTTAAGTAGTTGTCTTTTCCACTGTGGTTCATTAAGTTCGAAGGGTTCCACCTTGAAAGCGCTGACAGTCTTTGGAAATAGTTCCTCTAGGTTGTACAAAGATTTTATATACAAAGTTTGTCGCAAGTAACAAAGCTACTTTGCAAGACCCGCTTCTTTCCAAAATTAAAACACACAAAAATACTAGTCTGTATTTGTTTTGGTATGAACTTTTTCTTTGTTTTCTGCAAAGCAGCATAGCAACAACGTGATTGTAAGGACTGCCCACGGTTGCGGTCACCAAGATAAACATGTTTGCATGTTGGGAAGGAGAAAAAAACAAAAAAGAATCACAGGAGATGAGGTGGGTTAATTAAAAAAAAAAAAAGATTCTAGAGATTTTCACTTTTGTCTACATTTCTCCTTCAGTGTGACTTCTGCCTTTGTCTTAGCTGACCGCAATCTTGTTTTCTTCCAAGAAGTGAGGGAACTGGTGTGTTGGGACGCTGTCGGTTGCTACTGGCTTCTCCACATCAGCACTGATACTCGACTGGGAACCATCCATCTTGGAGGTGGTGGTGTTATTCACAACAGAGCTGGCACCCAGGGACACAGGGAGGGTAGGGATCCCGCCACTCTGGATCACCGAGATCTCGTTGGTCTTCAGGGCCAAACCGCCATTGAGCATGGCGGTGTACTGGTTCCACACGACAGGGTCCACGTTCACCGCAGGGGCCCGGATTTCCTTGGGAAACATTTCGGAGACCCTCTTCCCATCCGTACCCAACAAAGCCATGGTGTTCTCGATGGCCAGCTTCCTTCCACGGCGTGCTGAGTTATTGTTCGCCCCGTGTGTCATATAGTGAACCTATTGGGACAAGGATAAGAAGGTCTTCATCAAAAACACTGAACTGATTGAAGTTGGCAAGCTATATTCAGTCTGAATGTAGGTTTGGGTCTACCAGTCTTCCAGCGTAACTTACACAGTGAAACCTGTGAGAGCAGGAACTCGACGGGGCTGCCTTGTTTTCCAGATCTTGCAAGTTTTCTGCCTTTGACAGGGAACAGTTCGCCACTTTTCTCCCACTGTCTATTCATGGAAAGTATTTGAGTTTTCCTTCTCTGACAGGTTTCTGCCCTACACGGGTTCTGACTTTTGCAGGCTTTACTGTATTTTAAAAATTAAAGACTTCGCATTTTTAAAAAAGCTAGATGCCTGCTGTCTTGAGAAATTAGATGATCTCGCGATATCACACCCACATTCCTGCCTAAAGCTGAGTAAAAGCAACTGAGGTCAAGTTCACACCTTTTAATTTGTCCCAGTCCCACTATTCATGTGTGGACCTATTTTGTGAACACCTACTATGTGCCAGGCATAGTTCTCGGGGGTAGGGCTAAGAATTCTGAACACCACACAGACCCACACAGAAGATAAAATATCTGAGTTGGATATTAAAGTATAGCTTTGCAAAGTGTTCTCACTGGGGAAAATGAGGCAAGTAAACAAGACCTCTCTGCATTATATCTTACTGCATGTGAATCTACAACATCTCAATAAAAACTTTCAATTAAAAAATAATCTGTGAAGAAACCAGTTGCTGGGTTAAGAGGAGAGGGCTGACCACAAGTTAAATGGATAATACATCGATGATGGCTACAGAGGGAAATATTGTTTTAGGAAGGCTACAGAGGGCCACAGAAGCAGCGGGGCATGAATGCTACTTTATGTAGGGTAATAAGGAGGCGGCCTGACTGCCGTAAATTGTCAAAAAAAAAGACAGTTCACGGTAAAGGTTATACTCTTTTAAATTTGGGAGTAGGTACACAGTATTCATTCATTTGCACTATAGTATTTTATGTCTTATCATACATGTGGAAACCCTGGTGGCGCAGTGGTTAAGTGCTACGGCTGCTAACCAAAAAGTCAGCAGTTTGAATCCGCCAGGCGCTCCTTGGAAACTCTATGGGGCAGTTCTACTCTGTCCTATAGGGTTGCTATGAGTTGGAATCGACTCGACAGCAGTGGGTTTGGTTTGGTTTCATACATGTATAATCAATTCTCATTATTCATGGTAGTTGGGGGTTCTATAAATTCACCATGAACACTGAATTAAAAAATACTGAATTACTGTCCTTAGGGGAAACACAGGGTTATATCCTATGAGCCTCTGGTTACAACATTTACATCAATAGTTCAAAACATAAACTTCATTGTATTGTGTTTCTGTCCAAAGACACCTTATTTAGAGGGCCACCTTGTTTTATCCTCAGCTGGGCAGAGCTCGTGTTGTGGAGTTACAAATAAAATTTCGCGAGTGAGTAGGTAAGTCTGCAAACACAGGGATCTGTGAAGAATGACAATTGACTGTACCTACTGCTTCTTAAGCAGGGCCTGCTCTCCTCAGTTATTTTTCCTGCCCGGCTTCCAAGTTTCCAACTCCTTTTCAGGTTCTTATTTAAGAATGTGTGAGGTACTGGGCTTTCCAGGCATCCTCACTTCATCTTTACTGACTTTAGGAAGTTACCAGTTACTGTTCCATGGGGATCAGGTAGAAGCGACTTGCTGTTAATCACTGTAACAAGCTGTTAACTACTGTAATAATAACAGTTAATACTTAATGTGACCTTCAGGCATAATTTGCAACATTTCGCTAACACAACTCATTAATCCAAGACAACCCTGAGGTCATCATTACCATTATCCTCATGTTATTGTTGTTGTGTGCTGTCAGGTCACAGCAACCCTATGGGATAAAGTAGGATTGCTCCACAGGGTTCTCTAGGCTGTAATCTTTATGGGGGCAGATCGTCAGCTCTTTTCTCCTGTGGAGCCCCTGGTGGGTTCAAACCACCAACCTTTCAGTTAGCAGCAGAGTGCTTAACTACTGCACCATCCTCATGTTATGGATGGGGAAGTGAGGCCCAGCAAGCCATCATCCCAAAGCCACTCGTCTAACAACAGCAGTGCTGGCCTTGCACCCAGTCTGACTTCAGGTGCTGCGAGTGAATTAAGCTTTGTACTTCTCCAAGTCAGTATTAGACAGACATTAACTTCATTTCCTCCCCTGACCTTTTTGTAAAGTAGGTTAAAAAATTTTAAGTATATTGTTTTTGTAATGATATTTTTAATCTTTAAAATGGTATATTGTTCTTTGGTCAACTTTAATGAAATTTTCAACCTTTATTCTAACTTTAAAGAATTCTACTAGTCCACCCGTTAGAAGGTGGAAACAAGATCCAGAGAGGGCACATGCCTTCACCTAGGGTCACATAGCAAAGCAATGGCAGAGCCAAAACGAAAACCCATCCTTCCTCTCTTCCCACCCAGTGTTCTTACACTGGCAGCTTTTGACCCTTTACGCCAGGCACCTGCCTGCCCTAGGGCTTTGCACTGTCCACTCCCTCTTCCTTTCCTAGGTAAAATCTTAGGTGGACCCAACTTGTAACCACAATATACAGTAAACCTGCAAAAGCCAGAAGCCATGTTAAGAGATGGAAAACTAAAAATATTTTCCACTAAATAAAGAGTGACAGAAAAATTATTACTGTGCACCTGTTAAAGGTGGGAAACCTGAGAGACCCGGAAAAAACAAGGCAGTCCCGTCGAGTTCCGGCTCTCACGGGTTTCATGGTATAAACCACTCTAGTGGAAGGAAAAAAGAGAAGGACTCAATTGCTCACTTTGTGAAAGCATGGCTGATAGCCTGAAAGCTTTCTTTAAGAAATAACTCAGTGGTATTTATCACACACATATTTAGCTCACGGTTATTTATTTCAACTTAGCAGGCTATGAAAACAAACACCAACATACAGGGCTGCCACTAAGCCAGGCATAAAGGCCAATCCATACATATGGCTCAATCCTACCTGACAACACCTGACAAAAATCATGTATGTTTCCAGATTCTATTTCATACATCCACTTGACTACTGTTTGAAGATACTACGCTCTGCACCAACACTGGAGGGAAGGCTACCCATGCTGGACTTACTAAGAGACAAGAACATAAACGAGAACCAGTTCTTTTAAAAAAAAAAAAAAAAATTGTGTTTTTTCCAAGAGACAGCTATGAGATTTGACTGTACACCCCTTTGGGTCTTCATAGAAGCATTCGTCATGGAAAACGACCCTAAAGAGATGTCCAACAACCAACCCTGCTGAAAGTGACAAGAAACCCACCTTCAAGTTGCCTTTGGTGGTAAACGCGCGCCCACATACGTTGCACACAAAAGGCTTCTCTCCTGTGTGGGTGCGCTCATGAATCTGAAGGGCACTGGCGGATGAGAAATTCTTCCCACAGCGTGTGCAGCCATGTTGCTTGGCCTGCCGGCGTGGCTGGACTGCTAACAAAGGTGTCATGCTTGGGGACAGGGTTGAGGGTCCAACAAAAGCACCAGGAACTTCAACTTTGACATAAGCTGGCTGGGTTCGGATGAACGCTGGTGGCAGACTGCTCCGACCTAGGTGTGCAAAAGAAAGAAAAATCCAAGCCATTATTATCCAACACTCAATTCATTCTTCAAACCAAAACAGAGCTTTAAAACAACGGCCCACTAGTTTAAGAGCCTGGAAATGGCTTACAGGAAATTAAATTTACACATGGGAAGCAGCTTGCCTGCACAAATAACAATGACTCAAACATGAAAACGTACCCTTTCGTTCCCGTGTAAAGTTATGGGCAACAAAGACTTTTGAATTTCTGTGTAAGACAGTTACCTTTAAAGTGTGCCCAGATACCATGTTTGATTCTAAGATGCAGCTGTCCCCCAGTTTCATCACGAATGACATCACGGGATACCCCACATTTGGTATGTACATTTAAAATGGGTTAGATTATTTTTCCACTCGAGTTATAATCCGTGAACCCTACGTTAGAATGGGACTTTGAGATCCAAGAATTATGACTTATCTTGGTGGCCAAAATGCAGTGCCCACTTTCTTGAAGATTCTTTTACTGGAGGTTATTTAAGATACCCACACAAACCCCAAAAGACTCAAAGACAAAATAAAAACCAACAAAAATTATACCATCCATACCGAATTTACATTAACCATTATAAATAAAGCATGCTTAGTACCCGAATAGAGGCAGTCACAGTGAAACCTGTGAGAGCAGGAACTTGGGGGGACTGCCTTGTTCTTCTGTGTCTTGAAGTTTTCCACTTTTCTATCGCTTTCTATTTAGTGGAAAATACTTGTTTCCCTTCTCTGACAGGTTTCCACCTTACACGGGTTCCAGCTTTCACAGGTTTTACTGCATTATATCCCCTCTACCCAGAAGCAAAAAAAAAAAAAAAATTGGCAAAGCAAAGACTAATTCTCCTAAAATAGAACTGCTTCGTATCATACTGTCAAGTTCAAGCCAGGTTCCTCTTTGATGACCTTGCGCCCAAAATGGACATAAGTTAAATCCAAACTTCTCTCACCTTCCGTCTCACTGCGGCTGACCTCGGCGTTCTCTGCTTTGCCTCCAGCATCAGGAGACTTGGACTTGACGCTTTCTGCCTGGCTGTTGGCTGGAGAGATTGCTTGGAAGGACGTGGTTTCCAGGGCTTCTGGACTTCGGCTCTGATACTCCTGGTCTTCCATCACTGAGGATGAGTCATTAGTCATGCCATCACTCTCCACCGAACTGTTTTCCCGGCTGCTCTGCCGCTGCAGGCCAAGAGGGGCATGACCCATTTTCCCTGGGGCATCTAGGGACGCCATCATGGAGAACCCTAGCGTTGGTGATGCTGAGTGAATGTTGGGGAGAGACATGGCGACCTTGGATGAGCTACTGGGAGCATCCTGGGAGCTGACTTCATCTACATCGATGCTTTCAACAACATCATCAAGGCAAATGGCACCTGTGCTGCCATTCTCACTGACCATCATCGGCTTGGTGCCCGTAAAGTCACAGGGGCTCTCAGGCAGGGGTGTGTTGGGAATCTGACCACCCATGTGCATCCGGATATGTTGCTGCAACATGACGGCGTTGGTAAACTTCTTCTGGCAGATGGGACATGAGTGCTGCGTCTTGATGGATGTGTTGGTTCGGTGAACCCCGAGGTGTGTCTTCAGATTGCCTTTGGTGGAGAACGCTCGGCCGCAGATCTTACACTGGAACGGTCTCTCCCCGGTGTGGGTGCGGTAATGCATTTTGAGGGAACTTTGGCAGCTTAAGACACGGTGGCAAATGAGACATTCGTTGGGGTCAGAGGTGGCCTTGTCAATGTTCTCTACCAGCTGCTGCAATTTCAATGTCTCTGACCCTGGCTCAGGGGTCCCACTCCCTGGGAAGCCACCAACCCTTGGGGCATTATGGTTGGGTCCCACCCCAGGTAGTGTAGTTCCACCCTCACCTTCTGGCGAAGGCCCAGGCTGCAAGTCGTTGGGCAACAGGCCACCCATGAGGTCTCTGGGGTTAGTCCCTGAAGGCAGAGTTTGAGGTAGCCCTGCAGAGGGGGTCCCCGGTACAAGGACAGGTTTGCTGTCTAGGGAGATGCTCGATTCATCTACCGGGACAGATACGGAGACTGCATAGGGAATCCCATTGCCTGCTGCCATTTTGTCCTGGAACTCAGCAAACAGCTGGGGGTTTGCCTTCACCTGGGGATGTCGATGAAAGTGCACCTTGAGGTTGCCCTTGGTGGTGAACCGGTGGCCACAGACAGAGCATATGAAGGGTCTCTCTCCAGTATGGGAGCGGAGGTGGATCTGCAAGGAGCTATCGGTCCCAAAAACCTTGCTACAGTACTTACACTTGTGCTTGAAGAGGCTGGCCTCGTCTTTGGATTTGACTTCCACTGCGGAGATGTTCAGTGGCTTTCCTTTCCCTTTCTTGGATGGATCCAACGCCACTGTTGAGAAAGGGCTCTGAAAGAGCACTGAGCCTGGAGCCTGAGGTAGCAAAGCACTGGGAAGGCGTGACATGACGTTTGGGAGCACCCGTGTCCCATCTGGCTTCAGGGCAAACGGCGTCAGCCCCTGGGACACAGAGCTGGCGGCGGAAGGGATGTTGGTGTGAGGTAGCTTGGCTTGTTTCAAGGAGTCCAGAGACAGAGGCTGGCCTCCAGCTTTTTGGCTGAGCAAAGCCACAGCAGCAGAAACTTGCTGGGACACGTGGCTGCCTAACGTCTTCAGGGTGTCAGCGCCCGCTACGCCAGAGTGGAGGGCGTGGGAGGCCCACATGTTGACCTGGATGCGGATCTGCTCCGTGAGCTGGATCTGCTGTAGCTGCTGCTGCTGTAGGCACAGGATTTGCTCAAGGACCCATGGGATGCTGTTGGCACCGGGCAGGGGGGCTGGCAGAGCATCGGCGCTCCGCTGATTCACGGCCACCTTGGTGCCCCGTAGTGCTTGTAAAGTCACATTAGTGTTTGCAACTTTGCCTTTGGGTAAATAGCTTATGTCCTGCGGTGTGGGTGGCAAGGCCGCCTCTGTCTTTAAGTATACTACAGACTCCGACCCTGGCTTCTCTTTCAGGTCCCCTGAGCTGCCACTGTTCTCCATGTGACCGTCCTTACTGCTTGGACTATGTGGCTGGTGGCTAAGCACAGCTCCAGAAAAGTCTTCAGAAGGCACTGGCCCCTCACTGTCATTCATGATGAGCACAGGTGGGTTTTTAGTGCAATTTTTCTTATGTTCTAAGAACTCTGAGATGCTAAAGAACTCTGCACAGCATTTCTCACAGACATGGGTGTCCTCGCGACGAAGCCGCTTCGCTGCTGCTTCATCTCCCTTCACTTCGTCCTCGCTCCCTGGGTGGTTCATTGGAGCACCTGTGACAACAGAAAGACACGACAGCTAAGCACTCTGCCCAGAGAGAGAGGAAATGGAGGTGGTTTCTTGGGAAGCACAACAGCAACTCACAACGTAACAGCAGTCCTTGTCACCTGTGTCCCAACAGATACAAGACTGTATAAGTCATCCAAAGACACAGAATGAACTAACCACGTATTAAAACCATCCTTATTCAAACCCTCTGTGAAATGAAATTCAAGTGGTCAATGAAAATGACATTGGAAAGCTGTTCAAATAGTACCCTGTCTGGGACCTTCACAAGTAAATTTGCAGTTAATCAGTCATTCAACCAATTTAATGAGCCACTACCTTCCAGGGACCAGGGATGATCAAGAGTTCCATTATCAAAACATGATCCTGTTGCCATCAAGTCAATTCTGACTCATAGCAACCCTATAAGACAGAGTGGATCTACCCAGTAACAAAGACTGTAATAGTTACAGACGCTTACTGCCGCCGTTTTTCTACTGATGGAGTAAATGCTGGGTTTCAGCTGTCAACCTATCATGTGGCCACTGAGCACTTAACCACTGCACCACCAGGACTCCTTATCAAACCACGATGGCAGTACTGAAATCATGGAAGATACAGACAACAGAACACTGGGTGAACTTAGACAGGGAGGCCCAGAAAACACAAACATGGACCTTGTTCCTGCGATGTCCTCAAACATGGAGAAACCTAAGAAAAGATGCAATGTTGTCCAAGGAAGGCACGACCACAGAGACGCACCTGAATGGAAAGAGGGCCAGGAAGGATGGAATTCACACTGTCACGTTCATTTGCAACTTTCATGTCTGTTACAATGAGAGGTACTTCCCTGAAATTAAATACGTAAAAAATTAAACATAGTCCTATTTTGGGCAAAAGTTATATTCCTAAAAGTGACTGGTTCACCAACTTTGTAATTGGGGCCTATTTGCCTATGGAAAGTGTCAGTGTAAGCCTATATATTAACAGGCTTCAGGACCATGCTGTACCCCACAATGCCTGGGTCCTGGGTATAAGAAGTTGGGTGGAGGGTCTCTCATCTTCCTACTCTCCTGTTAGGTCCATCTCACCACTAAAAAAATCAATGAAGCCCCCAGGTCCCAGGACCGAGGGGTCTAGGCACATCTGAAACCCACCAACTCCAGGCCTACAAAACTAAATCATGCCAACACTTACACAAAAATACAAAGATACATGTCAGAAGGGTTATTTTCGGCAGAAATGTTTACAGCATCAAGTAAAATCTGGTCCATCCACAGTGTAAAACTATTAGAATTTCAGTCTGCCCTGACATGGAGACACAGATGGGAGGTGAAAGAAACACGCTGCAGAACGACACATAGCAATTGACGTTTGTGTTTTAAAATAAAGCCTACACATATTTTACCACCAAAAAAAAAAAAAAAAGTAAAGCAACCCAGCCAGCCAGCCAGCCAGCATGCTTGAAGTCTGCAAACACTTCGGAAAAGGGCCAGGACTGGCTTGTACCACTTTTAAATAAATTATTACTTTTTAAATCAAACTAACAAATTTTGTCTCCACTTCTTCTTGGCTGAATACCCAAAAACCAAAGCCAGTGCCGTCGAGTGAATTCCAACTCATAGCAACCCTGTAGGACAGGCTAGAACTGACCCACAGAGTTTCCAAGGAGCGCCTGGCGGATTCGAACTGCCAACCCTTTGGTTAGCAGCCATAGCATTTAACCACTTACGCCACCAGGGTTTCCCCTGGCTGAATACATTTCTTAAAACCGTGGGGCTTTTGCCCGAGGTCACCTTGTGGCTAAATAGCAGACTAGCTCACAAAATAAAGAATATCACCTTGAGTACCGTGCTCCTTTAAAAAAAAATCACCTGTATGAGACCAAAAGTTCAGCAAAACTAGATTAACAGAAATGGAAGATCCAGAACAGAAATAGAGCATATCCATGCACTGTGAACCAACATCACTGAACAATCTGTGTAGAAATTGTTGAATGGGAACCTAAACTGCTGTGTTAACCCTTCACTGAAAACACAGTATTATATAAAAAAACAAAAACAAAAACCCACCAGGCTTTTCACTGAAGAGTCCACCAATGAGGAGGGGAGCGTGGCGGGGGGGAGGGTACACTGATCTACAAAGCGAGTTTCTCTTGAGAAGCTTCATAGGCTTCATCAGATTTAATTCGTTTCTTTAAAGAAGTGTATCTGGGAGAAACTGACCATTAACTTTCAGAAAACCCTATGGGGCAGTTCTAGTCTGTCACGTGGGGTCGCTATGAATCAGAATTGACTCGATGGCACCTAACAACAACAATCACAAAAATACAAAGTTTTGTGAAGTGTGTGTGTTAGGGGCTAGCCAGAGGAAAAGACACCACCCATAAGGAGACGGATCTTGCCAGCCAGGGGAGAAAGAAACAGGCTTGGTCCAAACCAGCTCTCGTCTGTTAATAACAGGTCTAGTATAATAGGGTTACCCTCTCAAAATGTCTATTAGACATGTCTAACTATGTCAACCGCATAAAGTAGCCTGGATTAAGTGAGACAATTAATAAATATTTGTTGAGCACCTACCATGTACTCGGTTATCATCCTAGGAACTGGGGTAGGGCAGACACTGCAGGGCTAGTACAGGTGTTCAATGAACATTATTAGTTTCCTTACCTCTTTGATTTCTAACGGCATATACAGTTGCCTAAAGGAGCCGTGGTGGCGCAACGGTTATGCACTCGGCCGCTAACTAAAAGGTTGGCAGTTTTCACCCACCACCAGCTGATCCTCGGGAAAAAGACCTGGCGGAAAACCCTACGAGGCAGTTCTACTCTGTCACATGGGCTATCTATGAGTCAGACTCAACTCCCTGACACCTAACAACAACACACAGTTGCCTACACAGAATATTAGACTCAGACAGGTAATGTGACTTGCTCAAGGCAACACATTAAAAACAAAAAATAGATCACTTTTTGAGCACTTAGAAGGAGCCCTTGTGGCACAGTGGTTTATGAACTCTTGAAGCTGGGAACGGAAAGGTTAGCTCCATGGGGAGATTACAGCCTTGGAAACCCTATGGGGCAGTATTATTCTGTCTTATAGGCTTGCTATGAGTCAGAATCCACTGAGTGGCAGTGGGTTTTTGGTTTTGAGTACTTACTTTGTATACCAGGCGTGGTTCTAGAACAATTTATATATAACTAAGAACACTATGGAAACCCTGGTGGCATAATGGTTAAGTGCTACAGCTGGTTAGCAGTTTGAATCCACCAGGCGCTCCTTGGAAACTCTATGGGGCAGTTCTACTCTGTCCTATAGGGTTGCTGTGAGTTGGAATCAACTTGACCACAATGAGTTTGGTTTTTTTTTTTTTCGGTTTTAAGGACACTAAGAATGAGCCCTGGTAGCAGAGCACTTAAGAGCTTGGTTATCAACCTAAATGTCAGCAGTTCAAACCCACCAGCCACTCCTTGGGAAGAGGATGTGGCTGTCTGCTTCTGTAAAGAATACAGCCTAAGAAACCCTATGGGGCAGTTTTACACTGTCCTTTTTTTTTTTTTACAGGGTTGCTGTGAGTTGGAACAGGCTCAACACCAACAGGCTTTTTTTTTTTTTTTGATGAGGTTGTCATGGACTTTAGACTTTCTGGAGCCACTGAGGTTTTGTGAACCCCTGAAACTAATGCCCTGAGATAATCTTTAAACCTTGTCGTTAAGGTGCTGTCGAGTCTGTTCCAACTCATAGTGCCCCTATGTACAAGAGAAGGAAACACTGCTTGTCCTGAACCATCCTCACCATCGTTGCTATGTTTGAGCCCATTGTTGCAGCCACTTTATAGGTACATGAAGTAGGTACTATGATACTATTTGACAAAGGGGGAAACTGAGGCACAGAGAGACAGTTAACTTGTCCACGGTAACACACCTAATAAAGTTAGTTGCCATCGAGTTGATTCTGACTCCTGGCGACCCCATGTGTGCAGAGTACAGCCGTGCCTCGTAGGGTTTTCAAGGCTGTGCCTTTCAGGAAGCAGATCACCAGGCCTGTCTCCGGAGAGGCCGCTGCATGACTTTGAACTGCCAACCTTTGACTAGTATTCCAGCGCTTAACCATCTGTGCTACCCAGGGACCGTTCTAGTCATCTATAGAGCCAATATTAAAACCCAGGCCTGCCATGCCTCCCATTTGAACCTTTCGTGTGTACGAACTTTCCGGGTGTACCCTTCCTATCATACGATGTTTCTTCTGCGGAGACCATAACTATAACTGTCTTTCCTCTCACAAAAACCGGAGGGAGGACAGAAGAGTCTGGGAAGGCCAACTGACTAGGAGGGGCAGGACAGGAATACTATGTTGTTTCTGGGACTCCCAGAAGTTATTTTAAGGGTGCTAGGGACAGGTGCAGCATCACTACTTACAGTGTCTTCATACACCGCCTCCTTCCTGCAGGCCCCCCACACTGCTCCAATTCACGTGCATCCGCAGGCAAGTTACAAATATTCGTCAATTCCCAGAACCCTTAAGAAGGTATCAATCAGTACAACTTCTCCAGGACTTGAAATGCAGTGTCTGTAGGGGTGTTTACATGTATGTAATAGGTTCCCATTTTGCAGACATGCAAACTGAGGCTCCGGGACCCTGAGGTTCAGAAATAATCAAGTGGCTCAAGGTGACATGACTGCTAGCTAGAAAACAGAGAAACAGGAACTGAATTCTAAAAATGCGATTTAAGTGGCATCGTCTTTCTGGAAAGGCAATTCTGGCAATTACCTATAAAGAACTTCAGAAAGTTCCACTCTTAAAAAAGTTCCTTCTGCGGGACACACACACACACAGAGTGTTGGTAAGTGTGTATCAACAGTACAGTTTCCTTGAAAAGCCACCCTGAGCACCCTAACTTGAGGCACAGCTCTCCTTGGGCCGGACAATTCCTTTCTTTGAAAAATTTACTCCGTAGTAAGAGGATGTTTCCCATAGCATTTCTCCTATTAACAAACAGCAACAATAAAAATGTTGCACTTGGTCCACCTGTAAGGTTCTGGTTTATTACAGTCCGGAAATAAGGCGAATACTTTGTAGCCTACAAAAATAAAAGTATACTTGGATGTGCTGCTATATAGCATAACTGCCTGGGATGGACTGAATTGTGCACCCCCAAAAATATGTTGTAAATCCTAACCCCTGTATCTGTGGATGTAATCCCATTTAGGAATGGGTTTTCTTTGTTCTGTTAAAGAGCCAGTATTAACATGGGGTGTGCCTCAAGTCAACCTCTTTCGAAATATAAAAAGAACACGCTGAAGGAGCTAAGAAGCAAGGAAGCCGAGATGGGGGAAGACATATGCCATGAAGATCACCAGGAAGCCAAGGAAGAGAAGCTGAAGAGACAAGGACCTTCTCCCAAAGCCTTCCCCTAGGGCCAGCACCCTAATCTCAGACTTCTAACCTCCTGAAGTATTGAGCAAATAAATTTCTGTTAAAACCACCCACTTGTGGTATTTCTGTTATAGCTGTACTAGGTAACTAAGACACTGCCCAAAGTTTCTTTCAAGAGGGGAGGAAAAAAAGTAGAAAACAGGATGTAAATCGTGGGCCCCTATTTGTGTTTGCAGATAAAGATATAAATATATACATGGAAAATTTCTAAAAAGGTAAACGAGAAACTGTTGCTGGTCGCTACCTCCCAGGGGGTGAGTGGGCCTGCAGGACTGGGGTGGAAGGTGAAACAGTATATAGTTTTGTACCCTGGCTTCTTTCCAATTAGTATGTTCGTACACTTTGACGCCATCATTCTACTTCTGGAAATCTCTAATAAAACTTACACACATATTGTCTGCTCCATTCCACTATTTAACAGCCAAAGCAAAAAACGACCCGCCGCAGCAAAGGACAAAAAACATACACTGCAGACTCTTCTACCTTAACTCACATATAATCAAATAAGCATCATGGTTCCCATTTTGCAGATACACAAACTGAGGCTCCTGAACCCTGAGGTTCAGAAATAATTAAGTGGCTCAAGGCGACATGACTGCTAACTAGAAAACAGAGAAACAGGAACTGAATTCTTAAAATGCAATTTAAAGAAGGGGGGCCTTAAATTAGTGACTTAATTCATAATTGTTTTTTTTCTAGAACAGTGTTCTTCAAACTTTTTTTCATGATCATCTCTAGTGCTTCTCCTGCCACGCCCTCTGCCATTAAATTTTATTACCGTAGATACTGTATATCTGTTTATGTAATGTGGTCCTTTGAAAGGCTATGACCATTGTAATAGTTTCCATTTTATTGGGGGGGGCTCCCCCTCCAATAACAATATTCACTCTGTTGAGAAAGCCTATCCTAGAGCAGGTGATCATAACCTGGGGTCCATGAACTTAGATATGGAAAAAAAAAAAAAAACTGACATGTTTATTTTCACTAACCTTAACGCCAATTCAACATTTCTTTCCATTATGAATACAGGAACACCCACGGTGGTATCAGCTGAACCTGTGACTTCGTGATCAATGAAAACTACAGATAAAATTTTCATCTCATTGGAAATCACTTAGGCTGCTAGATCTTGCCATTTGCTTTATGAATAAAGAAGTACGTGTTACTCTGTCATAAATATCTTCACTTCTGACATCTGTATTTCAATGCAATTTATTTCCCTGGTATCCCATGTATTTTATTTTATGCATTTAGAGACGTTACGTTGAAAGAGGTCTGCTGGACTTCCAAAGTAATCCTACGGCACAAAAAAGGTTAAACACCCCTGCTCTCGGAGGATCCAGCAGTTCCCAAGAGTGATTTACAACCTGAATACCATTCTTGCCTTCGCTGTATACACAAGCTTGCCTCTTCTGTAGCCGCCAAGCAATACCAGCAACATCCCACTTGAGTCTTAATAAAACAGCAGCAGCAATATTTACACGTGCAGTAAAAAGTCCTTCCACATCCAGACCACCGTTGGCAACAACTGAAACCGTATTTGTCGGAGGGGTAAGGGGACTCTGCTCTGAACAAGTGCTGGGTACACGTGTAGGTTCACTCTTCCAAAAAGAAAAAAGCAAAGTTCAGAGGGATTACGCTCCGGCTAGCTCTTCCATCCCTCTGCCCCGCCCCCACCCCGAATTTTAGGAATGTTATCTCTCAGCATCTAGTTATCCAATAAGTTGGAAGAATGCAGTAAACCCAGCAGGGGTCTTAGATTCAATCACCGCCAAATGGATAGAAAATACTCTTACTACTACGTAGGAAGAATGCTCATCAAGAGGCCAATCACATTCTAGAGCCACTAAAACGATTAAAAAATAAAACCTGTGTATCCTGATGAAAGCATTGAGTCAAACTTATCTTTTTTTGTTCTTATATTAAAAGAACCACAATGAATTGATTCTCTAAAGCACGCTATCTTACACCTCTCCACGCCCTCCTCCGGATAACTGCTCACCAAAAAACAAGAGGAAACTGAGATGTCCTTAAGTATTGGCTCAGTTGAAAGAAAGTACCCTATACCAATTTAATTTCACAATTTAACTCAATTTCAGTGGTAACTGAAATAAAGTTACTAGTTAAATAGGTTCTAGAAATGAAGGTCTCACAGTCTTGGATCAAAATTCAGAGACTGCCAAAAAAGACAAAAAGAATGAAGGCTTTCTACTTGGCTAAGGTGGTGGCTAGCTCTGCTATCAAGGTAATAGACATGCTGCTCTTCGTTTTGCCTCATCTGGAGCTCATCTCTGAAGCAAATTTATCAGCTCCATAAGGGCAGGGGCTTTTGTCTGCTTCTTTCCCTAGAATCTCCTAGCACAAGGCCTGATACAGATATGAAAATTATTTTTTAAAAAAGGTTGGCAGTGCACCGAAAAGCTGTTCTTGCCCTGGTTCAGAGACTTTGAAAAAATGCGTCCAAGCTTTCTAAGATCATCCAAAGGCCAACTGGTCAAGAGAGATGAGGAAGAGTACTTCTCAACTCTTTCCCTTATTATTTTGCAGGCCACCAAGGGCCCAGAGAAACCAACCAAATGCAAACACGACTTTATCGCCAACTTGTTTCCTAGGGACCTCTTAATCTAAAATCAACAAAAGCCTACCTCAAAAACTCAAAAAGAAGACCAACAAATGCCCACCTCAAAAATGACAAAGGCTCACCAAACCCAACCAGCCAAAAAAAACCAAACTAAACCTAAACTAGAAGGAGCCAGAACTCCCTTCTCTTCACCAATCATTCTAAAATCATAACAAACACAGCCCCTCAGATTCAGAAAAAGGCTGAAAATAAGCCTTATGAGGCATCCTGGGGAAAAAATTACTGCAAGTGGGATCTGCTGTTTACTTTAAAATAAGTAAAAAAATGATTTTGGGGGGCTGTTGTGAGGATTATTAATAAAGACAGTGTGCTTGAGGTCACCAGCCCGGCTTCTAACACACAGGAGGCACTGTTGCGGCAAAATTATCTCAACTGCCAGCTCCACACCAGCTTGACACAAGAGATGAGTAAAAACGAACGACGTTTTACTATTCTGTACAAAAATACCAAGTGATCCCAATCCCAGCCCATAGTAATCCCTCTAGAGTTGACATTATCTAAACCTGGTGTTTTATCCCTGCTGTAAAAAAAGAATCCAAAAGCTCAGAAATTCACTCAAAGTCACACAGCTGAAAGTCATACAACCAGATTAGCAATGTAGACCAAAACGAAACAAAACCCAACCTCCAGACACCAAGCCCACTTCACATTTTAAAAAGAGGAAATGCTAACTCCATCTCCAGCCTCTCAAGATGGTGGCCCAGCCTCCCCACTCATCCCATGAGGAAACCACCAGCCCAGGCGAATGACAAAGTATCACTTCGCTTCTGCATGGAGCGTGGGTTACATTCTTAAAAGTGAGAGAATGGAATTCCCGATGGAATTTCCTTTTAATGAGCAAAGGGGCTGAGGATAACCTATAGCCTCTCTTCCTTTAAATCCAAGGTCTAATAGAGAACGCCTCTCTGCAACATTAACTAGCACTAATACCAACAATTCCCACACCCTAAATTAAAATATACAGCTCCTAGACCCCAATTCCCAGAACCCTTACAGCCGGTGTAGGTCACTTCAGCTTAGAAATGGGGGTTAGGCAGTTATTTGAAACTCGGGAATCTTAATCGTTGATGGTTGTAATCCAGTTTAGCACAAAGAGCATTTGAAACTCTTTTGAGGAAATGCTAATTTTCCTGTATGTAGCGTTAGTCTCCCGACCACCTGCAGATTTTTTGATCTGCTAATTGACCACCAGGCTTCATTTTTCTCCCTCAAAAACGGCATCCTTCAGAAGTCTCAAATGGCCTTACAAAGTATGGTCAGCCCGATTGTAACATAAACACACACGTATGTACTTAAGCTGTTAAATTGCAAAGAGCCAACGTGCAGTATTAAAATGTACAGCTTGGGAAAACTCTCTTCGTCCCAAAGCGGCACCGGGGGGCTCTGAAAATATTCTAGGATCGAGCAGTTCTTTTCCAAGAGTTCCAAAGACTTGGCAAGAATACGGTTAGAGCCGGAGATGGCGCAAGGAGCTGGCACAAGTCCAAAGGGGCACCCATCCTTGGCCCAGCCCTCTCCATTCGCCCCTCAACCCGTCCCACCTACAGGTGTGAGCCCGTACCTGCAAGGGGACCCGCCTCCTGCAGGTTGGGCCTCTAGGGGGCGCCCGCGCGCAACCCGGCTGTCTGCTCCAACTCCGGCAATCAATAGTGGACCCCCTCCCCTCACACACACACCCACCCTAATCGTGGTGGGAGCGCACAGCCAGGCGGGAGATCCTAGTCTGGCTCAGGGTAACTTTGATTCGAAACTTCCACCAGCGTTCACTTAAGAAATACTCCTGTAACAAGTTGCCCCCCCAAATGACAAACGCCACCAAAAAGCCCCACTTGAGAGTGTCCACCCAAAATGACCGTGTTGGGGGAAGGGGTGTTCGGAGCAGGACCAGGGGAGGGGTCAGCGGCAGGATCTCGCCCCTCCTCTCCGGAGGGAGGAAGCGGGCTGGCCGAGGGTTAACCCTTTTGTTCCAGGTGGGCCAGGCGCTCAGCCTCTCCGCGCTCCTCTCGCCCCCTCCCCGACCAAGGGCACAAAGAGTCCAGGCTGCGGAGTCCTCCCGTGCGCACCGCCCTGACCTTCCGACGCTTCGAGAACGCACAGCCGTCCCCTCGATCAAGCTTATCTCTTTAGTGTGCCCCGGGAAAATGTTATTTTGGGGAAAACGGGGCTTCGTCAGCCTATAATAAATTAGGAAATATATTACACGCCCCCCCCCCAAGTAAAACAGGGGAGGGTATTAAACTTCAAAAGGCAGCGGTCGTTTTCCCGGGCAGACCAGAGCGTCGGAGGTGGGGCTCCGGGTGTCCAGGGCTGCCGCGCAAACCACTATCAGTTGCTGCGACATTAGAAAGCAGGCGGGGAGGCGACCTGCAAGACCCGAGAGGCCCGGAGAGGATATTAAAAATGCCCCCTCCCCCACGCGCACGCTAAATACTTATCAGGCGACAATTTGGCGGGCCGGGAAGGCGCAGAGATAGTAAGACATCGCCTCGCTCCTACAACCTCCTCGGTTGAGCGGCGGGGGGGGGGGGTGGCCCGCTCTCCCCGCGGGTCGGGTCTCGAACTCCTGCCAATCCCAGAGCCGCGGACGCGTGGGCCGGGTCAATTGCGGAACTCGCCCTGCCACGACCGTCCGGCCCCGGCCTCTCGCCTCGCTCCGACGCGCACTTAGAGAGCCGCGCGCCCCAGAAAAGCCATGGAAAAACGCGGGGCCGGTGCAGCCGTGGCGGGGCTGCCGTGCACCCGCGACCTGGGCCCAGGGGGCGAACCCCCCTTGGCTGGCCGCGGCTATTTTTAGGAAGTCGGAAATCAAAGATGGCTGGAGGTCAGGCCCCGAAAGGTGAGGGCGAAGATCGGCAGGCAGAGAAGCGCAGGGCGAAAACCAATAAGTAAAATAAAATAAAGGAAACCTTGTGCCCTTCTCCCCCACCTCCTCGAGCCCTCGACCCCATGCGCAGCGCGGGTGGCCCTCACCCCAGCTCCGGGGGTGGGGAGAGGTCGCGCCCCCTCCCCCCGCTTAGCCCAGGAGGGACGCGTGCAACAGATCGCCCTCCTCCAGAGGTTTTTCCAGGGGTGCGCCCCTCCTCCCACCTCGCAGAAAAGCCCCCAAGGGGTGGGGAGAGGCTGGGGTCCCCGGGGGGCTCTTTCTTTTAAAAGCGGCGCCAGGGTGGGAGGAGAAGCTAAGTTACAAGTGTGTGTGTGGGGGGGGGGGTTACAAGTGAGGGAAGTGGAACCAATTAAGAGGGACAGAGGACAAGAAGAAGGAACCTTTCAGGGGAGAGGGGGACAGAGGAGAGGGTGGGGGGGGACTTTACAATAAGAAGGGCGAGGGCTAGGGTCGAAACTTGCACAAGAGAAAAAAAAAACGTAAAATTTGCAAGGGTCGGGGGACCTGGGGCTACCTCTGCCCAGGACCTATCTGAGGCCTCAGATCAGGGTCCCAGGATTTGCGCCCCGCGCCCGCGAGGTTCCCGCGAACGCCCGACAAGTACTTCGGGCCGGGCGGGCGCCCGGCCCCACTCACCCGGCTCCCCCGCCGCCGGCGCCGCTGGGGCCGCATCTGCAAGCTCCGGGGTAGGCTGCTGCGGCTGCTGCTTGCCCTGGTCCTCCTCGGAGTTGATGTGCTGGGGTTTCGCCTGCTTGCGCCTCGACATGGTGCGAGCATCGGGGCGCCGGGAGAGCCGCGGTGGTTTGCCCTCTCCGCCGAAAATTCCTGGAGTTGGGAAATTTACCCCCCTTCGGCCGGAACGCGCATGTCCCAGTAATTATTATTATCAATAATGCATTGCGATTTATCATGAGCCCTGACAGCTGATTGGCCTGGGTCCAAGACCTCAGAGATCATTTAAATAAACCCTCATTGATCAGGGAGGGGCGAGGCATTCTGGGCTTTGTAGTCCGGCCCTACACGTGACAAAGGCGTGTTCATCAGGGGAGCCCAGCTAATTAGCATCCCGGCGCAGATTGGCTGGAACGTGGATGAAATCAAGGGGGTCCCATCCTTGCTCCAACTATCTAAGTCCTTGGAGGGGAAAAAAAAAAAGGGAAATAGGTGCCTACTTATTAAAAAGTGGGAGATTACCCCAAAGTTTTTGGAAAGGGATAGTAGCGTGCTCCAAAATTACTTTTGTAAAATTGGTATCTGCAAGCCAGGAAAGGAGATCCTTTAAGTGGAATATTTTGGCTCAATTTTTCCATAAATAAAAATAAAAGCTGAGATGTGACCCTTGTCCCTTCCACTTTTTTTTTTTTTTGAAAGGTTTAAATTGAATTTCGAGATGACCGAAGAATGGTAGATGGTTTATTTTCCCTTCCCACCCATCTCAACTTTCAAAGTGACCTTCAAATTTCCAAAATTTCAGATTATCCCCTCACCAGGATTTACTTCCTTTAAATGCTAAATAGCCCCCAGGATTTATATTCACAAGGATTAGTTAATTGTTACAATGAAACCTTGATTTTTTTTTTTTTAGTTTGAAGTGACTGGCTACTAAATATAAAAACAAAAAAAAAGAAGCAAATTATAAGCAAGAGTAGTCAGAGATAATATCAGAGCAGCAAGCAATGGCATCCCCCCCCCAGTCATAAATGTCTGATAACATCATATTACAAGAACAATGCACTTCAGAGAAAATTTACATCTCCTGTGAAAAAACAATGACTTCAGAACTATGGACAATGACTGAGTAACTGGGTGTTAATTATTTATCATTGCTGGAATTTTTTGCGATACAGACTGTATTATGGAAGAGATGTACAGTTCAAAGTGATTGTAACGTCCCAGCAACAGGGCACCTGGAATTTCCTGAAGTTGTATATTCGTGTGTGGTGGCAGTGTAGTGGCTAAGAGCTATGGCTGCTCACCAAAAGGTTGGCAGTTCAAATCCACCAGGTGCTCCTTGGAAACCCTATGGGGCGGTTCTACTCTGTCCTTTAGGGTTGCTTGAGTCAGCAATAGGATTGGTTTTTGGTTTATGTATACATATCATATGTGTACATACCTTGGAAACCCTGGTGGCATAGTGGTTAAGTGTCACAGCTGCTAAGCAAAAGGTCAGCAGTTCAAATCCACCAGGCGGTATGTATCTTTGCAGTAAATCTATACATATTCAGTTCTGATAACTGACTTTCACATGGTAAATGCTCAATAAATGTTGAATGATTGATGAAATCTTCTGTAGTCTTCTAAGTCTCTGATTGGAGGTTCCATGATGCCTCTGGGCATGCGTTCTCACTGGGCATTTACTTCATTGTAAGGGACTGTGCAAACACGAAACCCTCCCTCCACATTTGTGCATTGCATCTTCTTGATTAGTTATTCATCAAGCTCTCAGCTTGTACTAGTTTCTTGTAAGCCAATCAGGAACACAAGCAAAATAGAATGTTAGGCTCATAAATATGTTCACCTGGGCGTTTGGACAACCCAAGGCAGAAAATAAATCAGTTTGATCATCTTTTTGGTTGGCTGTATTCCTGGCCGTCAATAAAAACTTACTGAAGGAAGGAAGGTTAAGCTTCAACTTTTCAGTCTCTGTTTAAAAGTGTTTACATTGTTTTATGTAAGTCGTCTAAAGTAAATAAGATAGAATTACAGCCAACAGCCGGAGTTGGAAAGGTAAGAGTTTGGTTTAATAATACGTGGGAGCTGTTTAGGATTCCGATTCTGACTAAGAGGGCCAATTAACACTTGCCTTGTTGAGGAATCTACTGATATCCCGAACACCTTTTCTGTATACAGTATTGTGGCAGGAGATGTAACTTACAAATTTAAATGAATGTACGGTAGGTTACAGCTCAAACAATAGTGGTTTAAGGTCAACTTCATTTAAGACATAGTTGTTTTAAATTTACTTATTTTAGTAAGTGATAGTTAAAACCGTTTAGCCATTTCTACTTAGAACTAGGTAGTAAAATTGTGCCATCTGAGTTTCCAAGTGATAATAATAATAATTGATTGAGACCTTGCTACCTGCCACGCACCACACTAAATGCACACTGTCTCATTTTATGTCCCCTGGAAGGCTGACAAAATTGTTACCTGCATTTTAAAAATGAGGAAACTGAGACTCCAAGATATGAAGTGACCTAATTAAGATGGGGCTGAGCTGGGGATCAGTCCCTAAGTCTGACTCCAAAATTCTTTCTATCACACCCCAAAACTTACCATTCGGCTACGGACAAGCTATCTAAACAAGTAAAAAATTGGGACATAGTAAACATATGCTAAATTAAACCTGTACTGGAGAAGCTGGAGTAGTTTTCCTCAAGTGGAGGAAGAAATGGACAGGTTTTAAATCTACGTCCCAGCTAAGGGACACAGCTAGGAGCACCGCAGCCCGGACCTGGTGTATGGGAGGTAAAAATCACACCCACCCAAGAGCACGCCCAGAGGTGAATGGAGGGCATAGAAGCCCAGGGGCAGTCCCTCATGAAAGGTAAATTTCTGAGTATTTAATATTCCTTAAACAACCAAAAGACCTGGGTGGGGCCAGTGTTAGAAAAAAGATCAGAACAAAGGATGATATTAAGCTTTTTAAGGTGGTTTTGTTAGGGTTTATACAATCTAGTCGTTTTCCGTTGTTTGCTTCGGGTTGGAGTTGTTGAAAAATTCACTTGCTGTATCGTTCAGCCAACGGATTAGGACGTAGGAATAGTGGTGGCTCAGAAGTAGAATTCTCGCCCTCCATGTGGGCGACTCGGGTTCGATTTGCAGCCAGTGCATCTCAAGTGTAGCCACCACCCACACGGCTGTGGAGGTTTGCCTGTTCGTATGGTGCATTGCTGAGGCTGAACAGGCTTCAGCAGAGCTTCCAGAATAAGACAGACTAGGAAGGAAGGCCTGGGGATCTACTTCTGAAAATCAGCCAGTGAAAATCCCATGGATCATCAGGATCCCATCTTTAAGTGATCACGGGCTGACACTGTCCCAGGCAGCTTTTCCTTCTGTTGTGTGTGGGATCACCATACATGGGCTGGGAGGCAGAGCCCAGGCAGCTAACAATAACAACAATCTCGTTTTAGCTTCATTAAAAACGTTCTTTATACCCATTTCACTGATGGGAAACTGAAGCTTACAGCTTCCCCCCTCCGCCCCAACCCGCACCTTGTGGGTACTCAACAAATGTATGGCTGAATATAGAATTAAATAACTTTCCAATTAAAGGGTGTAGGTCTCCGTGGAACTCACGTCTGCTAATTCTTCCCACAAAGCCCTTTGCTGCTCCTTCCTGCCGGGAATATTCTTCCTCTCCCATACCTCACCTGTCTTCACCTGGCCCTACTAAGCCACCAGTCTCAGCTCAAAGTTCCCTTCCCAAAATCGCCTTCCCCATCCAAATTAGGTCTTGTCTATTCATGTTGACCTTCTAGAAGCCAGTTCTTTTCTTTTATAGCACAGTTCAAATTTTTTAATTACAGATGTAATTGTATGTCTATCTGTTGTTTGTCCCTCACCCTAGGGACCCCATGAAGACAGACACCTTCATGGCTGTGGCCCTAAACCTACCCTCAGTAACTGGAGAATACCTGCTACCCATTGCTGTTGACTTGATTCTGACTCATAGTGACCCTATAGGACAGAGCAGAAGTGCCCCATAGGGTTTCCAAGGCTGTAACTTTTACCGAATCAGACTCCACATCTTTCTCCCATGGAGCCACTGGTAGGCTCAAACCACCAACCTTTCAGTTAGCAGCCGAGCACTTAACCATTGCACCACCATGGCTCCTTTCAACTGCAACATAAAAAAACATAGAAGCCACAATAATGAAAGAAGAAAGATAGGAAGGAAGGGAGGGAGACTTTGAGAGCCTGAATATAAAATAAAGTGTTAAAAGGCAATTACGAACTGGATTTTGGTGATGGTTGCACAACTGTATACACTCTCTCACAATCAGTGGGCTGTACCCTTACGATGGGTGGATTTTATGATATGTGAATTATGCCTAAATGAAGTTGCTTTTTAAAAGTCAATTCAATACTTGGCTAGCCCTGTAATTGAAAGGGTCATAATTACGTGGTTTTTGTTTTTGCTTTTTTTTCTGCTATGTGGGATTCCCAGCATCTCAAGCTCAAAATGAGTAAAGTGGCGAGATTGGTCCCCATAAATCATGATCTGACACGGCAAAAGTATCACCCCCACTTTGGATCTCTATTCATGCCAGGAAGCCCAGTCCACTGAATTGGTGAAGCCATTGCTTTAATTTGGGAAATGTAGTGCTTGGATTCGGGAAACATAAAAGATGGCCTTTTTCTCAACATGGACCAGCCTCTTGGAGGCTATGGATGTTCATCGATCTGGTATCTACCTACCTCAGTGGAAGGTTTTATGTCTGGGAGTCACTCTGCAAATTCTAGAGATTTAGAAGTTAGGCTAAAATTGCTTGAGAAATCATGCTTGTAATTCACTGGGAGTGCTTTATTGTGGGGCCAAATGTCCATTTTTCTGACTGCCCTGGCCCCAAGCCCCTCTCTCAGGATGATTTATGGTTGCAAAGTCTGGCTAATTGCACTGATCACCACTTAACTGATATTATCCCCCTTGTTTTCATATCTATCTGCTTGTCGCCATTTTATCAATTCCAAATTGGTATCGAACAATTTCTAGCTCCAATTAGTCTTTCTAGTTGCAGCTGATGTATTGAGACCTACAACTGTGTACTCAAAAAAAGTATAAATATTCCAGCAAGTTGGTTAAAGCAAGAATGAGTTGTCAGAAATGACACTTTCTCCTGCAGGTTCAAGTGGTCCTTCAGATGAAGACTAAATGGACTAGGAATTAAAAAAAAAAAAGTCTAGTCTGCTGGTTTTTTTTTGTCCCTCTGTCACTTGACTAACTGATGTTGTCTACCCACACGGTCTTCAGGTCGATCTCAAGCACACACATGCTAGAGACAATGTTCATTCTCTCAGTTCACCTGAAGGTTAGTCTACAGCCTTGGTTCTCAGGGAGGTGAGGTGGGGTGATTTTGTCCCTCCCTCCAGGGGACATTTGGCTGTCACTTCTGGGTGGCTGCTACTGCACAAGACAGGCCCCCACAGCAAGGAATTATCTGCCCCCAATTGTCAATAGTGCTGAAGTTGAGAAACCAAGACTACAGATAATATGAGTTCAAGGCCATGTTTGCATCTACCTAATTCTTTTTTTTTTTTTTTAACATAGTAAAATACTTTCTAAGGAGTCCTGGTGACACAGTGGTTAGTTAAGCTCTGGGCTGCTAACTGAAAGGTTGGCCGTTCAAACCCACCAGCCACCCCACAGGAGAAAGATGTGGCAGTTGGCTTCCATAAAGATCACAGCCTTGGAAAGCCAATGGGACAGTTCTACTCTGTCCTGTCAGGTTTACTATGAGTTGGAATCGACTTGATGGCAATGTGTTTGGTTTTTGGTTTTAAATAGTTTCTAATAAAACTCTAAGTTCTATATCACAAATCAAATCTTACCTTTTTTAAAACCCATTGTGGTTGAGTTGATTTTGACTCATCCCGACCTTATAGGACAGAGTAGAACTGCCCCATGGGGGTTCCAAGGCTGTAATCTTTATGGGAGTAGATTGCCACATCTTTCTCTAGGGGTGCCTTTTTAACCTTCCCAGCTACATCAAACCCCAAAATCCTGACCCATTTCCTCAAAGCACTAAGCACAATTGCCATCTTATTATTCACTCCTGTGATGATTTCAGTAATTTATTGGCTTTCCTGCAGATTAGAGAAAAATAACATTCTGTTGAATTTTCTTCTAAGGTTTCTTCCGAGAATATCATAACTTTTACAGAATCGAGATCATCTTGAAAATCCATTTTGTTGTTCTTTTATTTTACGAACATATCATAAGCCTTTTCTACCACATTAAAAAAAATCTTCATAAATGTTTTAAAATATAAATTTTCACTCTGTAGATGAACCGTTAACTTACTTGATTGATCCCTGTTGTTATATCTTTGAGTTATTTTAGACTTCTCTTTATCATAGATAATACTTCAGTGAACATCCTTGTTTGTGAAGCTGTATCTAAACTTCGGTTTCTTTCCTGAGTCTTTTGACATGAATGTTGGTGTTTCACAAATCCTCAAACTTTCAAGATCTTTTTTCTAATACTATCTTATTCCTCTTATGGGTTCTTGTCTTGTGCAAGACATCAGCCTTGGCAAAGTGAGTGATCCAGCTAAATGGGTCATCTCATAAACGTGCTTACATATTGCGTAACGACGGAAGAAATGCATAGATTTGCAAAAGCAAGTCGAAGGTTCAATTGATTGAATCATTTTTCTGCTCAAAAAGCTTTCCATTTCATTCCTATTTTAGCACCCCTGATTCATTTTGTTACTGAAATATTCCTGTACTGGTGCCTAAAACAGCAGACTCAAAAAAGTTCTCTCCTTTTTTTTTTTCACGGTTATCTATCAGGCACAAATCCTGTCCGCCCTCCTCCCTCTCCGCACCAAAAGCAACTATTGTGAGCTTTATCATTAGAAAATATTACTGAGCAGGGACCTCTCTACGTTTCCCACACACTTTCTTTATTATAACAAACTTTAAGGAGCTAAAAGCCTGGCATACTGGAAAGTTTACTGTCATAAATATCTATCCGTCTTTGCAGTGTAAATTATAATTGAAAATAAACTTGTCAGAGAACCGACCCAACACACAAAAAGTGAGACAGAACAAGGCAATTAAGAATGTCAATTGGCACCGAGAGAAAAGCAAAGGACGGCCATTGTTAGGATAACTGGTCTATAAACACCTAAATGGATTTTGGGAAGGAGAAGAAAGGATCATCTTTTGACCATGAAAGGGAATAGAAAATGTTCTTTTCTTTGTTTTAATGTGCGGAGAGTTTTTAACTTCTTTTCTCAGCTTCTCAGCTTAGGCTCCCAAATAAACAAATGACTTGGACCTCCTCTGATGGGGGTGGAACGGAAAAGAAGAGGCACTGAAATCGAGGGGAAAGAGAAGGTGAATCAGGGCAGGAGGAGAAGAAATGAAATGCTAAAGAAGAAGAATAAAGGAGGATGAAAAGGATAGGAGAAAAAAGCAACCAAAAGAGAAGAAATAAGCCCCTAGGAAACAGAATCCTTTGAGAGCAAGAGTTGAGCACAAAGGATAAAGGAAAAGTTTTTATTTATTTTTTCACCATCCAAGTAATCTGAAGAGCCCTGGTGGTGCAGTGGTTAAGCGTTCAGCTGCTAACCAAAAGGTCAGCAGTTCGAATCCATCAGTCGCTCCTTGGAAACCATATGGGGCACTTCTACTCTGCCATATAGGGTTGCTACGAGTCGGAATTGACTCGACAGCAACAGGTTTAAGTACTTGCTTAGAGAGTGTTGCGTAGACAAATATACTAAGACTAACCGACGTTTGGATCTTACTTTTGCAGTTTCTGTCCTTACCACACAGCCTGAGCTAGGGTCTTCAACCTCTCTACACCTTGTTTTCTTCCCCAGGAAACAGGAGACTAATCCCTACTTGAAGGAGCCCTGGTGGCACAATGGTTAAGTGTCCAGCTGTTAAGGGAAAGACTGGTGATGCAAACCCACCCAACAGCTCCACAGGAGGGAGACCTGGCAATCTGCTCCCCTCAAGATTACAATTCTGCTCTGTCACATGCAGTCGCTATGAGTTGAAATAGACCCAACAGCACCTAACAGCAACAATCCCTCCTGTGGCATTGCTTCGAACATTAGAGATGATCCATGTGAAGTGTCTGGCATATAATTGGTGTTCAGGAAACATCTATTATCCTAATAATTATTTCAAGCCCTAGCATGAGTTTTTATCTATGGTGTCTCATAAAACATGATAATTTTGAGGTCAGGGTTATTTTATTTTACTTGGTCATTAATTCCTTAATTCATTTGTTCAACCAGTAATTATTTTGTCCACACTGTACCAGGAACCGGGCTAGGTGCTGGGGATTTAGAGATGAAAAAACTCAAGTGGTTCATAGTCTGTTGTTGTGTACAAGAGCAGATAGCCAGGTCTTTTCTCCCATGGATCAGCTGGAGGGTTTGAACTGCCAACCTTTTGGTTAGCAGCCAAGCGCTTAACCATTGTGCCACCAGTCTAGAATGTGTACAAGCTTAATGCCAACATTGAGGGCTCAAGCAAAAATAGTGATCTATGCAAGGTACACTGGACCTACCTAGAATGGGGCCAGGGTGGTGCTATGGATTGAATTGTGTCCCCCCAAAATTTTTGCCAACTTGGCTAGGCCATGATTCCCAGTATTGTGTGGTTGTCCTCCATTTTGTGATCTAATTATCCTGTGTTGTAAATTCTAACCTCTATGATGTTAATGAGACAGGATTACAGGCAGTTATTGCAATGAGGCAGGCTGAAATCTATGGGATTAGTTTGTGTCTTGAGTCGATATCTTTTGAGATATAAAAGAGAGGAGTGAGCAGAGAGGAGGGGGACCTCATTACCACCAAGCAAGAAGAGCCAGGAGTGGAGTGTGTCCTCTGAATCTGAGGTCCCTGTGCTGAGAAACTCCTAAACCAGGGAAAGACTGATGACAAGGACCTTCTCCCAGAGCTAACAGAGAGAAAGCCTTCCCCTGGAGCTGGTGCCCTGAATTTGGACTCCTAGACTTTGAGAGAATAAATTTCTGTTTGTAAAAGCCACCCACTCGTGGTACTTCTGTTATAGCAGCACTAGGTAACTAAGACAGGTATGATGGGGTCATGAGGCATATCTGAGGGCATTTCCCCTTCTAGAATAGATGCTCCGTGACAGAAGGGGCCATGGGCATCATGTACCCTATTGATGCTCCAAGGCAGAAGGGGCCATGGGGGTCATGTCCCCCACTGTACCCTCATTGCATAGAACCATGCCTGGTACCTAGGAGGGTTTCTTTTTTCTTTTAAATCTGCATTTTTTTAAATAATTTATTTTATTTTTTGTTGTTGTTGAGAATACACACAGCAGAACATACGCCAATTCTACAGCTTCTACATGTACAATTCAGTGAAACCTAAGAAGGCGTTCATTGGTTATTGTTGAACAAATGAATGAATAAAGTGGGGCACACTGGAAGATAAAATTGTGGAGGTCTGTAAGAGTTTGGTTAATTGATTAATTTATCGTTAAACAGTGTTTATTTAGCTCCTAGTATTTGTCAGGCACTGTTTTAAATGCTGAAATATAGAAAACCTCAAGTGTCTTTCCTCAGGTACTTCGATTTTAGTAAGGGGAAATACAAACAAATACCTTTAATAGATGTCAGCTAGGAGCAAGTGCTATGAAGAAGATTAAAGCAAAGTGATGGGATAGAGAACATTAGTGGAAGACGTGTGAGCAGAGACCTGGAGGAAATGAGGGAGGGAGCCATAGAGGCATCTGGGGGAAGAGCATTCCAGGAAGAGGAAAGGTACAGTGCAAACGTCCCAGGGCAGGAACATGCCTGCCATGTTTGAGGAACAGTGAAAAGGCCAGTGGGGCTGGAGTGGCATGAGTGATGGATTCTGGGGTGGTACATGCATGGCCTTAGAGATCATGGTAAGGACATTTCCAAGGTGTAAAGAAGAGCTCAAAAGGGGGACTAGTGGAAGACTTAATAGCCTTAATTGTCTTGCACCAAAAACATATAAGACTTTAAATATTTAGACAGTCTTCATCTTAATGTGACTGCTGAAACAATTAGCAGTAAGATAGCTCCTTTTTGCATTTTTTTTTTTTTTCTTGGAAGATGAAAAGCCATTGGGAAGTTTTGAGCAGAGCAATGACTTGATCTTTCTTACATTATAAGAGAACTCTGAGCATGAATGTTGTGAGAGACCATGGCGGGAAAGGAAAAGGTGGACTTGGGAAGAGATGGCAATCCTCCAGGAACAAGAGGATGGAGGCTTAGACCAAGGTGGAAGTGGGGAGGAGTGGTTGGATTTGGGAATATATTTGTGATCATGAGGCTGATAGGACTTGCTAAGGGATTGGATTTGGGGGTACGAGAAAGAGGGGGTCAAGGAACTGAGCCATGGGAGTGTTGAAAGGATCGTCTGCATAGGTACTAGAAGCATCAAGAATTATAGCTGAACAAGATGATGAGAAGGAGCCCTGGTAGTACAAGAGTTAAGCACTGGGCTGCGGGCAGTTCAAACCCAACCAGCATCTCTGCAGAAGGAAGACCTGGTGATCTGTTCCAGTAAAGACTGCGGACTAGAAAACCCTGTGGGGCAGTTCTCTTCTGTCATGTGGAGTTGCTATGAGTCTGATTCAACTCGACAGCACCCAGTGAGAAGACATAGAGCCAGGCATCTGCAGAGGGTGCAATGAAGAGGGGTTGACGATGGGAAAATCTACAGTCTGGGCTTCTAAAGGGCTGAAGGATTTGGAGGAGGAAGGAGGGATAATTTTGTCAATCAGAAGCAAGGAGATTATCTACCTCAACTCCCAGTTGGTAAACTGGGGTATCAGAGGGAAACAGCCACCCTTTGAGAGGGCTGTGGGGGAAACAGTGGCCCCAGGAGAGAACCAAGAACCGGTTAGGGCTATAAGATGCAGGGACATTCAGAGAAAAGTGAGGATAAAGGGGGCTTTGCCATGATTGACTGGAAGACCCTCAGGCAGTGTTAGGATGGGATACTTGGGAGGGGTTGGAGACTGGGTCAGGTAAGTAACTGGGTTTACGGAATTGGTATTGTTTATTTAGAGCCCTGGTGGCACAGTGGTTAAGAGATCAGCTGCTAACCAAAAGGTCAGCAGTACCAATTCACCAGCCACTCTTTGGAAATCCTATAGGGCAGTTCTGCTCTGTCCTGTAGGGACTCTATGAGTTGGAATTGACTTGATGGCAATGTTTTTGTTTTGTTTTGTTTTGTTTTCTTAGTGTAAAAGAAGTCCTGGTGGCGCAATGGTTAAGCAGCACTCAGCTGCAGGAGAAAGACCTGGCAATCTGCTTCCATGAAGATTATAGCCTAGGAAACCCCATGCAGCAGTTCTTCTCTGTCACATGGGGTCACTATGAATTGGCTCCATGGCACACAACAACAACTCAGGGCCTGGCACTGTTCTAACCCCTTTGGATGTATTTGATCATTTAATCTTCGTTATAGCCCTATAGGATACTTACTATCGTTATCATACCCATTCTCCAGATGAGGAGATTGAGGTACAGAAAGCTAAGGGATGTGCCCAGGTCTTACAGGGCTAGGGCCAGGGTTCAGAATGAGGCAATGTCTTCATGAACATTCCAGGGTGTGGCAAACTGCAGCCTGTGGGCCAAATCCAGCCTGTCACCTATGTTTGTACAACCTGCAAGCTAACAATGGGTTTTACAGATGAGCTTTTGTGACCAGTTTGATGATAAGGAACACTCTCTGTGAACTCCAATTAAGCAAAATGTTATCCCCCCCTATAAGAATTCCATTCTTCTCATTAGTAGACTGTCGTGATAGAATTGTAATAAATAATTATTATTATTATATTTTGAATTTCTTCAATTAAAATTGTGGGGGAATTTGTTTTCTTTTTGTTTCTTTCTCGGTATATTAAAAAAAAAAAAACCAAACCCGTTGCCGTCAAGTCGATTCTGACTCATAGCGACCTATAGGACAGAGTAGAACTGCCTGCCCGGTAGGGTTTCCAAGGAGTGCCTGGTGGATTCGAACTGCCAACATTTTGGTTAGCAGCCATAGCTCTTAACCACTATGCCACCAGGTTTTCCTCTGGGTATATAGTTATATAATATCAGTTTTGTTTTTCAGCCCACAAAGCATAAAATATTCCTAGCTGTCCCTTTATGGAAAAAGTTGGCCAACCTCGGGACTGTATTCTAATGCCTCTCCATAGAGAAAATGCTCAATAATTGCCAGCTGTTATTGCTGATGTTGTTATTAATATTATTATTGTCACCTTATTCATAGGACTTAAAAACCACCTGGGTGTGAGTCCAGCCCTGTGGTGTCACCTAAAAGATATTAAATAAGTGTTAGCTTTTGAATGAATGAGTGAATGAATGAATGGGAGGAATTGAGGAGGATTAGGATTCAGGAGGGTTTGAAATTGGTGGTCCCTTTCACCAAGGCAGAGAGCCTGTCAGGAGGAGGAGGGTCAGGCTTTGGGTGGGTCAGAAGTAGTAAGTTCAGATTCCAAAAAGTTGGAGGAGAGAGTGGGTTAGGTCAGCATAAATTCAGGAAATGCTAATTGAATCTGGGCAAATCCACCATTGTCTAGTATCTGACCCCTGAGAGAAAATTCCACAGCTATACAGAAAGCCCTGTATGCCTCTGGGATGTTTTTATAGAGGATATGAAAGAGCTGGGAATGGGAGTGGGTGGCCAGGAAGAAGAATTTTGATTCTGGATAGCAAGTCCTCTGAGAAGAGTTTATCAGGAAAGACCAGTATTTATTGAGCCCCAACTAAATACAAGAGAATGTGTCGAGGCCCTTATCTCATTGTCCTTATGGCTCTGAGGAGTAGATATTATTATTCCCATTTTACAGATGGCAGAAACTGCAGAGGATGGGAGAGGCTGTGACCTTCACAGGGCACACACCTTGGAAGCAGCAAATCCAGGCTTTGCATCAGCTTGTCCGACCACCAACCACACTGCAGACACGGTTCTAGGCCCCAGGGAGTCAGAAATGAGGGTCCTGCCTCATGGAGCTCATATCTCAGTGGGGGAGACAGGCAACACACAAGTAAATCATACAGAAATAAGTGCAGATTGTTACATGAGTTGTGAAGCAAATAAACAGGGTAATATAAGTAGAGAGTGACGACAGATGGCAGCCAGCTGAGCTGGGATGTCATCAGTGGCCTCTCCGAGCTGCGACCTGTAGAGCTGGGGGAGGAATGTTCTAGAAAACAGCAAGGGCCTTGAGAGTTTGAGGATCACAAGGAGGCCACTGTCCCTGGTGTGAGGTGAGTTAGGGGAGGCTGAGAGTTGAAGCTTGAGGCTGGGCAGGGCCCAGGTCAGAAAGAGCCTTGTAGGCCCAGTCACTGGTTTGAATTTCATTTTAAGTGAGGGGGAACCACTGAATGTGATCTGATTTAATTTGTAAAAAGACCACCCTGGCTGCTGTGTGGTGAAGAGAGTGGAAGAAGGCAAGGTGGAGATGATCACACCCGGACCCCATTTCCCAATGCTCACCACACACACACATACATACACACACACGTACACACACACCCTCCCCAGGACCTTTGGATGAAACAACCTTTCACCTGCCCTTCCGGTTCCTACCTTTCTAGTTGAGGGGAGATACAATAAGTGGCGGCAGAACCTGCTACATAATTTGCAGGGTCCAGTGCAAAATAAAAACGTGGGTCCCTAAAAAATAACTGAGGTCCCTGAGTGGCACAAATGGTTTGCACTCAACGGCCAACCTGACTGAAGGTTGGTGGTTCAAACCCACACGCCAGTGCCGTGGAGGAAAAGGCCTGGCAATCTGTTAAGATTACAGCCAAGAAAATGCTATGGAGCATTCCTACTCTGCAACACATGGGGTCACCATGAGCCGGAATTGACTTGACAGCAACTAATTAAAAAATTAAGAATTTCAAGATGGAGACAGCAGAGAAAGATGGCCAGCCCTTCCAAGCACTAGACCTTTTGTGACTGCTCAAGTCGCCTGCCATGAAGCCAGCCCTGAGTGCGGAAAGCCACTTTGGACCCATGGGTTAGGAGAGGCTACTCTGAAAAGGTGACATCTGAATTCCTTTGAGATCACGACTTTCTTGATACCATCAAGCGTTGCTTTTGTAATACAAAGGGATAAAAAAAGCAATGAGATTTTTTCTTTTTCTTTTTTTTTTTTTTTACAATAACTAAGAACTCAGCTGCTAACAAAAAGATCAGCAGTTCAAATCCACCAGCTGCTCCTTGGAAACCCTGTGGGGGCAATTCTACTCTGTCCTGTAGGGTCACTATGAATTGGAATAGACTCTATGGCAGTGGGTTATCGTCACAGTCGGGGGGAGAGATGAGAATAACAGAATTTTCATCCAAGGACCAGTAGATATCAGGAGCTGGAGGGAGGACTTCCACTAGTGGAATCAGGGAGGTTTCCAGAGGGAAGGGCTTTGGAGGACCTTGAAGGCTAGGTAGGAGGCAGATAGGAAGCAAGGGAGTAGGAAAGCTTTCCAGGCAGAAGGTAAGAACATAGGGAGGCCCTGCGCCTGCCCAGAGAAGGCTCAGTACAACTAGAACAAAAATATACGAAGAACACAAGGTCCTGATGATGGCAGAGGTCTAGAAGGTCAAACCAGGAAGAGGATAGCTCCTCCCAACACATTGGGGAAAACCATGGCCCAGCCTTGGAGAAAGTCTAAGACTCTGGAGTTAGGCAGTTTGGGTTCGTAGGCACCTTTGTAGTAGAGATACCTGCTGGGTAGTAGCTTGTCTCTATGTTTCAGTTTCTATACAGTGGGAAGAACCTTGAAAGAAGGTTGCGCAAATTCAGTGAGGTTGAGCATTGTACCTGGGAGATGACAAGTGCTCGCTCTGCAGTTACTCCCAACACCCTCACTGGCCAGTGTGAAAGGATTCCTTTCCTCCGTGTAGGTAGCTGGCTTGGTCTGGATTTCTTCTGGACTGGTCTTCCTTTCATTCTTTGTCTTCATTTCTTTTATGCCATCTGTCTTAGTTTCTTAGAGGTGCTGTAAGAGAAATACAAGTGTGTGGCTTTAACAAACAAATTCGTTTTATCACAGTGAAGAAGGCTGGAAGTCTGAATTCAGGGCAGTGGACTCAGAGGAAGGCTTTTTCCCTCTGTTGACTTTGAGGAAAGGTCCTTGTCTCTTTTCTGCTTCTATTTCTTGGTTCCTTGGTAATCTTCATGTGGCTCATATCTTACCTCCATTTGTGCTTCTTTTTCTGTGCCTGGAGACCTGGTGGTGCAGTGGTTAAGAGTTCAGCTGCTAACCAAAACATCAGCAGTTCAAATTCACCAGCCACTCCTTGGAAATCCTCTGTGGCAGTTCTACTCTGTTCTATAGGGTCACTATGAGTTGGACTCCATGGATTCCATAGCAATGGGTTTTTATGTGCCTAATCTGTTCTTTTTATATCTCAAAGGTGGTTTAAGGCACAACCTGCACTGATACGCTCTCATTAACATAACAAAAGAAAGTCTTATTCCCAAATAAGGTTGCATCCACAGGTATAGGAGTTTAGAATTCACAACACACATTTCGGAGGGACGCAATTCAATCCACAGCACCATCTTTTTTTTTTTTTTCCTCTTTCCCTTTTTCCTTTTTTTCGGCCTCAAGTTCTCTGTGGCTATGAGAGAATTCTCTGGAACGAAACAAAATTCTCAGTTGTTGGAAGACAATATCTGCCTTTTTTGGTATTGCAACACAACGGTCAAGACTTTGAACACGTTAGCTGTGTGAATGAGGCCCTTCATGATCTCAGGGGCTCAGGATCTTTGCTTCATGACCCATAAATAGGTTCCCTGGATGAGTAAGCCACCTGACCTTATGTCAAATTTGGTGCATTTTCCTGGGAAGAAGTTCGATCGTTTCCTTCGGATTCTCAAAGGGGCTTCACGGCCACTTTATGCCTTCCTAAATCTAAACCCTGGTGGAAACCCTAATGGCTTAGTGGCTAAGTGCTATGGCTGCTAACCAAAAGGTCAGCAGTTCAAATCTACCAGGCACCCCTTGGAAACTCTATGGGTAGTTCTACTCTGTCCTATAGGGTCTCTATGAGTCGGACTGTGAGTCGGAATCGATTTGATGGCAATGGGTTTGGTTTTTTAAATCTAAACCTTGTAGATCAAGGATTCTTAGCCTTGGCACTACTGACATACTGAGGCTGGATGGTTCTTTATTATGGGGGGCTGTCCTAGCATTGTAGAGGCTTCAGCAGCATCCCTGGTCCCTAGCACCCTCTCCAGTTGTGACAACCAAAAATTCTCCAGAAGAAACGATTAGGTAGGAACTAAGACTGTAGCTGTAGCAGTGAAGAAAAATCAGATTTGAGAGGCTCTGCAGAGGTAAAATCAGGAAGATTTCAGGACAACGTGTGGGAGGTGAGGGTGTGGGATGACTCACCGGCTCTGGCATGAGCATCTGGACAAATGGGAAGGTAGGAGCGTTCAGCTTAAGAGTAATAAACAAAGATTTAACTGATCATGGACTGTAGCCCATCCCCTGCTTTGGATATTAGAAGGAGCATTTAGAGATGAGAAAGGCAATTCTTGCCCTCAAGGAGTTTGCAATGTGGTAATCTGGTAATGAATGAAGGTGACTAAAGAAGAAACCACAGCTTAAACAAACCTCCAGTCTCCTACAGCACGGAAATATTTGTTCAAGTCCTGAAAGAAACCAAGTTAGGATTCTCCCTCTTCTCTTTTCCCGCTCAGTTGGGCTTTTATCTCTCTCTTTGAATGGAAAAATGGAGAGCATTCTTGTTATAGCTAGGTTGCCCAAGATGAAATATGGGCTGCCCAACTAAATTTGAATTTCATTCCAGATAAATAACAGATAATTTTTTAGTTAAAGCATGTCCCATGCAATATTTGTGTTTTATTTGCTAAATCTGGCGGCCCTGCCAGTTGTTTTTTTTTTTTAAATCTCTGGAAGGTCAGTATGGCAAATTATACCTTATATGTCTCTTCTGTCCAAAACACCTACACTCTGGGCAAAACACACAAAATATTTTTTTCAGTATATTGCTGATCTGGTGTAAACGCAGACCGAAATAAGAAGCCTGCATTGTTAATAAACCACAAAATTAGCGTTCGCTTTAGCGTTCTTGGCGAAAAGCTAAGAGAATCTTTAAGTGTTTCCTTTGAAAGTTGCATTGTGGTGGTATGTGTGTGTCAGGGGGTGGTGTGGTTAGGAGATAAAGTTTAAGGCTCACCAAGGGTTGGGGATCTTAGAGGAGACCCCAACATCAAGTTGAAAACCTAACAGCTACAATTTCAGTGTAAGGGTGAATAAACTTGTCAGGAGGAGGGGACAATGACATCAACAACAAAAATGTCTCCAGACATTGCTCAATGTCCCTGGGGAAGAGGGGTAAAATCACCCTTGAGTGGGAACCACTGCACTAGATGGTACGTTGCCTATGTGGACACTGAGGCATGAGATATGTCACCGGTGGCCAGTGCTGAGTTCTCATGCACCTGGGCCACGCTGCCCTCCAGCAGTGCTACCCTGACCAGTTTTCAACAAGGCCTTCCTGAGCCACAAATCCTTTCCCACAGGCCACCTGACTTTGAGGCCAATAATGCTTATCTTAACCTAACTTACAGAACTAGTCAAAGACTCAAATGAGATAATGTCCTGCTGTCACTTGGGAACACAAAACTAAGAGCAATGTAAGAATACACCCACTCCTCACTTATCGATGTGGTTAGGTTCCAAAGACCAGGTCGTTAAGCAAAAATTGATATTATGTGAAAACAGAGGATAACTACATCAGATCGCAAAATGGAAGATAACTACACCATTTCATAACTGGCAAATTACATCATTACATAACTGCCAAACCACTGAGACCTATGGCCCAGCCAAGTTGACACATAACATTTACCATCACAGCCAGCGTTACTCTCGCTTCTCACCTCAGCATTCATTTTTGCCAGATGAATGCTGTTAATGTGCAAAATAGTTGGAGAGTAGACTTTTTGCTGTTGTCATAAATGCAAAATGTTGGCTAATAAGATAGTCGATAAGTGAGGAATAGGTGTAATGGTAAGTATAACAATAATAAAAATATTATTATTTATTTTATATATTAAATAATAAATATTTGTGTGTGTGTTTTACTTTTTATTGAAAGGCTAATGTTTTACACACTGGTGCTGAATCCACGAAGCTAAATTAATATCACACACAACTGAAATTTTGCTGAAGATAATTCAAAAATTGTTGCAGCAGGAACATCAACAGGGAACTGGCAGAAATCCAAGCGAGATTCAGAAGAGGGTGTGGAACCAGGGATATCATTGCTGATATCAGGTAGATCCTGGCTGAAAGCAGAGAAGGCCAGAAAGATGTTTACCTGTTTTTTATTGACTACACAAAGGCATTCGACAATGTGGATCATGAGAAATTATGGATAACATTAAGAAGAATGGGAATTTTCACAGCCAGCACTGCACTATCTATAAAAATATATATGGGTTTATTTGTCTCCTTCTCTAGAACTGCAGAAGGGAGGATGCTGGGCTGTTTTGGCCACTTCTGAATCTCTGGATTTTAGAATACGATCTGAAACTCAGTAGGCGTACAGGGACTATGGTTAAATGAATGAATCCTGTGGAATTTATTGAGAAGGCTGAAGGACATTGGGGTTGGACCTTAAAGAAGAGGTCTGGGCTGGAGATAGAACTTGGGGAGCCCTGGCCTGCGGCTGGTTTAGAATCCGGATGAGTCTATGACAACTGGTGACAAACTATTGAGTAAGAAGTGGCCAGATCCTTGGGTGCTGCCCTGGGGACTGGCAACATTAGATGGTGCTTCCAGAAGTACAGTCTAGAAAGGAGACAGAGAAGGAGGCAACCGCAAGGAGCACGCATTAACTGCAGCAGGGAAGAGAGAGGCACCCACGAAGGCAGGGCTTGTCCACACTCCTTTCTGTCTTGATGTTGCTGAGAGATCAAGATAAGGACTGGAGCCGGAACTACCCCCTGAGGTCAGCTTTTAGTGAAATAACAAATTGGCACACAAAATAAAGGATATTATCCATGAGTAACATAATCCATTGAAAAACCATCTATATGATACCAAAAGTCAACAGTTACTCTAAAGCAAAGATAAGAAGATAAGGGGGCAGGGAAACTAGAGTACTGGAAACGTAACAACGAGAACAAAATTAAAAAGAATGTTGACACATTGTAAAAAATGTAACTAAAGTCACTTAACAACTTGTGCAGAAATTGTCAAATAGGAACCTAATTTGCTGTGTAAACTTTCACTGAAAACACAACAAAATATTATTTAAAAAAAGTCAAGGGCTGGGAAAATGCCTACGGATTTAGAGATAAGAGATGTGAGGCCGGAAAGCTCTTGGTGGCATCTGTCTGCAAGGGTGGGTTCCAGTGGAGGGTGGAGGCCACAGCAAGGAGAAAATGGAGGACGGGGTCTTCCACGAAGGCTGCTCAGGAGAAGGGAGAGAAGCTAGAGAATGTGGAACCAAGGGACAGGAATTTTTAAGGATAGGAGAGGTTTTAAATGTGGAAGGGAAGGGTACAATTCAAAAGGAAAGTCTGAGTGTTCAAGGGTGAGAAAAGCAGTAAGATGGGATTGAAAAATGGGAGATGGATCTAGCCTTAGGTAGAAGAACGAGTTGCTGCTGAGTCGACCCTGACTCATGGAGACCCCATGTGTGTGAGAGTAGAACTGTGCTCCACAGTGTTTTCAATGGCTGATTTTTTGGGAAGTAGATCTCCAGGCCTTTCTTCCTAGTCTTAGTCTGGAAGCTCTGCTGAAACCCAGCACTGTAGCATGTGTGTTTGTATTCATTTGTTCATTATATGTCCCCTGATCAGACTTTAAGCTCTATGCTTTTGTCTAATTTATTCACTGCTGTATTTCCACCTCCTGGTACAGTCCCGGGCAGATAGTAGATGCGTGAGATTCATCTGGTGAGTGAGTAAGTGGATCAAGGGGGAAGAAAGTTTGCTTGTTTGGTTAGGGTGAGTTAGGGGTGTCCTCTTCTGATGGAGTCATGTTTCTCTGTGATAAAGGAAATGAGATGACATCTGCTGCTTGGAGTGTTGGAGTGGGACTGGGGAGGAGCTAGTCAGGTATCTGAGGACTTTCAAGAGTAGGCAAGGAGAAAGTGGAGAGTTGATTTAATCTGTGGTTGCGCTTCTAGGGTTTGGGCAGGGGAATTCCTGAGGGTCTTGGCAAGAGTGTCAGTATTAGTTTCTTGTGGCCGCTGTAACAAATCACCACAAACATGGTAGCGGAAAACAACTGCAAATTATTCTGTCATGGTTCTGAAGGCCAGAGGTCCGAAACCAAGGTGTTGGCGGGGCCATGTTCCCTCCAAAGGCTCTAGGGGAAAATCCTTCCTTGCCTCTTCCAGCTCCTGGTGGCTCCAGGTGTTTCTTGGCTTGTGTGTGCATAACTCCAACCCCTGCCTCCATCTTCACATGGCCTTCTCCTCTGCTGTGAATGTGTCTTCTCCTCTTCTGTGTCTATGAGGACATTTGTCGTTGGATTTAGGACCCACCCAGGTCACCCAGGACAATCTCATCTCAAGATCACCAACTCAATCACATCTGCAAAGACCCATTTCCAAACAAAGCAACATTCACAGGTTCTGGGGGTCAGGACACTGACATATTCTTTTGGGGGGTCACCACTTAACTCAGTACTCTGTTGTTGAAATGAAAAACCCTACAGTGGAGCCCAGCAGAAGGGGTGAGAACCAGTGGCGGCTAGTTTGGCAGAAATATCAGAAGATTCCAGTAGCTGAACAAGCAAGGAAGGAAAAGGAAGAGGGTGGAGGTAGCTACTATTATCCCCATTTTACAGATGAGGAAACAAAGTTCTGAAAGGTACAGTGATCTTTCCAGGTTCCCACCGCCCAGGAAGTGAAAGTCCGGATTTGAACACAGACCTGCCACATTCCAGAGTCAGACTCACCACCTACGGCAAGAGTCCAAGTGTCTTGCCTTTGCTTTAAGGCATGATCTTCAGCCAATCACCTAAAATAATTATGGTTTCTTAGCAGGAAAATTAAATGGAAGTGTCCCAAGGTGGAGTTTTAGGGCAGAAAAAAATCTCTCTAGTACTTAAAGACCCTGAGATCTCACTTGTCAGGCTTCTATTCCATTGTTCTCCAAGTAATTTCTGGTTCCTTCCTATTCTCCTCAATTTCTTATTTCTTTAGTGTCTCTCTTGAGGTCTGTTTGGGTGTGGCTAAAAAATATCTAAGTTGTAAGCACTGAAGCTTTTTGCTTAATTTATCATGTGACTGAATATCAGCAGTTTCCTGAGCCCTTCACATGTGTAAATGAAGCTCTCCTTTAGGACAGTGATTTTTAATCTGAAGGTCAAGGTGTAGCGAGGGGGCCCTGAACCCTTTGCAATTGTGTAACCAATTTTATACACACTTGTGTTTTTTTTCCCAAAGAGAAAATTCATAGCTTTCATCAAATTCTCATGACCTTCCCACTTTCAGCCCCAACTTGCCACCAGCTTCTTTTCCATCTTGCTCTGTTACCACAGGGCCTGTGTACCTGCTCTTTCCCTTGCTTGAAAAACTCTGTCTTCCCTAATCTTCAGGCCTAGCTTACACATCGTCATGCCTGCAGGGAATCTCTCTGCTTCCTCCCTGGCTAGGTCAGATCCCCTGATACATGGCCCTTAGAGTGCTGGACACTTCTAACAGCATTTATCACAATTACAATTTTACTTCATTTGTGAGATTAGTTGGCCAGGATTTTTCTGCTCGTCTCATTGTAAGCTCCATCTGAGTAGGGGCCACATCTATTTTACCCAACATTCTATCCCCTTTGCCAGGCCCCTAGCAGGTACCCAGTAAGTAAGCTTTGGATGTATACATGTATCAGAACTACAGCTCAGCCTGGTCTACAGACCCAAAGACAGAGGCTCAAGATACACCACCAAAAAACCCCAGACCAAACCCATTGCCGTCCAGTTGTTTCCGACTAAAAGGGACCCCATAGGACAGAGCAGAACTGCCCCTTCCAAGGAGTGGCTGGTGGATTCTGACTGCTGACCTTTTGGCTAGCAGCCGAGTTCTTAACCACTGCACCACCAGGGCTCCCAAGATACACCACCAGTACCCATTTATCAAGTGCCTAAACTCATGTCTGTTGACACCCGAGACTGTATGATTAACCACCACACGTGCAACTGCCCTAAGCTGTGTGTCCAAGAGTTCCCTTCATATATGGGGGTGGCATTGCATAGAGGTTAGAGCATGTCCTCTGGAATCAGACTGCCTGGACTAGATTCCCGGTTCTACTATCTGCCAGCTTTATGGCTTCAGTCAAGTTGGTGCAGCGCCCTCTCTGCCTTGGTGGCCCATCTGTAAAATGGAGTAATCGCACATGCATGATAGGTCTATTAGAAATATGACTGCGATATTACATGTAAAGGGCTTAGAACCATGCTTGGCACATAGTATGGAGTACCCAGATTAGCTACTCTTTTCATGTGTCAGGCTTTGTAGTAAACTCTTAATGATTTCTATGCTAGAAATGATCAACCCAAGTTTGTGACTCATGTTTTTGTTTGTGTGTGTGTGAAAATATTCACAAAACAACACATATCTGTTCAACAATTTCTATGCATTCAGTTCATTGACAATGGTTAGGTTGTTCACATTGCGTCACCATTCCCACTATCTCTACGGCTATGGTTCACAACCGTTAACTTAGACTCTCTGCCCCTTAAAGTTCTCATCTGTGTTTTAGAGTTACTGTTGTCATTTTATGCAATTTTTCAATAGGGCTCAATGCTCAAAAAAAAAAAAATGCTCAAGGCAGACATTATTTATGGAGCTAAATTGTTGTTTAGTTTAAAGATGACTTCAGGGGATAGTTTTGGCTCAAGTTTCAAAAGTTGTTTCTAGGCAACAGAACCGGGAGTCCTCCCAGTCTTATGTATCCAGTATGTCTGGTTTCCAACAAAAATTTGAAGTTCCGTTCCTCAATTTTCTTCCTTTTGATCAAGATCCATCTGTTGGGTCCCTGATCAAAACGTTCAGTAATGGGAGCCGGGCACCATCCCGTTCTTCTGGTCTCATGGCAAGGAAGGTGCATGGAGGCAATTAGACCCGCAAACCATTTTCTTCTCTGATTCTCAGGTCTCCTTCTTCCTCTGTTGCTGCAGGAGATTAGAGACCGATTGTTGTATCTTTGGCGCATGCATTTGTTTTTCCTTTTTTTCTCATACTGTAGAGCAGGTTTACAGAGCAAACTAGTTTCTCATTAAACAGTTAATACACATATTGTTTTGTAACATTGGTTGTCAACGCTCTCCCCTTCTTGACCTTGGGTTCCCCATTACCAGCTTTCCTATCTCCTCCTGTTTGGTGCATGCATTTTTATTAATGGCTCAAAAAGCTCAGCTTGGAGGTTGTATGCACAACGCACAAAGGGCACGAATCTCTTCTCTGATGCATTTCCAACTGGCCGAGTTCAGTTCTTAAAACAGCAGTAAATACTTACAGGAGATGGAAGGCAGGAAGCGAATGCAGGAATAGACACACTTTCAAGCTCCACTGACAGTGTGGACATCTTAGAAGCAGGGATGAATCTGGGGGATAAATTTATTAGCTTCAGTGCCAGATGCTCTGCGGGTCATGAGTTGTGCCTTTTGTCCTGACGTCAGCAAAGAACAGATCTTCCTCAGGAATTGTCCATCGAGCACATTTGCTGGAACATCTTGGCTTCATTATATTTATGAGTTTTAAAAGCATGTAAAATATTTTATGTGGTTCTTGCAAAAGGGTAGCCACATAAATAACCAGCAGGAATAGGATGATTTTCAAGAAATGCGGTCTGCTGAATAGCCTCTGGTATCTCTGTGGATGGCCAGAATATTCTCTTTGCCCCTCCGGATCCACCATCCATTTTCTCTTCCCTGCTCTGTGCTCAAGAGGCTGACCTGGGAGGACTGCATCAGTTGGCTCCCGTGCCATCTGGTGTCTTGTTGGTTTGACCAATAGGGAGCATAGGCTGGAGATGGAAGGGTGAGGGGACAGTGAAGTTGGGGTATTTACTCCTGCTGGGCCATGGTTTGGGAGTCACTAGGTGGTGCAAATGGTTAATTATTTGACTACTAACCTAGAGGTTGGGAGTTCAAACCTACCCAGAGGTGCCTCGAAAGACAGGCCTGGAGATCTGCTTCCTAAAGGTCACAGCCATGAAAACGCTATGGGGTGCAGTTCTACTCTGCAACACATGGGATTACCATGAATCAGAATCAACTTGGCGATGACTGGCTGGGCCATGGTTTGGCAGTGGCTTATTTCTTTACTGAAGGCCACAGCTCCTGTGGGGCAGCCCCTTCCCTACAACTCTTGCCTGTTGTTGTTAGCCACCATTGAGTTGGACTTATGCACAATGAAATGACGCCATGGCCATGCACAATGGAACAAAGCACTGCCTGGTCCTGCACCATCCCCATGATCAATTGTGGATCAGACAGTTGTGATTCATAAGATTTTCACTGGTTGATTTTTGGACAGAGATCATCAGGTCTTTTTTCCAAGGCCCATCTGGGTGGAATCTAACCTCCAACCTTTTGGTTAGCAGCCAAGTGCTTAACTGTTTCAACTACCCAGGGACTCCTTGGATGTCTGGAAGCATCTCAAATTTTCCCCACCCAATTTGCTCCTTCCAATAATCCAGCTGCTCGAGTCATCATGGTTCCTGTCTTCTCCGTATCACTTTATCACCGTCATCACTCTACCAGTATACCTGTTGGGTATCTCTCCAAGAACATGTTGTATTCTGAATCCATTTGCTTCATCCCGTTTCTAACAGTTAGATCTTACTACAATCTTCATGGTCCTCTCTTGGACAATCTCTCTCTTTTTTTTTTTTAATTGTGTTTTAGATGAAAGTTTATAGCTCAAGTCAGTTTCTCATACAAAAATTTATACACACATTGTTATGTGACCCTAGTTCCTATCCCTATAATGTGACCACACATTCCTCCTTCCCACCCTGGATTTCCCATCTCCATTCAACCAGCTCCTGTTCATTTGTATCTAGTCATCTTGCCTCTGGACAAGAGCTGCCAATTTAATTTTGTGTATCTACTTGAATTAAGAAGCACACTCTTCACAAGTATCATTTTATGTCTTATAGCCAGTCTATTCTTTGTCTGGAGTTGGCTTTGGGAATGGTTTCAGTTCTGGGTTAACAGAGAGTCCTGGGGCCATGTCTTCTGGGGTTCCTCTAGTCTCAGTCAGACTATTAAGTCCGGTCTTTTTACTAGAATTTGAGTTCTGCACCCCACTTTTCTCCTGCTCCATCAAGGACTGTCTGTTGTTTTCCCTGTTGGACAATTGCTTGAACAAAGCAGTAGCCACCTAACTTGTCTCTCTGCTTTCATCTTCCATGCAGGAGCCAAAGGGATCTTTTTAAAACATGGATTACATCACATCTTTCCCCTGTTTAAAGCCCCTGATGGCCTCCCATGGAAATTAAGACAAAATTGGAAGCCCTTGCTCTGGCTTTCAAGACCCTAATAATCTGGCCTCTGCTCAACAGGACTTCCTATCGCTCTGCCTTGAGCACTACATTCCAGCACAAGGGCTTCTTGTTCTTCCTCCAATGTAACAAGTAGAGCCAGCCTCAGGGCCTTTACCCTTGCTGTTCCCTTTGCTTGGCATGCCCTGCCTGTCTTTCTACCTCATTCATTGGGGTTTCTGCTCAAACATTACCTCTTCATAGAGACCTTCCTTGAACACCCTTTCCTGATTATGTTGCCTCCCCCAGCCCTTCAACCTCCCCATTGCATCATTCTGTATTATCTTCATAGCACTTATCACTCTCAGAAGTTAGCAAATCTATGCCCTTGTTTGTATGGTCAGCCTCTGCCATCAGAAAGCAATGCATCTGATAGCAGAGAACTCCCTTGACCACTGATGTATTTCTGGCACCTAGAACAGTGCCTGGTGTGGGATAGACCTTCAGTAAATCTCTATGGAGCAGGGGAACGGAAGCAAGTGCAAAGTGAATTGAGCTTCTCTTCTCCCTCTTCCTCCCCCTACCCGAACAAAACCTAATTCAGTCTGAGGAAACAATCAGAAGAGCTAGAAAAACAGTCAAGATTCCTGCTTTGGAAAGATGGCTAAAACCAGTTGCCATCAACTCATGACAACCCCATGTATGTCAGAGTAGAACTATGCTCCATGGGGTTTTCAATGGCTGATTTTTTGAAGTAGATCATCAGGCCCTTCTTCCAAGGCACTCTGGGTGAGCTCAGATTACCAACCTTTTGTTAGCAATTGAACACCTTAGCCGTTCTCACCACCCAAGGACTCTGAAAATATGGCTGGGGGCTGGGAATCCAAGATAGATCCAGGGTGGGCAAGCATTGGCTCTCACAATTGTAGTATCCCACCATGGAAGCGTGGGTGGGCTGGGTAGCAGATCTATGCCGGGTGGGGGCGGGGGCATCCCGAGGTGTTTAAGCCTGTCAATAAAAAAAAGTGACCGCAGCCCTGTATCTGCAGCTCCTCAAGGGAAATAAAGCCGTTTGCTTATAAAGAATTTCCATAAACATTTCTGAGGATGTGTATTAGGGTTAATCTTGGGATGTGCATTAAACTAAACAGGGTAGTGTAAACACAGGAACAAGCTGAAAGAGGGAGAATAAATGGCCCAGGTTTGCCCTGGCTCAATGGCCTTAGGCAACTTGTGCAGCCTGCAGACACACAGCGTCTTCACCTCTTTATTTAAGAGACAAAGAGGGGAAGCCACACGCAGCCACTTGGATGGACAGATTCTGGAACCCTCTCTGGAGTTAAGCATATTTCTTTTCCTTCTCTTCGGATTCTTGAGGACATCTCTGTTGACATGTTTGAGAGGCGGGAAACCAAACAGTAGTAACAAATGGTTAAGTACTTGACTCGAAGCTTCATGTGCAACCTCTTATTTCATCTTCCCAGTCCTGCTGCGGGGGAAGGCAGCGCTATTGTCTCCATTTTACAGAGGAGGAAACTGAGGCACAGAGAGGTGCGATGCCTTCCTGAAGGTCACAGAGCTCATTAGAGGCCAGCTGGCTGGACTCCAGAGTCTGAGCTCTTCCAACTATGCTCTGCCTGAGGAAGGAACATGCTCAATGCTGCTATCACCTATGTTTTATCTTGGAGCCTTCGGATTTATTTTGAGGGACCACAGGGCAGACAATTTAACTGATCACATGCCTCCATTCACAGCCTTCTTTCATCACTGGTTTGTGCAAGAAGCCTCTTTTCTAAAATCAGTTACTTATGTATATCTACTTTTAATTAATTATATATGAGGGCCCCAGGTGATGCAACTGTTAAGCGCTTGGCTGCTAACTGAAGGACGATGGTTCAGATCCACCCAGTGGCTCCGAGGGAGAAAGATCTGTCCATCTGCTCCCATGAAGACTACAGCCAAGAGAACCCTGTCACATGAGGTCACTATGTGTCGGAATAGACTGTATAGTACCCAACAACAACATACATGAATTAACTGTAAACATACTACCAGGATCTTAGCATTGGTACAATGCTATTAACTGAACTACAGACTTTATTAAATTTCACTGGTTTCCCCACTGATGTCTTTTTTCTGTTTCAGGTTCCAATGTAGGATCCCACATGGCGTTTAATCATGGTGTTTCCTTAGTCTCCTCGGATCAGTGACAGTTCCTCAGGCTTTCCTTATCTCGTATGACCTTGAAACTTTTGAAGAATACTGGCCAGTTATTTTGGAAAATGTCCCTTAGTTTGGGATTGTTTGATGTTTTCACATGATTAGAACATGTCTTTCTCAGCAGATCATATCAAGGGATTTGTGTTATTATATGTGATGCTCACCTTGATCACTTGGTGAAGGTACTGCCTATCATTAGAGTTTTGAGATCTGCCAATCAATGTTGCTAACTGGTTTGTTCCTTCTGCCTGCTGCATCATATTTGTCTTTTGCCATATTTTACTTATTCTTCATGATATCATGGAAATTTTATTCTTTATGAAATAAATTACTTTTAGGTTATGGTCAGCTTAAGATGGAGGATAGGTAGCCTCTGTGGGATCTTACACAATGGATTCAGTGGACTTAGTTTGGATTCAATCAAGTCCACCTTGGCTATGGCTAGAGAACCCAGTGGAAGGAAGCATGAGTGGGTGGGAAGACAACGAAGAAGCTGATGCTACCCTACAGGTAAGGTGTGATGGTGGCATCATGGTCTCAGATGGAAGTGCAAACTTTTATCAGACATATGATTTCCAGATATTTTCTTCTGTAAGTTTTTTTTCCCTTTTTTCTCTCTAAATTTTATTTTGTTATTGTTGTTGAGAATATACGCAGTGAAACATACACCAATTCAACAGTTTCTACATGTACAATTCAGTGGCATTGATGACATTCTTTGAGTTGTGCAACGATTCTCACCCACCATTTCTGAGTTGTTCCTCCCCTATTAATATAATCCACTGCCCCTAAGGTTCCTATCTAATCTTTTGAGTCGACAATTTGATCCCATATAGACAGATCTTAAAAAAGCGTAATGCTCAAGGCAGACATTTTTTACTAGTTAAGCTAAACTACTACTTGGTTTTAAGATGACTTCAGGGGATATTTTTGGTTTAAAGATTAAGGGGCAATAGTTTCAGGGGTTCATCCACTCCCCATGGCTCCAGAAAGTCTAGAGTCCATGAGAATTTTAAATTCAGTTCTGCATTTTTCCCCCTTTTGATCAGGATTCTTCATGGAATCTTCTATCAACATATTCAGTAATGGTAGCTAGGCACCATCCAGTTCCTCTGGTCTAAAAGCAAAGGAGGTAGTTTCCTTCATAAAAGTTTATAGTAATTAGGCTTGCAAAGCCATATCCATATTATCTTCTTGATATGGCCAGGAAAAAAAAAAAAGCAAGTTGCAGAACAATAAGTAGGTATGACCTCATTTATGTAAAAACAAATGAAAAACTAAAACTAAAACACTCCTCAAATTTAACAACAGCAGCATCCCCTGGAGGCTTGTTAGAAATACACTCTCAGACCCTGCCCCAGACCTACTGAATCAGAACCTGCATTTTAGTAAAATCCACACGTGGTTCCTCTGTGCATCAACGTTTGACAAGCACTGCTGTCAAACTTCAGATTTACATGTATATACGCACACAGAAACACCTATGTGTGTTATATGTAGATGGGCAGTCCCTGCAGGATAATGCAGGGGATTCAGGGGACACAGTTTAGACTCAATCAAGTCACCCTAGCTACATTGGACAACCCGTTGGAGGGAAGCAAGAGTGGATGTAACTTACATTGGACAACCCGTTGGAGGGAAGCAAGAGTGGATGTAACTGTATAATGTATTTGCATAGGAATATGCAAATATATATTTACATAAAACCAAAAAAACTCATTGCCTTCAAGTCAATTCCAATTCACAGTGACCCTGCATACAACAGAGCGAAATACAGCCCAGTCCTGAGCCATCCTCACAACTGTGTGCTTGAGCCCATTGTTGTAGCCACTGTGTCAATCCATCTCATTGAGGGTCTTCCTCTTTTTCTCTTACCCTCTACTTACCAAGCATGATATTCTCCTCCAGGGACTGGTCCTTCCTAACAATATGTCCAAAGTACATGAGACAAAGTCTTGCCATCTTTGTTTCTAATAAGCATTCTGGCTGTACTTCTTTTTTTTTTTTTAATTCTTATTGTTCTTTAAGTGAAAGTTTACAAATCAAGTCAGTCTCTCATACAAAAATTTATATACACCTTCCTATATACTCCTAATTGCTCTCCTCCTAATGAGACAGCCCACTCCTTCCCTCCACTCTCTCTTTTCATGTCCATTCTGCCAGCTTCTAACCCCCTCTGTCCTCTCATCTCCCCTCTAGATAGGAGATGCCAACATAGTCTCAAGTGTCTACTTGATCCAATAAGCTCATTCTTCACCAGCATCTTTTTCTGTCCCATAATCCAGTCCAATCCCTGTCTGAAGAGTTGTCTTTGGGAATGGTTCCTGTCCTGGGCTAACAGAAGGTCTGGGGGCCATGACCACTGGAGTCCTTCTAGACTCAGTCAGACCATTAAGTCTGGTCTTTTTACGAGAATTTGGGGTCTGCATCCCACTGCTCTCCTGCTCCCTCAGGGGTTCTCTGTCGTGTTCCCTGACAGGGCAGTCATTGGTTGTAGCCAGGCACCATCTAGTTCTTCTGGTCTCAGGGCTGATGTAGTCTCTGGTTTATGTGGCCCTTTCTGTCTCTTGAGCTCATAATTACCTTGTGTCCTTGGTGTTCTTCATTCTCCTTTGCTCCAGGTGGATTGAGACGTATTGATGCATCTTAGATGGCCGCTTGCTAGCGTTTAAGACCCCAGGCGCCGCTCTCCAAAGTGGGATGCAGAATGTTTTCTTAATAGATTTTATTATGCCAATTGACTTAGGTGTCCCTGAAACCATGGTCCCCAAACCCCTGCCCCTGCTATGCCAGCCTTCAAAGTGTTCAGTTTATTGAGGAAACTTCTTTGCTTTTGGTTTAGTCCAGTTGTGCTGACCTCGCCTGTATTGTATGTTGTCTTTTCCTTCACCTAAAGTAGTTCTTATCCACTATCTAATTAGTGAATACCCTGTCCCTCCCTCCCTTCTTCCCTCCCCCCTCTTGTAACCATCGAAGAATATTTTCTTCTCTGTTTAAACTATTTCTCGACTTCTTGTAATAGTGGTCTTATAAAATATTTGTCCTTTTGCAACTGACTGATTTTACTCAGCATAATGCCTTCCAGATTCCTCCATGTTATGAAATGTTTCACAGATTCATCGTTGTTCTTTATTGATGCATAGTATTCCATTGTGTAAATATACCATAATTTATCCATTCATCTGTTGATGGGCACCTTGGTTGCTTCCATCTTTTTGCTATTGTAAACAGTGCTGAAAAGAATGTGGGTGTGCATATAGCTGTTCATGTAAAGGCTCTTATTTCTCTAGGATATATTCCAAGGAGTGGGACCTGGCTGTAATTCTTAAAAGACAGATTTGTTCATTCTTCTGGCTTTTTTTCTGGCAGTCCATGGTATATTCAATATTCCTCACCAGCACTGTAATTCAAATGCACCAATTCTTCTTCAGTCTTCTTTACTCATTGTCCAGCTTCTTCATGCATATGAGGTGATTGAAAACACCATGGCTTGGGTCAGGCGCACCTTAGCCCTCAAGGTGACATCTTTGCTTTTTACGCTTTGTCTTAGTCATCTAGTGCTGCTATAACAGAAATACCACAAGTGGATGGCTTTAACAAAGAGAAATGTATTCTCTCACAGTCTAGTATGTTACAAGTCCAAATTCAGGCAATCAGCTCCAGGGGAAGGCTTTCTCCCTCTGTCGGCTCTGGAGGAAGATTCTTTGTCATCAATCTTCCTCTGGTTGAGGAGCTCCTCAGGCACAGGGGCCACAGGTCCAAAGGACGCGCTCTGCTCCTGCTTTCTTGGTGTATGAGGTCCCCAACTCTCTGCTTGCTTCCCTTTCCTTTTATCTTTTTGAGAGATAAAAGATGGTACAGGCCACTCCCAGGGAAACTCCCTTTACTTTCCATCAGGGAAATGACCTGAGTAAGGGCGGTGCTACAATCCCACCCTAATCCTCTCAACATAAAATTACAATCAAAAAATGGAGGACAACCACACAATACTGGGAATCACGGCCTAACCAAATTGATACACACATTTTTTGGGGGGGGACATAATTCAATCCAGGACACACTTTAAAGCGGTCTTTTGCAGCAAATTTGCCCAATGCAATGTATCATTTGATTTCTTGCCTGCTGCTTCCATGGGTGTTGATTGTGGATCCAAGTAAAATGAAATCCTTGGCAACTTCAACTTTTTCTCCATTTTATCATGATGTTGCTTATTGGTCCAGTTGTGAGGATTTTTGTTTTCTTTGTGTTGAGGTGTAATCCATACAAAAGGCTGTAGTCTTTTATCTTCATCAGCAAGTGCTTCAAGTCCTCTTCACTTTCAGGAAGCAAAATTGTGTCATCTGCATATTGCAGACTACTAATTAGTCTTCGTCCAATCCTGAAGCTACATTCTTCTTCATATAGCCCAGCTTCTCAGATTATTTGCTCAACATTCAAATTGCATAAGTATGATGAAAGAATACAACCTGACACACACCTTTTCTGATTTTATTCTATGCAGTATCCCCTTGTTCTGTTTGAGTGCCTATCTCTTTGTCTGTGTACAAGTTCCTCATGAGCACAATTAATTGTTCTGGAATTCCCGTTCTTCACAATGTTATCCCTAACTCGTTATGATCCACACAGTTGAATGCCTTTGCATTGTCAATAAAACACAGGTAAACATCTTTGTGGTATTTTCTGCTTTCAGCCAAGATCCATCTGATATCAGCAACGATATTCCTGGTTCCGTGTCCTCTTATGAATCCAGCTTGAGTCTCTGGCAGTTCCCTGTCGATGTACTTGGGTAGGGATATACATAAAAACAATGCATAAACCCATTTCCGACGAGTTGATGCCGTCTCATAGCAACCCTATACAACAGAGCGTAACTGCTCCCACAGAGTTTCCAAGGAGCGCCTGGTGGATTCAAACTGCCAACCTTTTGGTTTCCTTATATACATATGTACATGTATGTATTTACACACACGTATATATGAAATATAAATGCATAGGAAGGTCTGGAATGATATGCACTGAACTTCCAACAGTGATTAGTTCTGAGGAGGGGAATGTATTTTGAGGTGTGTGGTGGTGAATTGTAGGAGGAGGACTTTAACAGTTTATCATATACACTTCCGCATTGTTTATTTATTGGTTTAGAAATATAGGGAGAACTTTATTACTCGGGTAACTTAAAATTTAAATATTGCATTGTTAGTTGCTAGAGTCAGTTTTGACTAGGGCAAACCCAGTGTGCAGAGTAGAACTGTGCTCCATTGGCTTTTCATGGCTGTGACCCTTCGGAAGCGGATCACCAGGCCTGGCTTCAGAGGTGCCTCTGCGTGGGTTCAACCCACCAGCCTTTTATCTAATAGTTGAGTTCTTAACCATTTGCACCACCCAGGGACTCCTGACGTAAATGTAAATGTTAAGGTAATATAAAACTGAAAGGAGCTCCCATGGTGCGGTGGTTCAGTGCTCTGCTACTAAATGAAAGGTCGGCAGTTCAAATCACCAGCTACTCCGCAGGAGAAAGATGTGGCAACCTACTTCTATAAAGATTGGAAACCCTATGGGACTGTTCTATTCTGTCCTATAGGGTCGCTAAGATTTGGAATTGACTCAATGGTAATGATTTGGTTTTTTGGTTTTATAAAACTAAAGGCATGAAAAGCTAGCCTCATAAATAAGGTGAGCATCTTAAGTTCTCTCCTCTCCACTGATGGGCTAATAACAAAACCTTTGATCTACTAATTGGGCCTGTAAGAGGCCTGTGCTCCAGAATCACCCACAGTATGGATGATGTCTGCTCAAGGAAAGCAATGGTGTTTGTAACAACAAAAGATTGAGGAAAATCGAAATGCCTATTACTTGGGAACTGGTTAAATAGATTGAAGTACATTTGTGCAGTAGAACGCTATGCAGCCATAAAAAAGATTGAGGAAGGTCCTATATGTATTGAGATGGAACAATGGCCCAGATATTGTTACTGCAGAGAAAAAAAAAAAAAAAAGCCAAACCATCCGTATAGCACATCAACATCTGTGTCAGAGGAGGGGAGCCGAGTATGTACGTATATGTGCTATGCCTGCACAATGTATCTCTAAAATGATACAAAATAAACTAGTAGTGGTTGATTACGAGGCGGGAGCTGGGGCTGCAGGACAGAAGTTAATAGACTTTTCACCATTTTTTTTTTAAACACGTGATTTTTGAACCATGCAGATGTACTGCCTTTTCAAAACTTTATGGAAACAAGAACAAAACAAAACAAACAGAAGCCTCTAGGGTTCTCTTTATTCCCCTGAGAATCCTCACTCATGGGAACTACATCTGGGGAACTCATTGTGAACCTAATAACCCAGGGGCTTGGTTTCCCATGGACAGAAGGCAGCTTTTCAGGGAAGGAGAGGGCTAGTCTCCATCCTAAAGGGAACCACACCCCCCAACAACTCCTTTATTGCCATTTTGGTCCTCTGCTGCCCTCATTTTGTATTGCTTAGCTCTTTTTTCTTTAAGGTCCCACCAGTTTTCTTTAAAGGCAGTACCAGGGCTACCCTCCCCACCATCTCCTCATGTTTTTTATAATAAAGATCTTAATCTAGGAAAAGAATGATAAATAGGAAATAATTGGTTTTACTCTTCCTTTTATTTTTTTTAGATATTGAAATAAAGCTAAGTAAAAACAAAAGTGCAGTTCAGGAACAGTTTATGGTGATGGTTGGACCTCATGAACGTAATGAACGTCACCAAACCGTACATGTGAAGACTGGAGGAATGACAAATGTTTTATTAGCTATATATTTACAACAACAACAAAAAAATTATAAAGTCTAAAGTGCCCAGGAGCAAGGAAAAATCAGAACATTTCATGTAGCCTCCAGGAGTGGAGGGAGAAAGAGGTCCCCCGTAGTCCCTCGCCCCGGCACCATGGAAGTATAATTTTTCCAAAAGTTCTGTAAGTGGTACACACTTGGTATGATAAACCTTAATCATTTCCAAAGTGCAGACGCCAGAAATGCCTCGTTGTTAGCTAGCAATTTCCTGCTGTTCCTCATGCTTTCCTGACATCTGAATTCTCCTTGAGAAAAGGAAGAAGAGAAAAACAGGACAGAAAATAATGCTGGCTTAGGAGTTAGGTAAATACCATGGACCAGGGAAGCCTGCCTAGGAGGGGAGTAATTCACTGAGTCCCAGTTTATAGAGGGAATCCCCAAACAAAGGACTTTTGTGAAGGGATCAGTTCTGAGCCCGCCATAACTTAGCATACAATGGGACAGCTTAATAAAACAGGCTTCCAAATGCCAGGATGCTTATCAAGGAACAGCCAGGGAGGGAGAGAGGAGGCAGTAACCCTCTGGAGTCATCCCAACCATCTCCCCAGTTAGCATTCATGAAAGCATCAAAGGTTTCTTATCAGTCTATGTCCCACCCTTTTTTCAAAGTAGGAAACTTCTGCCATTTTCTTCTAGGCCTATTATTGGGTCTAGAGAGGTCTTTGCCTCCAGGCCAGTCAATTTGTAGATTTATACTCATACTTTATTTCATTGAGTGTTTCAGGGATTGTGTTAAATGAGTGAGCGAAATAACTACCCCTTTTATACTTTGCTATACTACTTCTCTTCTACTTGCCTGTCAGTCTGTCATACTGTGGTGACTTGCATGTTGCTGTGATGCTGGAAGCAATGCCACCAGTACTTCAAATACCAGCAGGGTCACCCATGGTGGACAAGTTTCAGCAGAGCTTCCGGACTAAGACAGACTAGGAAGAGAGGCCTGGTGATTTACCTCCAGAAAATTAGCCAATGAAAACCTTATGGATCACAACAAAATATCGTCCAATGTACTACTGGAAGATGACCGTCTAGTTTGGAAGGCACTACGCGATAACTGTAACAATGGATCCAAACAGATCAATGATCATGATGTTGCAGGACTGGGCAATATATTTGTTCTGTTATACGTAAGGTCATCGTGAGTCAGAGCCGACTTAATGGCAACTAAAAACAACAGCATATACTCCTGTATTATTATATCATATGTACATATCAATAAACCAAACCCACTGCTGTCAATTCTATTCCGACTCATAGTGACCCTGTAGGGCAGAGTAGAACTGCCCCTGTAGAGTTTCCAGGAAGCGCCTGGTGGATTCGAACCACCAACCTTTTGGTTAGCAGCCATATCTGTTAACCACTATACCACCAGGGTTTACTATATGTAAATATATATGTTTATATGTATACATATACATATATGACTGTATATATATACATACATATATTTAATACACACAGTATATATGAAATCCATCAGGCTTTTTAAACAAAGCTGTAAGCTGCAGAGTCCATAGGTTAAAAGTCGTAGGTTGTAGAATCAAAACCACCTGGGTGTCTGACACTTCTGACGGTCCTGCTGAACTTGGACAAATGGCTTAACCTCTCTGGGTCTCAGTTTCCTCTGGGCAGGCAGAGGTGGTAACTGCCAGCTTGCAGAGGTTCCATGAGATGAAGCTTGGAGAGTGATACGCCCAGTGCCTGGCACAAAGCAGTGGTAGCCATGCTTGTCCTGCTGATGTGGGAATTATCATAAAAGAAGCTCTCTGTCCTTGGGAATTCTGGCTTAAAGAGTCTGCCCAGGGAGCTGGGCAAACCTGGGCTATGCTCTTTTGAGTGCTCTGACAGACACTTAAAACCTCCCACTTGGTAGTCTCTGAAGTTGGAGTACATTTGGCAATAAAGGGAATGAAATACTGATAACTACTATGACATGGATGAGCGTGGAGGACGTTATGCTAGGTGACAGAAGCCAGTCACAAAAGACCACTAGTCATATGTTTCCACTTACATCGCATGCCCAGAAGAAAGCAAATCTACTGAGACCCACAGTAGATCAGTGGGTGCCAGGGGCCGGCAGTTGGGGGGAGTTTGGGTAAAAAGGAGTGACTGCTAATGAGTACAGTTTTCTTTGGGGGAGAGATTTGATGAAAATGTTCAAAAGTCGTCGTGACAGTTGCACGAATTTTTGAATATAATAAAAATCATTGAATTGTATAATTTAAATAGGTGAATTGTAATGTACGTGAATTATATCTGGTTAAAGCTATTATTTTAAAAAGTCAATACGTTAGACCCCTATGGGCACTCTTGATTTAAATGTAGATTCCTGTCACCCCCCCACCCCTCAAAGATTTTGCACCCCTGTCTGGTCACAGCAGTTCTAGAGGCACCAGCCTCTCTTACTTTGGTGGCCCCTACTGTATATGCTTTTAATACGGTGTTGGTGAAGAATGTCGAATATATCATGGACTGACAGAAGAACAAACAAGTCTCTCTCGGAAGAAATACAGCCAGAATGCTCCTTAGAAGCCAGGATGGCAAGACTTCATCTCACGTATCTTGTACATGTTATCAGGAGAGACCAGTCCCTGGAGAAGGACACCATGCTTGGCAAAGTAAGGATCAGTGAAGAAGAGGAAGACCTTCAATGAGATGGACTGATACAGTGACTATAACAACAAGCTCAAACATAGCAACGATTGTGAGGATGGCACATGTCTTAGTAATCTAGTGCTGCTGTAACAGAAGTACCACAAATGGATTGCTGTAACAAAGAGAAATTTATTCTCTCACAGTTTAAGAGGCTTGAAGTCTGAATTCAGACTGGTGGCTCTGGGGACAGGCTTTCTCTCTCTGTCGACTGGAGGAAGGTCCTTGTCTCCTTTCAGTATCTTTGGGCCCAAGTTCGTTGGATATCTACATGTGTCTTGGCATCAATCTTCCCCTGGGTCTAGGAGGTTCTCAGCTCAGGGACCCCAGGTCCAAAGGATATGCTCTGCTCCTGGCTCTTCTTTCTTAGTGGTAGTCAGGTCCCTTCTCTCTCTGGTGATTTCTCCCTCCTTTTACCTCTTGTAAAATAAAAGCTGATCCAGGTCACACCCCGGGGAAACTCCCCTTACATCAGATCAAGGCTGTGACCTGAGTAAGGGTGTTGTATCCCACCCTAATCCTCTTTAACATAATCTAATCTTGCCTCATTAACCACAGGCAGAGATTAGGATTTACAGCACATAGAACAATTATGTCAGATCACAAAATGGAAGACAACCACGCAGTGCTGGGAATCATGGCCTAGCCAAATGGATACATATTTTGGGGGGGACACAATTCAATCCATGACAGTATAGGACTGGGCAGCGTGTCATTCTGTTGTATATAGGGAAGCTATGAGTCAGAATTGACTCGATGACACCTAACAAAAACAGCAACACTGTATATTAAATGGCTCTCCGGGTGCGCAAACAGTTAAGCTCTCAACTGCTAGACAAAAGATTGGTGGTTTTGGTTCTTCTGAGGCAACTCCAACTAGAGTTGCCTCAGAAGAAAGACATGGTGATCTGCTTGGAGAGATTTCAGTGGAATTCCAGACTAGGAATAAACAACTCGCCATTTACTTCTTTAAAAAAATTGGCCAGTGAAAACCTTACAAATGGCAGTGAAACATTGTCTGATATTAAGCTGGAAGATGAGGCTCTCAGGTGGGAAGGCACTAAAAAAAAGACTAGGGAACAGCTGCCTCCTCAAAGTAGAGTTAACCATAAACATGGATGGAGTAAACATTGTAGAACCTTCTTTGCTGATGTGGCACGACTCAAAATAAGAATAAACACCTGCAAACATCCATTAATAATCAGAACATGGATTGTATGAAGTATGAATCTAGGAAAATTGGAAGTCATCAGAAATTAAATAGAATGCATAAAGATTGGTATCCTAGGTATTAGTGAGCTGAAATGGACTGGTACTGGCTATTCTGAATAGTTCAATCATATGGTATACTATGCCAGGAATGACAAATTCAAGAGGAATGATACTGCCTTCATCATCAAAAAGAACATTTCAAGATCTACCCTGACGTACGATGCTGTCAATGACAGGATAATATCCATACACCTACAAGGAAGACTAGGTCATATGACTATTATACAGATTTACACACCAACCATTAAGGCCAAAGATGAAGAAATTGAATTTTTTTTTTTTTGTATTGTGTTTTAAGTGAAAGTTTACAGTTCAAGTTAGTTTCTCATACAAAAATTTATACACACATTGTTTTGTGACCCTCGTTGCTCTCCCTATAATGTGACAGCACTCTTCCTTTCCGGCCCGGATTTTTTGTGTCCATTCAACCAGCTCCTACCCCTTTCTGCCTTCTTGTCTCGCCTCTGGACAGGAGCTGCCCATTTAGTCTCATGTATCTGATGGATTCTCTGGGAAACTGAAGATCTTTACCAACTTTTGAAATCTGAAGTTGACCAAATATGCAATCAAGATGCATTGATAATCACTGGTGATTGGAATGCAAAAGCTGGAAACAAAGAAAGATCAGTGGTTGGAAAATATGGCCTTGGTGATAGAAAGGATGCCAGAGATTGCATGATAGAATTTTGCAAGACCAGTGACCTATTCATTGCAAATTCCTTTCTTCAACAACATAAATGGCAACTGTACATGTGGATCTTGCTGGATGGAATACATAGGAATCAAATAGACTACATTTATGGAAAGAGACGATGGAGAAGCTCAATATCATCAGTCAGAATAAGGCCAGTGGCCGACTGCAGAACAGACCATCAGTTGCTCACATGCAAGTTTAAATTGAAGCTGAAGAAAATAAAAATAAGTCCATAAAAGCCAAAGTACCATCTTGAGTATATCCCTCCTGAATTTAGAGACCAGCTCAAGAATAGATTTGATGCACTGAACACTAATTACCGAAGATCAGATGAATTATGGTATGACATCAAGGACATCATACATGAAGAAATCAAAAGGTAGATGCGGGGCCAAGATGGTGGAGTAATCAGACACTTTTGGTGGTCCTTCTTACAACAAAGACCTGAAAAAACAAGTGAACCGATTATATATGACAATCTAGGAGCCCTGAGCATCAAAGGCAAAGTTGAGGAATCAGAATGAGTGGCAAGGGGAGGGAGAGCTGGTTCAGAAGCAGCAAGGAGTTGCCAGACCTGACCCAGGGGAACCGGCACCCTGCAGGCTGAATTGGCTGATGAGCGCAGTAAGGCAAGCAGTAGCATTCGTGATGCATTTTCCACATTGGGAGAGACCGAGCAGCGGAGTCTGCTCAACCCTCCAGAACCAGTGAGAACCGGCCCTCAATTGGCAAAAGGTAAGTGCATGCATCTAACCTACCACGTGGATCAAAAAACACCCCATTTAGGAAGAACTTCCCTCCCTGCTTCCTCCCCACTCTGCACTGGATCCCAGGCAGCTTCAGCATTGCCAAATGCGGCTTCCCCTGGGCTGAAAGTAGGGCCCATCACATGTCCTGAGCCATTCTCCCAGCCTGGGAGAGGGAACAAATTAAAAACAGGAAAAATAATCTGTCAGCTCCCCTAAGCCAGGAATTCAGGGCAGGTACAGCTCTTTTGCCTAGACATAGGCATAAGGGGTCCACAGATTTCGAATGTCTTTCGCCCCTGCATAGACCTATGTGGGGCCATCTCAACAGCATTGGCCCTCATTAGCACAGTACAACAGGGTATATACCTGAAGCCTAACTTCACTGTATCAGCTCTATGGTGGAGTAGCAGGTTTTTGACGTTTGACACTTCTCTGCCCATTAAGCAGGGTCCTCACCTACCCACATCAGGAGCCTGAGGACTGGTGGCTCCAACCACACTACCTAGCCACCCTCAACAGGGTTCGCAGAATAAGTGACGTCTCCCAGTTCTCACAGCCAACAGCACTGGGTGCCCATAGTCCAGCTGCAAAACCTACCCACCTATGCATTCTAGGGAACAGGGACATGCTATTCTCATAGACGCTCTGTAGCAGCTATCAACCCCCTGCCTTGCTCAGCATGTGACCCCCTACTGCAGCCAGATACCTCTGCCTACTCCAATCACCCCAGCCCATCTAGGACTGTAGGTAAGAGCCTGCACTATACACTTGGTGACCAACTATCTGGACACCTGACCTCAATCCAAACAAGAAAAGTAATTGGACTCCTGGGCTCACATACCTACTAGCAATTCTAACCACCTGGTCACAGGATGTTAGAGCTTCAAAGGCGCCAATAATCGAACTAGATCACACAAACAGCTATTTGGGCATATCAAAACAAAACAAGAAGCTAGGACACAGTAAGCAAACAATTATAGCAATAAATGCACACATCCAAAAAGAAGAAAGGGCCAAAATCAAAACATTAACCCTATACCTCGAACAAATAGAAAGAGAGCGGCGAAAGAAGCCCTCGGGTACCAGAAGAAAGCAAATAATAAAAATTAGAACAGAATTAAATGAAATAGAAAAATAATCGAAAGAGTTAATAAGACCGAAAGCTGGTTCTTTGAGAAGATCAACAAAATCAATAAACTAGTGGCCAAACTGACAAAAGAAAAATGGGAGAGGAAGCAAATAACCCGAATAAAAATGAGATGGATGATGTCACAACAGACCCAACTGAAATTAAAAGAATCCCAACAGAATACTATGAAAAATTGCACTCCAAAAAATTTGAAAACCCAGACGAAATGGAAAAATTTCTAGAAACACACTACCAAACTAACACAAACAGAAGTAGAACAACTGAATAAACGTATAACAGAAGAAGAGATTGAAAAAGCAATTAAAAAACTCCCAAGAAAAAAAAGCCCAGGCACAGATAGTTTCACTGGAGAATTCTATCAAGCTTTCAGAGAAGAGTTAACACCACTACTACTAAGGGTATTTCAGGGCATAGAAAAGGATGAAATACTCCCAAACTCATTGTATGAAGCCAGCATAACCCTGATAGCAAAACCAGGTAAAGACACCATAAAAAAAGAAAATTACAGACCTATATTCCTTATGAACTTAGATGCAAAAATCCTCAACAAAATTCTAGCCAACAGAATTCTACAACATATCAAAAAAATAATTCACCATGACCAAGTGGGATTCATACCAGGTATGCAGGGATGATTCAACATTGGAAAAAAAATCAATGTAATCCATCACATAAATAAAGACAAGAACTGCACGATCTTATCAACTGGTGCAGAAAAGGCATTTGAGGAAATTCATCACACATCCATGATAAAAACTCTCGGCAATATAGGAATAGAAGGGAAATTCCTCAACATAATAAAAGGCATTTACACAAAGGCAACAGCCAACATTATCCTAAATGGAGAGAGTCTGAAAGCATTCCCCTTGAGAATGGGAACCAGACAAGGATGCCCTTTATCACCGCCCTTATTCACCATTATGTTGGAGGTCCTAGCCAGAACAATTAGGCTAGAAAAAGAAATAAAGGACATCCAGATTGGCAAGAAAGAAGTAAAAGCATCTCTATTTGCAGATGATACAATCTTATACACCGAAAACCCGAAAGAATTCACAAGAATATTATTGGAACTAATAGAATATTTAAGCAAAGTATCAGGATAAAAGATAAACATGCAAAAATCAGTCGGATTCCTCTACACCAACACAGAGAACATTGAAGAGGAAATCACCAAATCAATACCATTTACAGTAGCCTCCAAGAAGATAGAATACTTAGGAATAAATCTAACCAGAAACATAAAAGACCTATACAAAGATACTACTGCAAGGAGCCAAAAGAGACCTACATAACTGAAAAAACATACCTTGTTCATGGATAGGAAGAGTCAATGTTGTGAAAATATCTATTCTACCCAAAGCGATCTACAGATACAATGCAATCCCGATCCAAATTCCAATGGTATTTTTTAATGAGATGGAGAAACAGATCACCAATTTCATATGGAAAGGAAAGAGGCCCTGAATAAGTAAAGCATTACTGAAGAAGAAGAACAAAGTGAAAGTTCTCACACTACCTAATTTTAGAACCTATTATACTGCCATGATAGTCAAAACAGACTGGTACTTGTACAACAAGAGATACATAGACCAATGGAACAGAATAAATTCATCCACCTATGAGCAGCTGATATTTGACAAAGGCCCAAAGTCCATTACTTGGGGAAAAGACAGTCAGTTTAACAAATGGTGCTGGCATAACTGGATATCCATCTACAGAAAAATGAAACAAGACCCATACCTCACACTATGCATGAAAACAAACTCAAAATGGATCACAGACCTAAACATAAAATCTAAAACGATAAAGATCATGGAAGAAAAAATAGGGACAACATTAGGAGCCTTAATACATGGCATAAACAGAATACAAAACATTACTAACAAAGCATAAACACCACAAGAGAAACTAGACAACTGGGAGATCCTAAAAATCAAACACTTCTGCTCATCAAAAGACTTCATCAAAAGAGTAAAAAGACAACCTATGGATTGGGAAAAAAATTTTGGCTACAACAAATCCAATCAGCGTCTAATCTCTAAAATCTACAAGATACTATAAAACCTCAACAACAAAAAGACAAATAACCCAATTAAAAAATGGGCAAAGGATATGAACAGGCACTTCACCACAAAAGACATTCAGGTGGCTACCAGGTACATGACGAAATGCTCACAATCATTAGCCATTAAAGAAATACAAATCAAAACTACAGTGAGATATCATCTCACCCCAACAAGGCTAGCATTAATCCAAAAAACACAAAATAATAAATGTTGGAGAGGTTGTGGAGGCACTGAAACACTTATACACTGCTGTTGGGAATGTAAAATAGTACAACCACTTTGGAAATCAATTTGGTACTTCCTTAAAAGAATAGAAGTACCATGCAATCCAGCAGTCCCACTCCTTGGAATATATTCTAGAGAAATAAGAGATATCACATGAATAGATATATGCATACCCATGTTCATTGCAGCACTGTTTACAATAGCAAAAAGATGGAAACAACCTAGATGCCCATCAATGGATGAAAAAAGAAGAATGGATAAACAAATTATGGTATATTCAGACAATGGAATATTATGCAATGATAAAGAACAACAATGAATCTGTGAAACATTTCGTAACATGGATGAACCTGGAAGGTATTATGCTGAGTAAAATTAGTCAGTGACAAAAGGACAAATACTGTATGAGACCACTATTATAGGAACTCAAGAAAAGGTTTAAACACAGAAGGAAACATTCTTTGATGGTTATGAGGGTAGGGAGTGAGGGAGATGGGTATTCACTAACTAGATAAACCCAAAACCCATTGCCACGGAGCCCATTCCCACTCATAGCAGCCCTATAGGACAGAGTAGAACTTCCTCACCGAGTTTCCAAGGAGTGTCTGGTGGATTCAAACTGTTGACCTTTTAGTTAGCAGCTGTAGCACTTAACCACTATACCACCAGGGTTTCCACTAACTAGATAGTAGACTAGAATTATCTTAGGTGAAGAGAAGGACAGCACAACTGGACTAAACCAAAAGCTAGGAAGTTTCCTGAATACAATCAAACACTTTGAGGGACAGAGTAGCAGGAGCGGGTGTCTGGGGATCATGGTTTCAGGGAACATCTAGGTCAATTGGCACAACAGAGTTTATTAAGAAAATGTTCTTCATCCCACTTTGGTGAGTGGTATCTGGGGTCTTAAAAGCTAGTGAGCAGTCATCTAAGAGGCATCAATTTGTCCCAACCCACCTGGAGGAAAGAAGAATGAAGAACACCAAAGACAAGAAAAATATGAGCCCAAGAGTAAGAAAAAGGACCACATAAACCAGAAACTCCATAAGCATGAGACCAGAAGAACTAGATGGTATCTGGCTACCACCAATGACCACTCTGACAGGGAACACAACAGACAGTCCCTGATGGAGCAAGAGAAAAGTGGGGTGCAGAACTCAAATTCTAGTAAAAAGACCAGACTTAACAGTCTGACTGAGACTGGAGGGACCTCAGAAGACATGGCCCCCAGAATCTCTACTAGCCCAGAACTAAAACTATTCCTGAAGCCAACTCTTCAGACAAAGACTAGACTGGACTATAAGACATAAAATGATACTGTAAAGAGAGTGCTTCTTTGCTCAGGTAGAAACATGGGACTAAATGGGCAGCTGTTGTCTGGAGGTGAGATGAATAGGCAGAAAGGCAAAGGGGAAATCCAGGGTGGAAGGGAAGAGTGTGCTGTCCCGTTGTAGGAACAGCAACTAGGGTCACATAACAATGTGTGTGTAGGTTTTTGTATGAGAAACTAACTTGAACTATAAACTTTCACTTAAGGCACAATAAGAAAAAAAAAAACCAAAAGATAATTAAAAGGACAGGAAAGAAAGAAAAGACCAAAACTGATGTCAAAAGAGACTCTGAAACTTGTTCTTGAATGTAAAGTAGCTAAAGTCAATGGGAGAAATGATGAAGTAAATGGCTAAAAAGAAGATTTCAAAGGATGGCTTGAGGAGACAAAGTTAAAAGTTGTAATGAAATGTGCAAAGACCTAGAGTTAGAAAACCAAAAGAGAAAAACATGCACAGCGTTTCTCAAGCTGAAAGAACTGAAGAAAATCTTCAAGCCTTGAGTTGCAATATTGAAGGATCCTATGACTGGAATATTGAACGAAGCAGAAGCATCAAAAGAACATGGAAGAAACACACAGTCACTGAGCCAAACGGAATTGGTCGATATTCAACCATTTCAGGAGGTAGCAGACGATCGAGAGCTGATGGTATTGAAGGGAGAAGTCCAAGCTGCACTGAAGGCACTGGTGAAAAACAAGGCTCCAGGCATTGACAGAACACCAACCGAGGTGTTTCAACAAACGGATGCGATTCTGGAAGTGCTCACTCGTGTATGCCAAGAAATTTGGTAGACAACTACCAGGCCAGCCACATGGAAGAGATCCATATTTGTACCCATTCCAAAGAAAGGTGATCCACACAATCTCAAAATTATCTAACAATCATTAAAACCACATGCAAGTAAAATTTTGCTGAAGATAATTAAAAAACAGTTGCAGCAGGACATCGACAGGGAACCGCCAGAAATTCAAGCTGAATTCAGAAGAGGATGTGAAACGAGGGATATCATTGCTGATGTCAGATGGATTGTGGCTGAAAGCAGAGAAGACCAGAAAAATGTTTACCTGTGTTTTATTGACTATGCGAAGTCATTTGACTGTGTGGCTCCTAACCAATTATGAGTAACGTTGGGAAGAATGAGAATTACGGGACTCTTAATTTTGCTCATAAGTGACTAACAGGCAGATATTCGAACAGAACAAGGGGATATACTGTGGTTTAAAATCAGCGAAGCTTTGAGTTAGAGTTGTATCTTTTCACCACACCTATTCAATCTGTATGCTGAGCAAATAACCAAGAAACTGAACTACATGAAGAAGAACATGGCATCAGGATTGGAGGAAGACTCATTAATGACCTGTGATATGCAGATGACACAACCTTGCTTGCTGAAAGTGAAGAGGATTCGAAGCACTTACTGATGAAGATCAAAGACTACAGCCTTTAGTATAGATTATATCTCAACATAAAGAAAACAAAAATCTTCATAATTGGACAAAAAACAACATCACAATAAACAGAAAGAACTGAAGTTGTCAAGGATTTTATTTTACTTGGATCCACAATCAATGCCCATGGAAGCAGCAGTCAAGAAATCAAATGACGTATTGCATCGTGCATATTTGCTGCTAAAGACTTCTTTAAAACGTTAAAAAGCAAAGACGTCACTTTGAAGACTAAGGTGCACCTGACCCAAGCCATGGTCTTTTCAATCACCTCATATGCACGGGAAAGCTGGACAATGAAAAAGGAAGACTAAAGAAGAATTGATGCCTTTGAATTATGGTGTTGGCAAAGAATACTGAATATACCATGGACTGCCAGGAAAACAAACACATCTGTCTTGGGAGTAGTAAAGCCAAAATGCTCCTTAGAAGTGAGGATGGTGAGGACTCGTACTACTTGACATCAGAACCTACTATACAGCTATGAATCAAAGCAGCCTGGTAACTTGTACAACGACAGACACATTGACCAATGGAACAGAATTGAGAACCCAGGTGAAATTCATCTACCTACAGTCACCTGATTTTTGACAAAGGCCCAAAATCCATCAAACGGGTGAAAAGAGTCTTTTTAACAAATGATGCTGGCAAAACTGGATGTCCATTTGCAAAAAAATGAAGTAGGACCAATACCTCACACCATACACAAAAACTAACTCAGAATGGATCCAATACCTAAATATGAAACTAAAAAATATAAAGATCATAGAAGAAAAAATAGGGTCGACACTAGAGGCCCTAATATACTACATTAACAGAATATAAACTGTAGCTAACAATACACAAATACCAGAAGATAAAAGCTAGACAACTGGGATCTTCTAAAATTAAACACTTATGCTCATCAAGAGACTTCTCCAAAAGAGTAAAAAGAGAGCCTACAGAGTGGGAAAAAATTGTTGGCTATCATAAATCTGACAAAGGCCTAATCTCTAAATTCTACAGGGAAGTCCAACACCTCTACAACAAAAAGACAAATCATCCAATTAAAAAATGGGCAAAAGACACCTCACCAAAGAAGACATTCAAATGGCTAACAGATACATGAGGAAATGATTATGATCACTGGTCATTAGAGAAATGCAAATCAAAACCACAATGAGATACCATCTCATCCTGACATCACTGGCACAAATCAAAGAAACAGAAAATAACAAATGTTGGAGAGGCTGTGAGGAGACTGTAACACTTATGCACTGCTGGTGGGAATACAAAATAGTACAACTATTTTGGAAAACAATATGGCACTTCCTTAAAAAGCTAGAAATAGAAACACCATATGATCCAGCAATGCTACTCCTAGCAATATATCCTAGAGAAATAAGAGCCATCACAGGAATGGACATATGCATACCCATGTTCACTGCAGCATTATTCACAATAGGAAAAAGATGGAAACGACCTAGGTGCCCATCAACAGATGAATGGATAAACAAACTGCGGTACACACACGCAATGGACTACTATACAACAATAAAGGACAATGATGAATCTGCAGGACATTACGCTGAGTGAAATAAGTCAATCATGAAAGGACAAATATTGTACGAGACCACTACTATAAAAACTCATGAAAAGGTTTACATACAGAAAGAAACAATCTTTGATGGTTACAAGGGAGGGGAGGAGTGGGAAGGGAAAAACACTAAATAGACAATAGATAAGTGGTAACATCGATGAAGGGTAAGACAGTACACAATACAGGGGAAGCCAGCACAACTTGTCCAAGGCAAAGTCATGGAAGCTCCATAGACACATCCAAACTCCCTGAGGGACCAAATCATTGGGCTGAGGGCTGGGGACCATCGTCTTGGGGCACATCTAGCTCAATTGTCATAACATAGTTTATAAAGAAAATGTTCTACATTCTGCTTTGTTGAGTAGCGTCTGGGGTCTTAAAAGCTTGTGAGCTGCCCTTTAAGATATTCCAATGGTCTCACGCCATCTGGAGCAAGGAGGAAAGAAAAAAACCAAAGACACAAGGCAAAGATTAGTCCAAAGAACTAATGGACCACAACTACCACAGTCTCCAACTGAGTCCAGCACAACTAGATGGTGCCCGGCTGCTCTGGCAGGGAACACAATAGAGGGCTCTAGACAGCGTTGGAGAAAAATGTAGAATTCTAACTCACAAAAGAAAAAGACCAGACTTATTGGTCTGACAGAGACTGGAGAAAACTGAAGAATATGGCTTCCGGACACACTTACAACTCAGTAATCAAGTCACTCCTGAGGTTTGCCCTTCAACCAAAGATTAGACAGGCGCATAAAACAAAACAAGACTAAATGGGCACACCAGTCGAGGGGCAAGGACGAGGAGGCAGGAGGGGACAGGAAAGCTGGTAACGGGGAACCCAAGGTCGAGAAATGGAGAGTGTTGACATGTAGTGGGGTTGGCAACCAATGTCACAAAACAATATGTGTAGTAACAGTTTAATGAGAAACTTGTTTGCTCTGTAAACCTTCATCTAAAGTACAATTAAAAAAAAAAAAAAAAGAAGTGAGGATGCAAGACTTTGTCTCACTTTCTTTGGATATGTTATCAGGAGGGATCAGTCCCTGGGGAAGGACATCATGCTTGGTAAAGTAAGAGGGTCAGCGAAAAAGAGGAAGACCCGCAACCAGATGAATAGACACAGTGGTTGCAACAATGGGCTTAAATATACCAAGGACTGTGAGGATTCTGAAGGATCCGGGCAGTGTTTCGTTCTGTTGTACATAAGGTTGCTATGAGTCAGAACCTAACAGCAACAACATAGTATCTATATGTCAAAGCTTATGTGTGTATATAATTATATATATATAAACAAAAAAATATATATATATACTCTATATATAAATTTTTTGTGTATAATATACTATATCCTATATTATGTATGTACTATATCCATATCCTATATATAATATATATTATCTGATATATATAATGAGATATATATACACATATCTATATACACACACACACACATATCTATATGGAGCGCTGGTGGCGCAGTGGGTAACAGATTGGCTGCTAACCAAAAGGTCGGGAGTTTTAACCCACCAGCTGCTCCTTGCAAACCTCAGGGGGCAGTTCTACTCTCTCCTATAGGGTTGCTACGAGTTGGAATCAACTCGGCAGCAAGGGGTTTTTGGTGTATATGTAATCTGTAAACCAAAAAAACCCATTGGCATCTAATCAATTACGAGTCATAGTGACACTATAGGATAGCGCAGAACTGCCCCATAGGGTTTCCAGGGAGCGCCTGGTACATTCGAACTGCTGACCTTTTTTTTTAATTAACTTTTATTAAGCTTCAAGTGAACATTTACAATTCCAATCAGTCTGTCACATGTAAGTTTACATGTATCTTACTCCCTTCTCCCACTTGCTCTCTCCCTATTGAGTCAGCCCTTTCAGTCTCTCGTTTCGTGCCAATTTTGCCCGTCTTCCCTCTCTCTCTATCTTCCCATCCCCCCTCCAGTCAAGAGTTGCCAACACACTCTCCAGTGTCCACCTGATTTAATTAGCTCTCTCTTCATCAGCATCTCTCTCCCCCCCGCTGACCAGTCCCTTTCATGTCTGATGAGTTGTCTTCGGTGATGGTTCCTGTCCTGTGCTAACAGAAGGTTTGGGGATCATGGCCGCCGGGATTCCTCTAGTCGCAGTCAGACCATTAAGTATGTTCTTTTTATGAGAATTTGGGGTCTGTATCCCACTGATCTCCTGCTCCCTCAGGAGTTCTCTGTTGTGCTCCCTGACAGGGCAGTCATCGATTGTGGCCGGGCACCAACTAGTTCTTCTGGTCTCAGGATGATGTAGGTCTCTGTTTCATGTGGCCCTTTCTGTCTCTTGGGTTCTTAGTTGTTGTGTGACCTTGGTGTTCTTCATTTTCCTTTGCTCCAGGTGGGTTGAGACCAATTGATGTATCTTAGATGGCCGCTTGTTAGCATTTAGGACCCCAGACTCCACATTTCAAAGTGGGATGCAGAATGTTTTCATAATAGAATTATTTTGCCAATTGACTTAGAAGTCCCCTCAAACCATGTTCCCCAGACCCCAGCCCCTGCTCCGCTGACCTTTGAAGCATTCATTTTATCCCAGTCGAACTGCTGACCTTTTAGCTAGCAGGCATAGCTCTTAACCACTATGCCACCAGGGTTGCCAAAATCTGTAATATATGTATAAAACCTATAATTTGGTACATATATAACCTGTAATTATATATAAAATCTGTTATATATATCTGTAAATCCTGAAATGTCCTAAAATTAACTGTGTAATTATTGATTTTGTTAAGAATAAACTTTTTTCTTCTTGGGATCTAAAGACTCCTACAAAGTTCAGTTTGTATTGAGTTCAGCTGCAGTTGCCAGTTGAAATGACTCTACATTTTGGAGCCATTTAAGCATTCTATATCTTTAGATTTCTATATTTTTGTTTAGGTCTTACAAAGCTTGTAGGTTCTGGAACCCAGTGCCCCAGCAGCCTATAAAAATATCCCTGAGCGCACGGCAAAACAACCGTCGTCTTTGTAGTGGAACTGGCCTCAACCACTCTGATTCATTTTAAAGCAAATTTGGAATTTCTTATGGTCATTCTGTCTACTGTAGCCTTAGGGGGTAAGGGTGGGGGCTTGTATCCAGGTGTGGTAATTAATCTTCAAGTATTTCTTAATCTTTCACTGTATGTAAATACCGAGCTACTTCATACAAAGAAGCATAAAACAAAATCCCTTTAGAAGATTGCAAATGAGTTTTGTGCATAAGATTAGCAGGCTTGAGTAAGAAAAGACCTTAGGTATTATAAGAAAAAGGCAAATACATACAAATTACCATATCGCCTCCCCTCCCCCAATTTATCAGGTTATCAGCAAGCAAAAGATTTGATAAGACTCTCTTTGTAAAATGTGGAAAAAGAGTTTCTCCTATTCAGTCATGGGGAGTGAGAATTAAAATTGGCTCAATCTCTTTGGGGGCCATTTGGAAACATCTGTTGTTGTTAGGTACTGTCGATGGGGTTCCGACTCATAGCGACCCTACGTACAACAGAACTAAATGCTTCCCAGTCCTGCGCCTTCTTCACAACTGTTGCTATGTTGAAGCCCTTTGTTGCAGCCGCTGTGTCAATCCATGTCATTGAGGGTCTTCCTCTGGAAACATCTACCAAAAAAAACGATGTACATATCCTTTGACCTAACCATTATTCTGCTGGGAATTGATCCTGCAGATCCACTGGGGAACATATGACAAATGATGTATGTACAAGGAAATACATACAAGGAAATAGATTGCAAATTGTACATGAAAGCTAAATAATGGAAACAACCAAAATGTCCATTAGAGGAGGCTGTCAAAATAAGTAATGGTCATCTATAAAATGGCACTGTATTTCTGCAGCTGGAGGCAGCTGTGTTTGTACTGATATAGAATATTCTACGAGAGCTCGAGTGAAACAAAAATACAAATTACCAAACTTTAGCACCATTTTTGGAGGCTACCATTTGTGTGGAAAAAATTTAGATTGAAACACATGAAAATGCTAATATTAGGCCATTTTTGACATATAAAAATAACAATTTCATGTGATTCATTCTAATTTATGAGAATGTATTTTTTAATTCAACTTTTTATTTAGAGATAACGTAGATTTGCGTGCAGTTGTAAGGGATAACACAGACTCGAAAACTGAGGAGAAGTGTAGGGGACAGAGAGTCTAAGTTAATGGTGGTGAAATAATATGTACGGGTGAAAACAGCAAGAATGGTGACACAAAGTGAAGAATGTAACCAATACCATTGAACTGTACATGTAGAAAATGTTGAATGGGTGTATGGTATGTATATTTTCACCAAAAATAAAATTAAAAACAAAAACAATAATAATACAGACAGATCCCGTGTACTCTTCACCCATGTAGTTTTCCCTAGTGGTAACATCTTACAGAACTTCAGTGTAATATCACAACCAGGAAGCTGACATAGATACCTTCAAGATATAGAACATTCCATCAGACAAAAATGCCACCTGTTGCCCTTTTCTAGCCACACCCACTTCCCTCCACCCCACCCCTCTTTAACCTCTGGCAACCATTAATCAGTTCTCCATTTCCATACTTTTGTTATTTCAAGAATGTTATATAAATAGTATCAAACAGTATGTAACCTTTTGGGATTGGCTTTTTTTTTTTTTTTCACTCAGCATAATTCTCCAGAGATTCACCCGGGTTGTTGAGTGTATCAATAGTTTGTTCCTTTTTACTGCAGAGTAGTATTTCATGGTATGGATGTAGTACAGTGTAACCATTCACATGTTGCAGGACATTTGTGTTGTTTCCAGCTTGGGTTGCTATAAACATTCTTGTATGATTTTTTTTGTGTGTGTGTGAACATAAGTTTTCATTTCTGTGAGATGAAATGTTCAGGAATACATTTTCTGGGTGAGATAGTGGTTGGGAAGGTCCCTGCCTGGCGCAAATGGTTTGCTCTTTGCTACTAACTTAAAGGTTGAAGGCACCCAAAGGCACCGTGGAATAAAGATCTGGTGATCTGCTTCCCTAAGGACTGTTGTGTGCCGTCAAGTTGATTTTGACTCATAGTGACCCTATATAACAGAGTAGAACTGCCCTCCAGGGTTTCCTAGGCTGTAATCTTTATGGGGGAGCCTTGGTGGCACAGTGGTTAAGAGCTCGGCTGCTAACGAAAAGGTTGGCAATTCGAATCCACCAGACGCCCTCGGAAACCCTATGGGGCAGTTCTACTCTGTCCTGTAGGGTTGCTATGAGTTGAAATTGACTCCATGGCAACGGGTTTCGTTTGGTTTGGAATCTTTACTAGAGCAGATCACCAGGTCTCTTCTCCCATGGGGCCGCTGGTGGGTTTGAACCACCAACCTTTCAGGTAGCAGCTGAGCTCTTAACCACTGCACCAGCAGCTCCTTCCCTAGAGATTATAGGCAAGAAAACCCTATGGAGTAGGTCTACATATGGGGTCGCTATTAGCCAGAATTGACTTGACAGCAACCCATTTGGTTTTTGGTTTACAGTAGCTGCAGGTTTAGTTTTTTAAGAAATTGCCAAACTGCTTCCCAGAATGGCTGTACCATTTTACATCCCCACTAGCAGTATATGAGTGATCCAGTTTCTCCATATATGAGTATTTAGTGCTGTCACTTTTTTTTTTTTTTTTTGCTTTAGCTATTCTACTAGGTGGGTGATGATATTGCATTATGGTCTTAATTTGTATTTCCCTGATAGCTAATGACGTTGAACATCTTTTCGGGTGTGTATTTGCCATCGTCACCTGCTCCTTAATGAAGCACTGATGTTTGAATGGTAGAATTCTCACCTCCCATGCGAGAGACCTGGGCTTAATTTCCAGCCAGTACGCCTCATGAGCAGCCACCATCCATCTGCCAGTTGTGACTTGTGTGTTGCTATGACGTTGTACAGGTTTCAGCAGAGCTTCCAGACTACGACGAACTAGGAACTCCGAAGAAAGACCTGCTTCTGAAAATCAGCCAGTGAAAGCCCTGTGGATCACAAAGGTCTGATCCACAACTGATCTTGGGGATGGCGCAGGGCTGGACAGCGTTTAGTTCTGGTGTGCAGTGGGGTCACCATGACTCAGGGTTGTCACAAGAGTGGGTTGACTCCACTGCAGTGAACAACTAACTCTGAGGTTTATGTTAATGAATTAAAATGAGATACTATGTGCCAAGTGGAGAGGCCGTATGAGCCGCTGTTGTATCTGTGGAGTTTGTGACATTATTGTGAACGTGTCGTTTTCATATTCCCTGAACGGGAATGGGTTATCAAAGCGTCACCCTGATAACAGTGGTACCAAAACCAGGCCAAACCCTATTCCAACTCACAGTCATAGGACAGAGTAGAACTGCCCCATAGGATTTCCAAGGCTGTAATCTTTACAGGAGCAGATCACCAGGTCTTTTCTCCAGTGGAACTGCTGGTGGGTTCGAACCGCCCATCTTTCAGTGAGCAGCCCAGCACTTAACCATTGCAACACCAGGACTCCTCTAATTAAGAGCATTAAAAAAAACAAAACCCATTGCCGTTGAGTCGATTCCGACTCATAGCAACCATATAGAACAGAGCAGAAGTGCCCCATAGGATTTCCAAGGCTGTAATCTTTACAGAAGCCGACTGCTACATCTTTTTCCGTTGAAGTGCGGCCTGGTGAGTTTGAACCGCCGACTTTTTGGTTAGCAGCTGAGTGCCTAACCGTTGCGCCACCAGCGTTCCTTGATAACAGTGGTAGCATGAGTAATAATGATCCACCACTTGTCCAAGGTGAGCATGTCCCAGTTATCCAGCCAAGCACTTTACTTTCATCCTCACCCAGGCTCCAGGCCAGCCTGGGAGGATCGCACTGCCGGCGGTACCCCACTTTCACAACTCTGCAAAGGACGCTGGGGTGGAAGAAGGGGCCTGCCCGAGTCACAGAGCACTAGCCTGGAAAGATGAGTTTTTGAATCCTAGACGACTAGAAGAGGGGTTCTTAATCTTTTTAGGGGATTCAGAGATGCCTTTCAAAATTGTACAGGGAGAATATCCCCAGAATTTAGCTTTTGATTTTACAGAGAATTTGGAAATCAGCTGCCTCTCACCCAAGGATTCTGCTGTAGCTGGTGCAGGGCTACAAAAGGGGAAAGCAAATGGGCAAATATCCCTCAGGAGAGGTAGTCACATTTATGTGATGCTAAAGAATCCTGGTGGTGCAGTGTTCAGCGCTTAGCTACTAACCAAAAGGTAGGTGGTTCAAACCCACCAGGCAGTGCTCTGCAGAAGAAAGATGTGGCAGTCTGCTTCCATAAAGAGTACAGCCTTGGAAACCCTATGGGGCGGTTCTTCTCTGTCTTACAGGGTCACTACGAGTCGGAGTCAGCTTGATGGCAAAAGTCATCTCTCCAGTCACTTGGCTGCCCAGCAGCAGCTGCGGAGGAGCACAGAGCTCGGGCTGGAAATGCTTTAACTTGCCTGTGTTTGACCTTGAGAGGGCCACTTACACTTTCTGTGCTTTGAATTTCTCTCTGTGAAGGGCAGGGCAGCCCTCCCACTAGACAGCACGAGGCCTGAGTGAAGTAGCAGAAGTATGCATGGTGACCTGTCCCTTCTTCTGTCACACTGCACAGGTAACCAAGGTACAGACTTAGCTGCAAGCAGCGGTGGATCCAGCGCCCGCAGCTCTGAGAAATGGCTTCAGAAACCCCCATTCTGGGTCTCAAAGGCATGAAGCCCTGGGCCAGTTCTGTCCATTTCAAGCAAGAGAGGTGATCAATAGGATGCAGGGGAGTCATTAACGCAGGCTTTTGCTAACACTTCCCGTGCAGGAGACCTGGGTTGGATTCCCAGCCAGTGTATCTCACGCGTAGCCACCACCCGTCTGTCAGTGGAGGCTTGTATGTTGCCATGATGCTGAACAGATTTCAGCAGAGCTTCCAGGTTAAGACTAAGAAGAAAGGCCCGGCAGTCTAGTTCTGAAAATCAACCAATGAAAACCCTATGGATCACAAAGGCCTGATCCACAGTTGATCACGGGAAGGACTCAGAAACTATCCACTCCTCTTGGCATGAGCAGACACAACCATGTCAGCTGGGCTACAAAGGCCACCCCAGCCAGGCCACCTGCCCTCTACAAGGGCTCTGCCAGGACTGACCGAACCCTGGTCCTAGTATGCTACTTGTTGACAACAAGACACCTGATAAGAAACTGTTTAGATGTGACAGAGAACACATTTCGCAGCCCAGAGAGGTGGAATTATCACAGAGGGGTGTAAAAAGGAGCAAAATTATTTCAGATCAACCATGAAGGAATTTTATTACCCAGTGAAGTTATAAATCAAGTTCTCTGTAAATGCAATAAAACAATTGTTTAGTCTGCATGATTCATGCCACAAACCTTAGGATTCTGGGTTTTGATCTTATTGCCGCAATAAACTGTCTAGACAGCAATTAACAAACTGTTTTTCCTTCAGATGTTTGGAGTGCCACTGCCGGGGAATCGGCCCTTAGAAAACCAGGGGCTTCTTCCTGGCTCCTATTAATTATCAGGTTAGGGGTGAGCAGGAAAAGAATTATCTCCCTAGAATTGTCCCCCTAACTTCAATGCAATGCACCGCCTCACAATGCTTGGTTATCATTGGCGGGAAACCTCATTTTTCACATTTTTCTTAAACCTTGTCTTGTTATTTTAGTGCAATTTGAGAGAGAGGCTGTGAGGATTATTTTTTAAAACATTAGTAAGATACCTCAGATTCAGTGGGATGGGAGAAAGAGATAGGCTACATTTTAACAGTCCCAGTCTGCAGCAACTGAGGACTCCAGAAGGGACAGGTGCCTGACATACTTTATTTCGGTTAGTCTTCACCACGGTCCTATGAGGGGTGCAGCTGCAGACGCTAAAGCTCACAAAGAACGTAATTTTGCATAAGGTTTCAGAACTGGGGGTAAGGGGCAGGGATTCAGACAGATTCTATTTGGCTCCATGGCCCTCCCTCTTCCTGCCATGTCACGTTGTCTAAACTGGTGGAGAATGAAAACCAAAACCCAAACCAGTCCCATCACGTTGACTCTGATTCATGGCAACCTCATGTGTGTCAGAGCAGAACTGGGCTCCATAGGGTTTTCAATGGCTGATTTTGGAAGAAAGATCACCAGGCCTTTCTTCCAAGGCACCTCGGGGTGACTTTGAACCTCCAATCTCTCGGTTAGCAGCCAAGGGTATTAACAACTTGCACCACCCAGGGATTGTGATGGAGAATAGACACACCAAATTCTACAGACTCCTAAGTTCAAAGTTCCATGAGCTCAGGGTTTTCGTTTGGTCTGTTGCTTCGTGTCCCAGAGACAGCCTTCAAATAACTGATAAATGTTCTATGTGCAAATAGATAGGGACGTGGGCTGTAGCACTGTGGGTAAGAGAGGAAACTGGAAGCCATCTACACAGGAATCAATAGGGGACTGAGCAATTATGCTATGGGGTATCCCAACTACAGAAATATTCTGTAGTAGTTAAAGAGAAAGAGAGAGTTCTGTATGAATCGTCTTGGAAAGCTTTACCAATAGTGCAGAGTGACTAGAGCAAGTTGCAAAACAAACACAGAAATCACAAAACAATACTATTTTTTTGTGGATTCTTATGTGTGTATCTACATGCATTGCAAAAAGTTCTAGAAACCTTCACTTCAAACTAATGGCTGAGGTTTCCACTGGGGAGGGGAGGAAAAGAAATTGGGCAGTTAGAGTATGAAAGGGGGCTTTAGCTTTCTTTGTAACTTTTTTTTTCCAAAGAGAATATATTCAAGTATTACTAGTGAAATTAAAACAAAACAAAACAAAAAACCGACTGCCGTTGATTCGATTCCGATCGATGGCAACCCTATAGGGCAGAGTAGAACTGCCCCATAGAGTTTACAAGAAGCACCTGGCAGATTCAAACTGCTGACTTTCTGGTTAGCAGCCATAGTACTTAACCACTATGCCACCAGGGTTTCTGTGAAATTAAAAATAAAGGAGAAAGTCCATCTGTAGAAGAATAGTTAAATGAAGTGTAACCCAAATAACTTATGAAATACAAAGCAGTATTAAAAATAATGAGACAGATCTAAATTTACTCCTCACAATCACTCCAAGCCTCCTTACCAAGGAAAAAAGAGTAACAGCAGAAAACTCTTTTGTGGCGTGACTGTATTTATGTCAAAAAAAAAAAAAAAATTCTGGACAGACATATACAAAGTTGTTATTTCTGGAAAGAGGAATGGCCTGGCGTGCACTAAAGATAAACTTTGATTTCTTTTTAACTCTATTTTTTGAATAACTTTATTCTAAAAAAAAGCATATGAATGTGTATTTTAAGTGTTTAATGGCTAATAAAAACAAAAGTTAACAACAACAAAACCCCAGCTGACGTTGAATTGAGGGCTACAGGCGACCAGATCCCGAGCTCATGTTTCCAAACAATAAAAAAAAATCAGTTGCCATCAAGTTGGTTCCAACTCATAGTGACCCTATGGGACAGAGTAGCACTGCCCCATAGGGTTTCCAAGGCTATAATCTTACAGAGGCGCCCTGGTGGCACAGTGGTTAAGAGCTTGGCTACTAACCAAAAGGTCAGCAGTTCAAATCCAACTGCTGCTCCTTGGAAACCCTGTGGGGCAGCTCTACTCTGTCCTGTAGGGTCACAATGAGTTGGAATTGACTCGACAGCAATGGGTTCCTTAATCTTAAGTCAGCAGACCACCACATCTTTTTCCCATGGAGAGGCTGGCGGATTTGAACTGTTGACCTTTCAGTTAGGAGCCGAGCACTTAACCACGGCACCACCAGAGCCCCTGCCAACAACAACACTATGAGGTAGACATTATTTATAGCCTGATTTTACAGAGGAAGAAACTGAGGCATAGAGAAGTTAAGTCAGTTGTCCACAGCCACGGAGTCAGAATCAGATCCAAGCTGTCTGGTTCCAGAGCCCACATGCTTAACCACCTCACCATCACTGCCTCTTGGGTTGATGGGGACTCTGCTGTCACAGCCAAGGGTGGATATGAATCCTGACCACAACGGCCTGCTGGGAAGGACATCAGCGATCATCCAGCCCAGCCCATTCACTGGGCATAGGATTCAGAGGTTCAGAGAGACTCTGCAAGGTCTCCACGTTCCCATGGGGACAACCAGGGGCAGATCTGCTTCTGTCTAGGCTCCCTCATCACTGCCATATCCACAGTTCTCCCAGCCCTTTTGTGGGCAAGGACTCCTCTTCTAATACCGGTATATATATATATATATTTTAAATATTCCACTCTCCATTGTTTGGTTGTAGTTTGCAAAGCAGTTGGGGTAAAACTTTCAAGTTTATTAAACCTTAAACCAAAAATAACCCCTGAAGTCTTCTTTAAGCCGAACAATAGCTTAGCTTATTTAGTAAAGAATGTTTGCCTTGAACATTGTACTCTTTCAAAGAACTATCTATCTGGGTTCAAATTGACAACAGCAACTAGAAAGGTTAGACAGGAAATTTAGTAGGCAGGAAGTTTATGTCAATGCGGGAGGAACAATTTGGACAAAGAGGGTGAGAATGGTTGCATAGCTTGAAGAATATGATCGATGTTAATGAATTATACAAGTAGAAATTGTTGAATTGGTATGTTTTGCTGTATATACATTTAACCATAAGTAAAAAAAAAAAAAAGGAAATAATTAAAAGCAAACAAAAAACTTTCAGGGTTATCCCTGGCAAAGACATCAGTTTTGTTCTTGTTTGGCTTTTGTATATTGTTTGAGAAAAATCTGTATAACAGACAAATCATTCATTCATTCAGCAGTAGGGTATGATGGCTTAGCATACTCACTCAGGGGTCAGGCAGACTTGAGCGTGGTTTCAGGCATGTGACCTAATCCTCCTGAATTTCATTTACCATATGTACAGTTGTAAAGAGGGTTAAGTCAAATAATCTGTATAAATTGCCTGGCACATGATAAGAGCTCAAAAATGTTATTTATTATCATGATTTATCTTCCATGCATCCATATAGCCACACATCCACTCATTCATCTATCACCCATCTACCCTTCCAATCATCCGTCCGTCATCCACCCACCCACCCATCCACCCATCCACCCACCCATCCACCCACCCACCTACCCACTCACTCATTCATGCCTCCCCTACCTGGTGCTCTATGCCAGACTGTTGAGATTACAAAAATAAAACATAACCCCAGTTTAGGTGGAAAGACAGAGCCAAGTTTCTTCCTCTAGGGAGCATTTGATCCTGAAGGGAATACATAGAGAAAACCTGAGGAAGTGTTTAGCTTATATTCCTTTGCTGGTGGTAGTTCAGGAAGGTGTGTGATACCCACTCAACTCCCAGAGTTCCTGGTGGCTAAGAGCTCAGGGGATGAAAGAGGCTTCATCAACACAGTCGGTAACAGTATGAGGCTACATCTTTTGTCAGTTGACTGCCACCAAACAAACAAAAAACATAATTTGAGTTTAAACTGATGATAGTGGTGGTGATGATATTATTGTGTTTTATCATCATCATCAACATTATTGTCATCACCATTGCCATGGTCTCCATCATCATCATCATCGATGTTTCTTTTTGCTCAACTCATATAGTTGAATTTGCATAAATTCAATGTATCCTTGGTGCAAGTCCACTTTATTTGTAAAAATTGTACTTGGAGGGAAAGGTATAGTCTTTCTCTAAGCATTTCCACACGCCATTTTAAAAACCTCACCTCAAGTTCTTCTGAAGGTACTGGCCTAGACCTGAGGGAGATTCTCTGAACGGGTCCAGGTCAGAACTGGAGGAGGCCTATGAGGTCTTCTCATAGGGAAGAGCATTCCTGGGAAACTGACGACAGAAAAGAAATTGAAAGGCCAAAAGAGACCTCCTTATCCAAGGAAGGCCACGATATTCCCTGAAGAACTTCTCTGAGTGAACAATACTCTGAGAGATGGCCTCTAGCACACCTTTTCCCCCAAACAAATGTCCCTTGTTCTAAATTGTCTGTCCTGGTTCTAGCCTTCCATCCATGCTCTACTTGGAAATCAGGCTCTCTGGGGGTAGGGCCTGGGAATCAGTATTTTTTAAGTTCCTGAGGTGATTCCAGGAGTCCCTGGGTGGTGCTAATGTTTCACAGGCTTGGCTGTTAGCTGAAAGTTTGGTGGTTTGAGTCCATCTAACAGCACCTATAGGGTTGCCATGAGTCAGAATCAACTCAATGGCAATGGATTTATGGTAGCTGCACCTTGGAAGAAAGGCCTGGTGATCTACTTCTGAAAAATCAGACCTTGAAAACCCTATGAAGCACCGCTCTACTCTTACACACAGGGAGTTCCCATGAGTGGGGGTCGACTCTATGGCAACTGATTTTTTAAAAATTGATTCCAAAGTGCAGCCAAAGTTGAGAATCACGGTCCTGGTGGCTTCATCCATTCCCACGGCTTTAAATGCCACACACGGACAGAAGACTCCAGCTGCGCCCACTTTCCTGAGCTCCAGACTTGCATATCTAACCATGTCCTCAACATCTCCATTTAAATGTCTAACAGGTATCTCATTCTGCAAAAATAAAATGGAACTGCCTTGGCCACACTTGTGTGGCCCTGCGTTCTCCATCTTAGTAAATGGGGATGTTTCAGCCCAAAAGCTAAGCATCATCTTTGATTCTTCTCTTTGTTATTCATTTATTGATTAATGTCCTTCTCACCCTAATAGAAAAAGATAGAGGAGGGACCATTCCCTGGAGAAGGACATCATGCTTGCTAAGAGTCGAAGGACAGTGAAAAAGAGGAAGACCCTCAACGGGACAGATTGACACAGTGGCCACAACAGTGGGCTCAAGCACACCAACAACTGTAAGGATGGTACAGGACCCAGCAGTGTTTTGTTCTATTGTACATAGGATCAGTATAAACTGGACTCGACTCGATGGCACCAAACAACACCCTAATAGAACATCAGCTCTACCAGGCCAGGGACATTGTCTCCCTGGGCACTCAGAACACTCATGTGCCTAGCACATAACTGGTCCTCCATAAATAGTTGTTGGACGGATAAATGGGATGAATGAGTAACTGAGTAGACAGACAGAGATATGGCTTTGACATTCACATAAGAATTCTAAACAGGAAATTTAATCTGGAAATCAGGGTCATGATGGGGGTATATGCTTACACATCATCAAAATCATTAAGGAAATATTAATGCAGTAGGCACTATGGATAGACCTTTTTTTTTTTTTTTTTAAGGGGCCCTGGTGGTGCAACACTTAAGTGCTTGGCTGTTAACCCAAAAGTTGGTTCTTCAAACCCACCCAGGGGCTCCGCAAGTGAAAGACCTGGTAATCTGCTCCCCTTAAGGATTAAAAAACCAAAAACCAAACCCAGTGCCTTCAAGTCGATTCCGACTCATAGTCGACTCATAGCGACCCTATAGGACAGAGTAGAACTGCCCCACAGAGTTCCCAAGGAGCGCCTGGCAGAATTGAACTGCTAACCCTTTGGTTAGCAGCTGTAGCACTTAACCACTATGCCATCAATGTTTCCTTAAGGATTACAGCAGTTCTGGGGCAGTTCTACTCTGTCCATGGGATGGCTATGAGTTGAATTCACCTCGATGGCACACAACAGCCCTGTGAAGTAGGTGCTACTCTTGTTCTCACTTTGGGAACAGGAAATTGAGACTTAGAGATATTGGCTACTGACACAGCTATAAATTGCAGCCCAATCTGTGTGATGCTAGAGCCAATGTTCTTAGACACTATGCTACTTTCTCTCTTTCAAATGGAATATTTTAAAAAATATCTCTTAGGAAGCAGCATTGTAGGGATTAAGAAATTTGATTTACCCAGTCACAAACTGAGGCCCATTTCTCTGTTTTTCAAAATCAAAATTTGAATATATGAAGAAATACTTAAGAGAGATATGAAGACTCTTCATTGTTGTTGTTTGGTGCTATCAAGTCAAATCAGATTAATAGTGACCCCATGTGACACAGTAGAACTGCCCCATAGGTTTTCCTAAACTGTAATCTTTACGGGAGCAGATAGCCAGGTCTTTCTCCTGTAGAACTGTTGGATGTGTTCAAACCATCAACCTTTCACTTAGCAGCCAAGCCTTTAACTGTTGTGCCACCAGAGTTCCTATGAAGACTTTTCAGACTGACAATGTTAGAAATACTCACCCACTCACTACCCTGTTAAAGAGATGAAACATTACGTTCAGATCTTTGGCCCCTGCCTCTCTTCCAATGCTATCTGTATCTTGAATTTTAGAACTCATATTCCCTTGCTTTTCTTTATACTATGACTGCATATACATACACTCTAAAACAATTAATCTTTTACTTATGGCATGGTTTTTTTTTTTTTAAACATACCACATGCATTCTTTTGTACTTACGGTTTTTGTTCAATATTATGTTTTAGGCTACCAGGAGCATTCCTGTGGCTGTTTCTTGGTGCACATGTACAAGAAATTTTCAGGATACATATCTAACAGTGAAAGTGCTTGGTCATGAGATATGTGCATCTTCAGCTTTACTTAGTATTTCAAAATTATTTTTCAAAGTGGTTATACCAATTATACTTTTCACTGATAGCTTAGAAGGGTTTTGGTTGCCCTATATCCTCACCAATACTTGACACTCCAAGATTTCTCAATTTTTGACAATCTGATGGCTTTAATTTACATTTTCCTGATTATCAGTGAGGTTTATCATAACTTTATCCATTTATTGGGCATTTATGTTTCCTGTTTGTGAAATGCCCATTCAAGTATTTGACTCATTTTGCTACCAAACTCTTTGTCTTTTTGTCATTGATTTGTGGAAGTTCTTCACATATTCTGGATAGTCTTCTACCAACTATTAACTGTTGTAATATCTTCTAGATACTGGTTTATCTTTCCAATTTTTTTGTGGTATCCTGTGATGTATTTATTAATTTATTATATTTTAACACACTTAACGTTTATTATTTTTTATTATGGATTGTCTAAAAAAATCATTTTGTAGCTCAAGCTTATAAAAAAGTTTCCTTATATTATGGCATTCATATGGAATATTGAACATACCATGGACTGCCCAAAGGACAAACACATCTGTCTTGGAAGAAGTACAGCCAGAATGCTCCTTAGAATCAAGAATGGCGAGACTTAGCCTTATGAATTTTGGGCGTGTTATAATTTTTTTTTTTTTATCAGGAGGGACTAGTCCCTGGAGGAGGACATTATACTTGGTAAAGCAGAGGGTCGGCCAAAAAGAGGAAGACCCTCTGGGAGATGGATTGACACAGTGGCTGCAACAATGAGCTCAAACATAGCAATGATTGTGAGGATGGCACAGGACCGGGCAGTGTTTCATTCTGTTGTACATGGGGTCGCTATGAGTTGGACCCAACTCAACAGCACCTAAAAACAACATATTATCTCCTAAACATTTTATAGTTTTGCCTTTCACATTTAAAGTCTTTAGTCACCTGATACAAACTTTAAGAAAAATATAACTCACATACCAAAAAATTCATCCTTTGGGATAGATTTTCATACATGATATTTTATAATAAAGGGCCATTTTATTTCTTTCCTTATAGATAACTAATTATCTTGTACTGTTTATTGAATATCTTTCATTTACCCCACAGAGCTGCACCACCAAATTAATAACTATATTAATTACATTAATAATTAGTAATTATTAATACAATGATTGATAATTATAGTACTAATTACATTAATAGTTGGTAATTATTAAATATAATGATTAATAATTATATTATTAAATGGTAGTACAGATCTGTGGGGGAAAGGAGAGATATTATGTAATAAAAATTATTATAATAAAAAATTTCCATATTATCTTGCTTACATTTCTGGACTCTTTATTCTGTCTTATCGGTCTTGTTTTCCCTCCCTATGCCAATACTACACTATCTTAATAATTAGAAAGAATTTTAATGATCTTTAATATTTGGCAGGGCATGTTTCTCCCACCTTGTTTTTCTTGGGAGTTTTCTTGGCTGTTCTTGGCCATTTGCTGTGTCATAAACTTTTAGAGTCAGCTTGTTAAATTCTTTCAAAACCCTGAATCTACAGGTTAAGTCCATTTTGGCAAGTTGTATTTTCCTGGGAATTAATTCATTTTATCTGAGCTTATAAACTTACACGCACAAAGCTGCTCGTAAGTCCTTATATTTTTTTAAACTCTGCTGCATACATAGTTGTGATATCTTTGTACTACTGTCTGTTTGTTCCCCTGTATTTTGTTTGCCTATTTTATTAAACTTTTCAAGGAACCAACTTTTGAATCTGCTTACCCATTTTTTTTTTTTTTTCTATTTCACAAACTTTTGCCTTTACCTTTATTATTTCCCTCCTTCTGATTTCTTTAAGATTGTTCCACTGCTTTTTTTTTCTGACTTACTTTGGATGCTTGGCTAATTTTCATCCTTTATTCTTTTTAAATGTAAGCCTTGAAGGTTCTCAGTTTTCCTCTATGTAGTGCTTTTGTTCTCTTAGGTTTTGTGTACACTATAATAATTATCGTTGAGCTCTAACTAATTTCCAAATTCAATAATGATTTCTTCCTTGAACCACGAGTGCTTCAGAAACCTGGTTTTACATTTCCAAATGTGTGGGATTGTCCTACTCATGTTTTTGGTATCGATTTCTAACATTTTCTTTAGAGGGCATGCACAGACGATACTCAAAATTGAAACTTGATGAGATTTGCTTTATTCACAAATAATATAATTTCTTTTCATGCATGGCCTTATTAAGTAAAAGTATGAAAACATTCAGGAAAAGGACAAGCTCCAACTCAGGCTGGGTTTTCTCTCCCGGGAGAAATAGAGAAAAACAAGATGGGGGTGGGCAAGTAGGATGCTAGATATCCCTGTAATGTTTTTTTTACTTTAAAAATGGTGTAAAGAGAGATCTGAAACTCATTTACCGGAGATGCTCAATGCTTATCTGGGGCCAGATACATCTCAAAGTTTAGAATTTTCTGTATTTTAGAACCTTAATATGGTACACGGACCTTATATAGCATTCCCAGAGGGCTGTGGCCCCTGTAATCAAACACACTAATACGTCTGCGATAAGACATACATAATCTATAGTAAATGAAATAGTCATATTAAGATCATAAACAGCCTCATATCAGCCTGTGGACTTCAGGGCTTCTTATATTTTGCAATTACAGGTAAGAAATCAAGGACTTGTAAGATATTAACATTGACTAAATCTCAACGATGTGAAATAAAGCTGGCTTACATTATTTGTACTTTTCAGAATAAAATATTTTAAAATTTAAAATTATTAAGATATTTATTAGAAGGACCCTTCTCAAACTGCTTTCCGTTATTGCTAGGTGCTATCAAGTTGATTTCAACTCCTATTGACACCATGTAACAGAGTAGAGTTTTCTAGGCTGTAATCTTTCCGGGAACGGATTGCCAGGTCTTTTCTCCCACAGAGCCGGTGGTGAGTTATTCCAACTGCTGACGTTTTCGTTAGCAGCTGAGTGTTTGCTTAACCACTGAACCACTAGGACTCCTTTGGTAGAACCTTTGTGGAGGGTGATTTAAATGTGCATCCCATCCCACCTAGCAGTCCAACTTCTGGGTGTTTATCCGTGAGGAATATTCCCACGTGTGCACAGCAAGGCATGCACAAAGCGTTTGTCGCAGCATGGTTTGTAATAATGTTAAATCAGGAGCCACCTAAATGTCCATCACTGAACGCAATGGCTAACAGACTGTTTCATTGATATTAAGGAATCTACGAAGCAGTTTAAGACAATGAAGTATACTCCGAGAACTAACACAGTAATTAAAAAACATATTTTTAAGTAAAAAACACAAGTTATAGAACAATATGTAAAGTTTGCTCTAATATATGTTTTTTTTTTTTTTTTAAACACACTAAAAAATAAAAGGTAGGTAATTCTATATGGGTACAAAAACGTACTGAAAAATCTGGAAAACTGCACACTGAGGGGATAGCAGTATTCTCTCTAAAAAGGGGAGCGGGAATGGAGGGCTGTGGTGTGGACTTCTTGTTTGTTCTGTATGTTTCGACATTTTTACAATGAAAATGTTTTACTATATGTCTGGTAAAATTAAAATAAAAGTCAAGCAAGATATAGATCAGTATGCATAATTTATCCTGTCACCCATTGCTGTCGAGTTAATTCCGACTCATAGCGACCTTATAGGACCCAGTAGAACTGCCCCACAAAGTTTCCAAGGCTGTAGTCTTTACGGGAGCAGATCGCTAGGTCTTTTCTCTCACAGAGTGGCTGGTGGGTTCAAACTGCAGACCTTTTTGTGCTTAACCACTGCACCATCAGGGCTCTTTAGAATTTACCCCATTTTTATTTAAAACAAAAAATTATACATAAACCCATAGGTATATAGATGTACATAGACATTCGTCCAGAGCTGTTAAGAATGGCCGTCTGTGAGGAGGACAGAAAACTGAGGGGTAGTGGTGGTAAGGGTGGAGATGGTGGTGGTGTACATACCAACATTTGATAGGATTTTTACCATGGAAGGATATTCTTGTGTTTTAGATACTCAGACACCCAAGGGAAGTAACTTAGGGGGTAACCTTCCTTTGTTAAGAGCCCTGGTGCCTCAATGGTTAAGTACTCAGCTGCTAAACAAAACATAGGTGGTTCGAACCCACCTGTGGCTCTGTGGAAGAAAAGACCTGGCCATCTGCTCCTAAAAAGATTACAGCCTAGGACATCCTATGGGGTATTTCTACTCTGTGCTAGAGGGTCGCTCTAAGTCAGAATCGACACAATGGCACACAACAGCAAGGCCGTCAGCTCAGAGGGTGTATGGCACGTGATTGTAGATAATCATGCCAAGGACTTGCCATTTCAATATCCTTGCACCGTCCCACTCCTTTAAAATATCCCCAGTACATTCTCCGAAGAATTCCCATGTTCTGGTCAAACTGGTTTATGAAACCACTATTGAGAAGTCCAGCCTTGCAGGCAGACGAGGGTCTTGCCTTTGTGTGGCCGTAATAAGGTTATTTATGGAGGACGGAGACGACTCTCAGGAAGATGAAAGGTCTGATGGTAAAGGAAAGCAGAACCTTGGAGAACCAGGTTTCTCCATATAGCAGTGCCTCTCCAGATAGGATAAATCACCCAGGACCATTAAACCTTCAAGAAGATTGCTCGTAAACCTCCCCACGAAACTCACAAAGCATGTTCCCTCCTGAAGCAGCTCATGTGGAGAGGTGCTTGGACTTTCTCCAAACCACCAGCCAGTCACACTTTAACCCTACTGTGGATTCTTCCCAGGACACTGAACCAGAAAATCACTTTCAAAGTCATTTTTCTTAGGGGGGCCAACCATCCCTGCTGGCCCAGGACTGAGGAGTTTTCTGGGGCGTGCAGATTTCCATGCTTCACCAGAAGGTCCCAGGCAAGCCTGGACAAGTTGGTCACCTTATTTCCTTTGTCCCTGGGGAGTGACAAGCAGTGCCTGGGACACAGTAGGGCTACAGACTTTTTATTTGCATCTGTTGTTGTGCACTATTGACTTGATTCCAACTCATAGTGCCTCCATGTGACAGAGTAGAACCGCCCCATAGGGTTTTCTAGGCTGTAATCTTTATGGGAGCAGGTCGCCAGTTCTTTCTCCCTCAGAGGTGTTGGTGGGTTCGAACAGATGACCTTTCCAGTAGCTGCCAAGTGGGCTATGAGGGCTCCTTCTATTCATATCTGTCTTCCATTTATTGAGCTCAACTATGTGCCGGGTGGAGCCCTGATTGTGCAGTGATTAAGCGTTTGGCTGCGAACCAAAAGGTGGGCAGTTCAAATCCACCAGCCACTCCTTGGAAATTCTATGGGGCAGTTCTCTCTGTACTACAGGGTTGCTATGAGTCAAAATCAACGCAATGGCAACAGGTTTTTGGAGTTTTTTGGGATGCGCCAGGCACTGGTCAGAAATAGGTAGGTCTTTACTTGCTCTTTCTCCTTTAATCCTCACAACTTGGTGTTATTGCTGTCCCCGTTTGACGGGCAAGGAAACTGAGGCTCAGAAAGCTGAAGTGGCTTGCCCAAGGTCACACCTTAAACTGAACGAGGGTCCCCATAGCCCATGGTCTTAACTGCTTTACTTCTTCCTCTTCTTTATTAACCTGCCTCCTGCACAAAATGGGGTTTGTGGGGTTTCCAGGAGATTCCCCAAGAAGCAGGTCTTGAGACTGAACTGCATTTGCCCGTTAAAAAGTCAAGTTTGTGAGCCTTGTGATCTTTTAAGAACTATCTCTACGGGATCAAACCGATAACAGCAACTCAGAAAGAGTAGACAGGGAACTTAGTGGGCAGGGAGCTTACATCAATGGGGGAGGAACAGCTCAGAAAAGAAGAGTGTGGATGGTTGCACAACTCGAAGACTGTCATCAATATCACTGAATTGTACATGAAGAAGTTGTTGAACTGGTGTATATTCTGCTGTATAGACTCTCAACAACAAATGATAAAATAATTAAAAAAAAAACAAAAGTCAAGTGTAATTTTCTGCCCCTGTTCTGAGCCCTGTCACTGGCAAAGGCCAAGTTGGAAGGCAGGCTGGTGAATCACTCCCAGATGGGCATTGGCGGTGGTGATACGAACCCACCCTGCTTGCCTCATCCACCTGGGAGCACTAGCTTTGGGATGAGCTGAGATTTCCCCATCAAATTAAGGCCTTATCAGGGTTCCGAGCACCCAGCACCAAAAGGAAATGCTCCAAAAGGAGGTTTCACCACAATTCTGTTTAGAGGCGAGATAGGTGCAAGTTTTGTCTAACCCTCAGTCTCAGTGATTAGCTCACTTTTATTGAGGGCGTCTATGTGTCAGGAGGAGGCCTGGTGACTCGGTGGTTGAAGCGCTTGGCCACTAACCGAAAGGTCGGCTGTTAAAACCTACCAGCCTCTCCATGGGAGAAAGATGTGGCAGTCAGTTTCCATAAAGATTTCAGCCTTGGAAACCCTAAGGAGCAGTTCTACTCTGTCCTGTGGGGTCGCGATGAGTCAGAATTGACTCAACGACAGTGGGTTTGGTGTTTGGGTTTTTATGTGTTGGGAAAAGCTTTATTTCATTTAGGCCTTGTATCTATCTGGCTCTGAAATAGACGAGATTCTTATTTCTGATCAGAGACAAGGAAACTGGAGCGTGGGGAGCTACAGAGATGAATCTAGTCCAGTGGTTCTTAACCAGGAGTGAGTTTGCACCCAGGGGACATTTGGCAATGTCTGGAGACATATTTGGTTGTCACGGCTGGGGAGGTGTCCCTGGCACCTACTGGGTAGAGAAGCCAGGGATGCTGCTAAACATCCTACAATGCACAGGGTAGCCCTCCCACCTCCAAGAAAGAATTGTTGTTATTAGGTACCACTGAGTCAATTATGACTCTTAGCAACTCCATGTGACAGAGTAGAACTGCCCCATAGGGTTTCCCAGGCTGTAATCTTCATGGGAGCAGATTGCCAGGTCTTTCTCCTGTGGAACCGCTGGTGAGTTCAAACTGCCAACCTTTCTGGTAGCAGCTGAGTGCTTAACTGTTGTTCCACCAGGCTCCTTGACAAAGAGTTATCTGACCCCAAATGTTAATTGTGCTGAGGCTGAGAAGCCCTGATCTAAACCGTGCAGAGGCCCACGCTTCCTGGGGGAGCCCATCGCCCCAGAGCTGGAGGGATTCATCTATAGTCACCCAGGTAGTGAGGGCAGAGTAGCCATAGATCCTGCCTGCCCTTACCTTCCTGTGTCCCGGAGTATGATTACTAAAAGTTCAGTACCAGGCGGGTATGGACTATTGTTTGTTTGATGCTGGACCCCAGGGGAGCTCAGTAAATATTTGTTTGTAGTGCTGTGGGGTCTTGTGTATTGCCAGGATGCGGGAAGCACCAGTATTTCAAATACTAGCAGGGTCACCTGTGGTGGACAGGTTTCAGTGGAGCTTCCAGACTGAGACAAATTAGGAAGAAAGACCTGGAGATCTATTTCTGAATGTCAGCCAGTGAAAATGGATCAGAACAGGTTATTGTCTGATACAGTGCTAGAAGACACTCAAAATACACAATGCTGATAATCATGAAGACAGTGCGGGACCAAGTAATGTTTTGTCCTGTCATATATGGGGTCGCCATGTGTAGAGTCAACTCCGCAGCAGTTAGCCACAACAATACCACCACCATCAAATATTTGCGGAATGAATGAATGAATACTAAGTGTCAGTCACTGAGAGCTGTTATGCCAGGCATATTATGGGTGTCACCTCTTTTAATCCTCAGAACGTCCCCCTGCTGCCCCAAGCTATTGCTATTCTCGATATTTTACGGAGAGGACAGGTCCCTGTCCCAGGTCAGGCAGCTGGACAATGACTGAGTGAGGCTTCCAGTCATGATGGTCCAAGCTTAACCTCCAACTGCAGGGCCTCACATCAGGACCTCCAGAAACAAGAACAATTTCCAGGGATCTTATGCAGCGACTTTTCTCACGGGCCCCGGATTTACGAAGACGTCCTTTTTTTTTTATCATTTACCCCTGTTTGTCTTTTTATTGTGGCAAAATATATATAACAAAACACTTGCCATTTCAACATTGTTTTTACATACACATTCTCTCTTTTTTAAAAAAAATTAGTTTTGGCCTAATAGATGACGTGATAAATAAAAGGACTCTGGAGACAGCTGATGAGAAGGCCCCAATGGCACAGTGATCAGAGAGAAAAAGTGCAAAATATTATTTTGCAGTTGGAGATGAAATGTCACAGGGATCATGGTCTTCTTCACCTTGCATTTCTGCACAGAAGGAAAGCAGCTCTGCCTGGAGGGCAAGCCCTTTCCCACTCTAGGGGCCCAGCCTTGACTTCCCTGGGGACCCCATCAACAGGAGGGGAAGCCCCTTCCCACTCCAGGGGCCCAGCTTTGACTTCCCTGGGGATCCCATCAACAGGAAAAGTTTGTCTACAAGTGGTGTGGCTCTGAGGACACCCCATTGTATTTCCATTTTATGACATCTTTTTATATTCCAGAGCAGAGGATTCTGAATAAAAATGAGACTGGGCTTTGAGGGTGCCTTTTTATTATTAGCATTTGGTAAAAAACAACCTTAATGAGGTGTTAAGAGTCCTTTTGCGTCCCATTGTGGAGGCGGCCTGGGATCTCATAAACTCCTTGAAAAGCCACCGGGCAATTTATGATCCTTGATGCCACCCCTTCCTGACAAAATGCTTCAGAGGGAGAGTCTTTAGTTCCTGGCGCTTCCTGCAATTTACACGCCCAAGCTGCTAGGGACACAACCTGAATGAAACCTTATTAAATGTTAGCACAGAGTTCTCTGCACCAAGCTGCTCATCTCAGAGAAACTGGCCAGTCCACCTGAAAGGAATTCCATTTTTCCCTGAGTTTGGATGGCGGGCTCAGCTCCTAGAAAAGGACTCTGCGTTTCTCTGCTGACGGGTGGGGAATTTAACAGTGATGGTGATGGAAAAAGAACTTTCTACTTCTCAGCAGGCAGGGGGAAGAGTTCCTTGACAAATAAGATCGTATTTTACTCCCTAGCCAACATCCTTCCTGAAATAGGCCTTATTTGAGGCTGAGGTTCCCCCCTTAGAAAGATGTGCTAGCTGTCAGAGGTGATGAGCAACAAAGCCATGTTTGTGACAGGGACAAATACTTAAGTTTCATCTTGTAATCTATAATTTGAAGGAAAAAAGTAAATAGCTTAATCCTTCATGTCCTTCTCATTTGGGAATCTTCCTTTTTTTAAAAAGCTCATTGTTGCTGTTGTTGTTGTAGCAATAGACTCGATTCTGATTCATGGCGACCCCATATGTGCAGAGTAGAACTGTGCTCCATAGGATTTTCAATGCTGTGAACTTTCGGAAGCAGATCTCCAGGCCTGTCTTCCAAGGTGCCTCTGGGGGGATTTGAACAGCCAACCTTTCGGCTAGTAGTCGGGCATTTAACCATTTGTGCCACCCACCTAAATAAAAACCAAACCCATTGTCCTTGAATTGATTCTGACTCATAATGATCATATAGGATGGAGTAAAACTACCCCATAGGGTTTCCAAGGCTGTAAATCTTTACAGAAGCAAACTGCCACATCTTTGTCCTGTGGAGCGGCTGATAGTTTCGAACCACTGACCTTTTGGCTAGGAGTCCAGCTCTTAACCATTTGCAAACTCAGGGACTTTAAAAAGCTTGTATGCTACACTACATACTGAGTCTCTGTGACTTCACTCATTAAATATTGTTATTTTCTCATCGCTATTAGATTGTAGTATCAGGGTCTCACACAGTCCTAATCTGATTTTCATAGTTCCTTTTGGCTGAATTCAATTTATACTTAACTTGAAAATATATATTTATCTTTTCCCTGTCTGGACATATTTGAAAAAGTGTAGGAATTTTACATTGTGTCATGCAAAGTTTTAAGGTGTTTGCAGAATCCGACTAAATAAATACTGTATTTTTATGCAAATAACATATGCCTTCTACGTTTGTTTGCCGACTATGCTCTCCCTGACCAAGGTATTTTTGTAGGCATGCTATGCTAATTTTTTTTTACAGCAACATGTAAAAAAAAAATTGGCGTAGCAGTGCTTAGGAAAATACCTTGCAGCTGGAAGGCATAGTTAGCAAACAAACATAGGAGTGCATTATTTGCGTAAAAATACGGTGATTGGCAAGTGAAATGTGTATCTTTGGGTCCCAAAGTCCTCTGTGGAAATATTGTGGGGAAAAAGCCCACAAGACTTGGGGTTGGAAGGCCAGTGTTCAAGATCAACAGTGTGCTCTTGAGTCAGTCACTCATCATCTCTGGCTTTGAATATTCTTATTGGTAAAATGAAACCAATAACACCCATCGCAATGGGCTGGTAAATTATTATTATTTATTAGCATTATAATTAACAGCTAACATTTAATTGGGTATAAACTATGAATGAGACACTGTGAGTGCATTATGTCAACTTACGAAATAACTTGTAAAGTGGGGACAGTTATTAAAGCAACCCTGTAACAGGGTAGTGAACCTCAGAGGGGTTAAGTAACTTGCCCATGGTCACACAGTCTCCAAGTGGTGGAGCTGGGATTTGAACCCAGGAATATTTGACAGGAAAGATTGTGCCCCAAACCACTCAACTTAACACTGCCTCCCCCAGAGGATGTAATAAAATAGACTGTGAGCTATGAGGCTGTTGCTAAATGCATATTTAGGAGGGAGGTGGCTGTGACATCAAGATACTAGGAATCATCTGATTAACCTGATTTCAGAATATGAGGCTGAGGGCCTTCCTTGGGTCACAAACTTGGACATGGAGATCTCAAATAACAAAAAAGATCCCTAACTGCCAGGAGGCTCACTATAGTGTTGTTATTAAATACTCACACTGGGGACCCAGAAGCCTGGGTTCAAATCTCTACTCCATTACTTGTTACCTATTTGACCCTGGGCAAAGTACTTGCATTCGCAATGTCTCAGTCTCCGTATCTATAAAATGGGACTGATGAGTGTAATTGTAGAAAGACTGAAAGGATTAAATGAGTTTAAAGCCTGTGAAATGTTTAGACTTGTGCCTGGTACATGGCGATTTATAAATATATCATTACTCTGGCCACCACTGATATTCCTAATAACCATGCCATTCCGAATTGATGAGTTGAACAAAAAAAAAAAGAAACCCACCGGTACCACTATCATCTTTATCTCTTGGGAAACAGCTAAAGATGAATCTTTGGAACTCATCCTTCTAAACCACTAAACTGATTATTTCACTCCCGATTAAAAATTCCTATAAAATACTTGTCAGTACAGGAGCTGGTTGAATGGACGTGGGAAATACAGGGTGGAGAGGAGTGTGCTGTCACATCGTAGGCAGAGCAACTAGGGTCACATGACAATGTGTGTATAAGTTTTTGTATGAGAAACTGACTTGAATTGTAAACTTTCACTTAAAGCATAATAAAAAAGGAAAAAAAAAAAAACAACTTGTCAATGATATAGCTGCTAAGGACCTACCCGCTGCCGTCAAGTCAATTCCGACTCATAGCAACCCCATAGGTTTCCAGGGTTGTAAATCTGTACAAAAGTAGACTGCCACGTCTTTCTTCCGAGGAGCTACTGCTGGTTTTAAACCGCTGACATTTCGGGTAGCAGTCAATCACTTTAGCCTCTGTACCACCAGCACTCCTCAATAAAAACAAGCCTAATTTTTAAAATAGGCAAAGAATTTGAATAGACATTTCTCCAAAGAAGATATAAATGGCCAATAAGCACAGGAAAAGATGCTCGACATTGCTCATTATGGAAATCAAAGTCATGAGACACCACTTCACCCCCATCAGGGTGGTTATAATTTTTTTTTTTTTTTAAGTCAACAGCAAGTGTTGGCTCAAATGTAGAGAAATTAGAACTTTCATACATTGCTGGTGGGAACAAAGTGGTGTGGCCACTTTGGAAAACCGTTTGGCAGTTCCTCAAAAAAGTGAAACATAGATTTTCTGTGTTGACATAGCAATTCCACTCCTAGATACGTACCCGAGAGAACTGAAAATACACATTCACACAAAAACTAGTGCACGAATGTTTATAGCAGCATTACTCATGTTAGCCAAAGTGTAGAAACAACCCAGACGTTCATCAACTGATGGATAAACAAAATATGGTGATCGATGGAATATTATTCAGCCGTAGAGTGAAGTCCTGACACACGCTACAACACGAGTGAACTTGAAAACGTTATGCTGAGCGAAAGAAGCCAGTCACAGAAGACCGTCTAGTGTATGATCCCATTTGCCTGGAATGTCCAGAATAGGGAAACCCATAGAGACAGAAAGCAGATTAATGGTCGCCAGGGGCTGGAGGAAAGGGGGGAATAGCTAGTGAGTGCTCATGGGCATGGTTTTTTGGGGGGAGTGAGTGGGTGATGAAAAGGTTCTCCGCTTAGCGGTGATGGTTGCATAATTCTGTGAATATACTAAAAACCACTGAATTGTCCACTTTAAATATGTGGATTTTATAGTATATTAATTATATCTCAACTTAAAAAATAGTATTGGGAGAAAAAAAAAAAGCCCTCTTCCTGATTCTCCTTGTGTTGGAAAGGGTCCCTATTTTTTAGCCTCCCCCCGGGGCCTCTGTGATTTGACTCCAGCTGACGTCTCCAGTTTCACCCTCCGCCATCTTCTGTCCTCTCACTCATTGTGCCAGCCACACTCACCTTCTCCCCACCCTTCACTCCTGAGACTTCCTATCATGGCACTACTCAAAAGTATAATGAGGATGAAAGGCCTGGCAATCTGCTTCTGAAAAATCAGCTACTGAAAACCCTATGGACCTCTTGGGCTTCCTGGAGTGGCAAGAATATCCGTACAGAGGTGAGCTTGGCATGCCCTCGGGGACGATGTAATTCCCCTGCCACAACCTCTTCCAGACCTTGTCTGATGCGTCTCTTCATTTAAAGCTCACTTGCAGACTACGCAGGGAACAGGAAGCAATTCCTGAGGCAGAATATGAAAGTGATTCCACTGCTCTCACCTCAGGGTAACTACTTGGAGGTGATCAGGTCCCTGAGCCCCAAGAGACTTTGGAAAAGATATGCAGCAATCATCTTCACGTCACCCTGGAGAAGGGGCCGTAAAACGGTCCTATATATGCATAACCTAAAAACTCATAGATGGCGCAGTTTGTTCTGCCTACAAAGAGCGGGGGCGGGGGGGGGAATAATGTACAGCTGAATAAGAGAAGCAAAGTAAGAACATAAAAGGAGCTGGAATGAAGATGACAGCCTTGGAAGAAATGTATTGAAGATGAGTGAGTCTGCATCCATCTGGATCCTCGAATGACTTCGTGGAGCAGAGATCGCCCCATGCCCCTCCTCCCACCAATCACGAATACCCATTTTAAGACTTTGCACTAGCAATAAATAAACTTCAATTGTGTTAAAAAGCACAAAACAGAACAGAACCCTCTGGAGCACAGTTCTACTCTGATACCTAAGGGGTCACCATGGGTTGGCATTGACTTGATGGCAACTGGTATATAATAAAAATGAAGAATTTCTTGTGCAAAAAAGAAGATAATGAAATAATTTGTATACGTGCTTGTTAGACATTTATCTAATTAAACCTGTGTATATGCTGGGACTGTATCTGTTTTGTTCAGCACTAGCCCCTAGAAGAGTGTGTGGCACATAGTAGGCACTTAAAAAATAGTACTGAGTAAATGATGGGAATTAATAAATGACTTCTCTACGATGGTGCCAAGTCAGGGCCAGAGAGATGAGTGGCCATCCCAGGAGATATTTTTGGCAGGGATGCAAGGGGTAAGGCCTAAGGAAAACATCTTGATCACTGAGGTCAGGTGTCACATGCATATTTGGTCCTGGGTGATTGGATCCTTGCTGCAAATGACTATGTGGAAAATTTGATGGCCTGCCTCTCTGCAGTGGGTCCTCGGGAAAGCCAGAGAATCTCTGGGGATTTATCTTCTGGGAAACAATTAGCAGGCCATTTTCAGCCACCTGGTATTGCTCTTGTTTTGCACTATTTAATCTGAGCCAAAGAGTCCATGTCTTTCTTCCCATGTTGGAGTTGTTCCTCTTCCATTAACATAAACTCACTGCCCCCTAAGTTTCCCAGCTTTTGAGTTGCAATTGTCTATTTCATGGGATGTTCCATGGAACTATGACCCTAAGCCTCCAAACCAAGGAACCAAATTTCATGAGATGTTTGGTTGTACATAAGCAGCCTCAGCAACTACTCTTTTTTTTTTTTTTGTCCTTGTAGGAAATAAATCACAGAACTTCTGCCAATTCAGGTTTTTACAGGTGTACAACTTATTGACGGCAATTAAAATAGTTGGCTGCGCAACCCTACCCTTAATCAATGTGATTTTCCCATCACTGCTAACCCTCCTTTTTCTCCTCTCTTCTGCCCCTGGTAACCACTAATAAACTTTGGTCTCTGTACATTTGCCTTTTCTTGTTTTTTTTGATATAAGTCAGGTCATATAATATTTGTCCTTTTGTGATTGGCTTATTTCACTCAGCATAATGTCTTCAAGATCCATCTGTACTGTGGCATGCATCAAGACTTCATTTCTCCTAGAACTGAGCTCTGTAGGGTTTTCTCGGCTGCAGTCCTTACAGAAGCAGATTGCTAGGCCTTTCTTCCAAGGAGCTACTTGGTCGGTTCGAACCACTGACCTTTCTGTTTGCAGGCAAGTGCGAACGATTTGCCCGACCCAGGGATAATAAGTGTTAGCTGTTGTCAATATTTAGCATCGTATCTATGTGTTAAGTTGTTGAAGTTTTATGTATATTTTGGTTATTAGATTCTTGTTGGATGTATGGTTTCCAAAGATACTCTCCCAGTTGGTAGCTTGTCTTTTCACTTTGTTCGTAAAGTCTTTTGATGAACAAAAGTTTTTAACTTTTATAAGGGCCTATTTATTTATTTTGTCTTTTGCTGTTCATGCTTTTGTTATTATATCAGATAATCCATTGTCAAAATCTAGGCCTGACAGCTTTGCCCCTGCTTGTCCTTCTGACAATTTTATGGTCTTAGCTTGTACATTTAGGTCCTTAATCCATTTTGAGTTGGTTTTTGTGTATGGTGTGAGGCATGGATTCTGTTTCATTTTTCTGCATGCGGAAATCCAATTTTCCCAGCACCATTTATTGAATAAAGTTTATTTCCCCCACTGAATGGACTTAGCACACTTGTCAAAAATCAGTTGACCATAAATGTGTGAGTTTATTCCTGGGCTCTCAATTCTATTCCATTGGTCTATTTGTATATTGTTATACTAGTGCCATGCTGTTTTGGTTACAGCAGCTGTATAGTATGTTTTAAAATCAGGAAGTGAGAATCCTACTTTGTTCTTCTCTTTCAACATTGCTTTAGCTATTCCGGGTCTCTTGCCCTTCCGTATAAAGTTGATGGTTGGCTTTTCTAGTTCTGTAAAGAAGGTTGTTGGAATTTGGATTGGGATTATGTTGAAACTATAGATCACTTTCGGCAGCAGTGACATCTTAACCATAGGGTTTTCACTGGCTGAGTTTCAGAAGTACATTACCTGACCTTTCTTCCTAATCCATCTTAGTACAGAAGCTGCGCAGAAACCTGTTCAACATCGTACCAACATGCAAGCCTCCACTGATGGACGGGTAGTGGCTGAGCCTGAGGTGCACCGGCTGGGAACTGAACACCAGTCTCTCACATGGAGGGTGAGAATTCTACCCCTGGACCATTCCTGCCCCTGCCAGCACATAAAAAAAAAAAAAAAACCTGTTGCAGTCGAGTTGATTGTGACTCAGAGTAGAACTGCTCCATAGGGTTTCCAGTGAGCACCTCATTAGGCTAGAACTGCCAACCTTTTAGTTAGCAGCCATAGCTCTTAACCACTACGCCACAAGGGTTTCCTGGGCCAGCACATAGTAGGTGCTAAAAAAAAAAAGTAAAATGACAGACTCAGTGGCTGACTCCAGGATCTCTGCTCTTAACATAAAGCTGGGCTTCCTCACAAGCCCTGCAGTGAAGGGGCCGGGGTGGGGGGGCAGGAAGGGGGAAGGGTAGTTCATGATTTAGACCAATGCTGTCCAATAAATAGCTACATGTGGTTATTTAAACTAAACTTTGGGTTTTTTTTTTAGGTTAATAAAAATTAAAAACTGAACTCTTCAGGCACACTTGCCACATTTCAAGTGCTCAGTGCTCACATGTGGTTCTTGGCCAATGCAGATATAAAACATTTCCATTATCATGGAAAGTTCTATTGATGGCGCTGATTTAGACCAGTACTTTTCAGCCAGGGGTGATTTTGGCCCCCAGGAGAGATTAGACAATGTATGGAGACATTTTTAGTTGTCACAACTTGGATGATGCCATTGGCATCTAGTGGGTAGAGATCAGGGATGCTGCTAAACATCCTACAATGCACAGGAAAACCCCCACAACAAAGCATTATCCTGTGCAAAGTGTCCATAGTGTGGAGCTTGGGAACCTTGGTTTCCAGGAAGGCACTTAGGTGACAGTTTTCTCTGTGCAACTAGAAGGCTAAGTTTCTGAGGGGTTGGGTGGGTTAATTTGCAATTAAAAGCCTAATAACGACTTCCACATATGTGCCATAAAGTCCAGTTTCCTGGTTTAAATTCCTGGAATTCTTTGTTACATTTTGAATGGAATATTAAAGTTCAAAAATAATTTTCCAGCTGTGTTCTCAAGCGTCTACACATCCCTGTGAGTGTTGTTACAGCCATCAAACATGACCCACATCACTCAGACCCAAGGGGGTTCCAATGCCAGGTTGTACTAGAATAAGGGTCTGCAAACTATGGCAGTTTTAAAAAGTTTTAAAAGGCAAAGATGTCACTTCGATGGCTTTGATGACTAAGGCCCGCCTGCCTGAGCCAAGCCTCATATGCCTGTGAAAACTGGATAATGAAAAGAAGACAGAAGAATAACTGATGAAGAATATTGAATGTACTGTGGACTGCCAGAAGAATAAACACATCAGCCTTGGAAGAAATACAACTTGAACACTTCACAGACGTGAGAATGGTGAGACTTTGGCTCACTTACTTTGGACATGTCATTAGAAAAGATGAGTCACTAGGAAAGGATGATAAAGTGGTGGGCCAGCAAAGGCCAGGGAGGCCCTCAGTGAGATGGAGTGATATGATAGATAGCTGCTAATTGTAGGGACGGAAACCCTGGTGGTGTAGTGGTTAAGTGCTACGGCTGCTAACCAAAGGGTTGGCAGTTCGAATCCTGCAGGTGCTCCTTGGAAACTCTACGGGGCAGCTCTACTCTGTCCTATAGGTTTGCTATGAGTCGGAATTGACTCGATGGTACTGGGTTTTTGCGTGGGTAATTGTAGGGACAGATCATCCAATAAGCAAGGTACACACAGGCTTACTTGTGCTTACTTACTAATCTATAGTACACAATTTCTCCCGTAGTGAATTTCACCTGTGGTGAAATTGTGTCCTGCAGATTAATTAGTAAGCACAAGTAAGCCCATGTGTTCCTTGCATACTGGTTAATCTGCCCCTGGCTGCAACAGTGCACTCAAACACAGCAGCAGTCATGAAGATGGCGCAGGTCCAGGGAGCATTTCGTTCTGTCACATATACTCTGGGACAACTAACAACAACTATGTACAAGGGCCAAATCTGCCCATGAGCTAAGAATGCTTTTTACATTTGTGAATGGTTGAAAAACAGTCAAAAAGAAGACTAATATTTTATGACAGGTAAAAATCTTATGAAATTCAAATTTCAGTGTCCATAATGAAAGTTTGATCAGAACCCAAGCACACCTATCAGATTGTGGGTCGTTGCTTTCATACTTGAGTCGTCACCATGGAGACTCACAAAGCTGAAGATATTCACTATCTGGTCTTTTACAGAAAAAAAGTGTGCCAATCCCTGCTCTAGATACAAAAGACCTGAGAGGGTTTCTGTTTCTTTCTCTCTCTCTCTCCCTCCCTCCCTTCCTCTCTCTTTCCTTTGTTCCTTCTTTCTTTCCTTTCCTCTTTTTTTTTTTTTAAAGATCAGAATTATCCCGATAATCTGCAGGTGTAGACGCAGACCAACCACCCAAACGGCAGTTCTCTGGGAAGCAGAATGCAGGAGGGGATTAACTGTAATTCAGGGGCGTTCATGTGAGAGATTTCTCATCGATGAATTTAGGGAACAAAGACCCCGTGGCCAGTGTTTCTGTGGGTATGAAAGTAAAGGAGGGGCTGAGTCCTTTTGTTAGTTTTGCAGCGCAAAGCATACAGTTACTGAAGACCTCCCCCCGCAGGAGTATTCTTTTAATGCTTAACTCAGTGACCTCACAAAAATAATTGCTGGGAAGCAAATGTACTTAGCCCTCTGCCTTTATTTGCTGACCAAGGGGCTCCACCGAGAGTCATACTGTTTATGGAAATGCAGGAGGGGGCGGGGTGTGCAGCTAAGAATACAATTTGGCCGGAGAAGATGGATGCTTGAAGGGATTCGAGGGATTTTGTTCTTCCTTTATAATTGAAGTCAGGGTTTCCCTGCAAATTACTGGCTTGTAATAGGGTCTATGCAGACAGACGTGAAACCTCCCCCGATTCTCAGCCGACATGTCCCTCTGAAGACTTTCTCACTGGGTCAGCATCTGGCTTTTTAAATCCTTGTCATTTTTATGATTACAATGAATATTACAACTTGTCGAGTGAATGGCCTTTTTCAAATCCTGAGCAAGTCTTTATTCAGAACCAGAGGAAAAGATGATTCAAAATGATTAGTATGCCTTGCGGGCAGTTGCGAATTTTTTTTTTTAAGTCTACAAGGAACACAATGTTAGTAATTGATGTTATTGACTGACTTATACATGCAGAAATTGTCAAACAGGCAAAATTTTTGTTGCATATATTTTTTACCACAATTAAAAAAAAACCTCTTTTAAAGTCTGGAAGATTTTTCACTTCAGGACGCGGTTGCCAGTGGCTCTCAATTTGCTTTGAAATTTTACTTTCAGAAATAGAAGCTTAAGTCTTGGAAGAAAACCCCAAAATAACATTGTTTTGTCCCCCATTCTCATTTTAGAAAATTGTCCAGGCCCTCTAGTTTTTTTTTTTTTAATTATTTAAAATCAAAACCTGTATTGGCTGCAACTGGTAGGAAAAAAATAGTCATGAAAAGCAAAAGTTAGCAAGAATGACTTCTCCAAGCCAGATCCAGTTTGTTAAGCTGCCTGGTATTGAAACATTCATAAACTACTTCACCTTCCGAATCTGTCAACTATCTGGTAACTGCTTCTCTTATCTAAGGCCATTGAGATTCTTTTGGTGCCCTCTTTGCATTCCAATCAAAAAGCTCATTTTAGGTAAGCACCTTGAGGGAAAAAAATTTCATGAGTTTCAGTATCTGCATTCACGGAATTTTCCTCTCACAATAGAAGGAAACACGTTAAGCTGGGTGGGGGTGGGGTGGGGTGGTGGTGTGAGATGGTTGAAAACCTTTGAAAAGGAAGCCCAAAAGAAGGTGAAGCAGTTTATTCTGGTTAAATAGTTGAGAAATGATCAAAGGAAGAAAAAATTTCCAGGACACGTGAAAATTGTGTGAAATTTAAATTTCAGCATCCATTAGGAAAGCTTTATTGGAATGCAGCCTCCAGCCTCCTGTGCAAAGTGGGGGGTAGAACAAAGACGAACTGGCTACTCAATTCTCCATTTTTAGCTACCTAATTTTTTTTTCTTTAAGTACTTAAGAAAAATTAAAAAATGTAGATCCCTTAACCGTTGCCGTTGAGTCAATTCCGACTTAGAGCTGCACTATAGGATAGAGTAGAACTGCCCCACAGGGTTTCCAAGGAACGCCTGGTGGATTCAAACAGCCAAACTTTAGGTTAGCAGCTGTAGCTCTTTACCATTATGCTACCAGGGTTTCCAAAAATGTGGATAAGAGAATATTTTCAGGATTTGTGACAATCATTATTGGGGGATTTGGCCTCCCTACACCCATAGTCATTTTGTAGTCATCTGTCCTAGCAATCATCCTAGCAATCATCAGTAAAATGGACAGAATCAGGGTACCTCTTTCATAAAAGTAAAGATTCAGAAGAACTGTGCTTCATATGGTTTCCAAAGGCTGATTTTGCAGAAGTAGGTTGCCAGACCTTTCTTCTTGGGTGCCTCTGGGTAAACTCGAATCTCCAACCTTTTGGTTACCAGCTGAACACGTTAACTGTTAACGTTACCCAGGGACTCCAGCCTGGCACACTGTAAGTGTTTAAACAATGCTGTTATTCTTGTTGTGGTGATTATTGTTAACATCAGTTTCTCCTTTACTTGTCTATTTCTCATTATTGAGGAAGTATAAATTGGTAAACCTTGTTTAAGGACAATTTGGTAGTTTCTATCAAAACTTAAAATCAACATGCTTTTTGGCCCCACAGTGTAAAGAAAGTTATCCTACAGATATACTCCCACCATACGTGCCAAATACAATTCATATTTTTGTTTGTGTTGAGTTACATGTCATGTGCATGTATTATTCCTTTAGTTCTGTATTATAAAGGGAATACACATTTAGGATTATTTTGCCATTTGATGAGTGGACCCCATTATCACTTAGAAATATTCCATTTTACCTCTAGTAATAGTCTTTGTACTGAAGTGTACCAACCAAACCAAACCAAACCAAACCCATTGCCATCGAGTCGATTCCAACTCATAATGACCCTATAGGACAGAGTAGAACTGCCCCATAGAGTTTCCAAGGAGTGCCTGGTGGATTCGAACTGCCGAACCCTTTGGGTAGCAGCCATAGCACTTAACCACTACGCCACCAGGGTTACTTTGTTATTAGTAGAGTCATTTCACTTTATTATGCTCAGTATTTGCATGGTATACCCTTTTCTTTTTTCTGTTTTACTTCTAATCTGTCTTTATAATTAAACTAAGTTTCTTGTAAACACTATAGAGTTGGATCTTGCTTTTTTATGAAGTCTGACTATCTCTGACTTTTAAATGGAATGTTTAGATCATTTATATTTAATGTAATTTTTGGTATGGTTAGATTTAAGTTTATCATCTTACTATTTGCTTTCTATTTGTCCCATCTATTCTTTATTCAAGGAGTCCTGGTGGAGCCACAGTTTAAAGCACTTAGCTGCTAACTGAAAGGTCGGTGGTTCTCCACCTGTGGGAGAGAGAGGTGGCAGTTTTCTTCCATGAAGATTTACAGCCTTGGAAACCCGAAGGGGCAGTTCTGCTCTGTCACATAGGGTTGAAAAGAGTTAGAATTGACTCAACAGCAATGGGTTTTTTTGGGTACTTATTCCTTTTTTCCTTCTTCTGCCTTCCTTTGGATTAATTAAGGGTTTTTGTTAGTTTGTGTTTTAGGTATTCTATTTTATCTCTACTCTTGGCTTATTAGCGCTATCTTTTTTTTTTTTAGGGGTAGCTCTATGGGGCAGTTCTACTCTGCCCTATAGGGTTGCTATCAGTTGGAATGACTCAACAGCAGTGGGTTTCCCCCCATCCAGGAGTCATAATATGTATCTTTAACTTATCACAGCCTTCATTCAAATGATTATTGTAACACTTACCATGTAATATGAAAACCTTGTAGCAATGTATTCACATTTTCTCCTCGTGTCTTTTGTGTGATTTTTTTGTCATTAATTTTACTATGAATTATGGTACAAACTGTTACATATGTTGTTATTTTTGCTTTAAACAATCACCTTTTTTTTACTTAAAAAACTTTCTATTTTATAACAGCTTTACATTTAGAAAAATTAAGAAAATAGTACTGAGAGCACTCATAATATTCCAAACCCAATTTTCCTATTGTTAACATCTTACATTATTATGGTACATTTATTGGGTTTATTATAATTAATGAGCCAATATTGATATTGGTGTGTATGTGTTAAGTTGTTGAAGTTTTATATATATTTTGGTTAATAGATTCTCGTTGACACAGAATCTAACGACCAAAATGGATCAAAGACCTAAATATAAAATCTAAAATGATAAAGATCATGGAAGAAAAAACAGGGACAATGCTAGGAGCCCTAATACATGGCATAAACAGTATACAAAACATTACTAACAATGCACAAACACCAGAAGAGAGACTAGGTAACTAGGGAAAGCTAGTCCCTGTTCCCTAGAGATACAAAAAAAAAAAAAACCAAAACAAGAATTCTTCAGTAATGAATTGTAACCCGTCTTTGGTGTATGAAATCTCTGGTTTCCAGGAACTGTGGAGAACACTGTCTTGGATTCGTTATTTAAAAATAATAATGTGTTGATACATTATTATTAACTAAAGTCCATAGTTCATTCAGATTTCCTTAGTTTTTACCTAATGCCCTTTTTCTGTCACCCTCACGCTGATGCAGTCTCCAGTCCACGTGGCCCCTTCTGTCCCTTAGGATCACAATCACCCTGTGTCCTTGGTATTCTTCATTCTCCCCTGCTCCGGGTGGGTTGAGACCAATTGATGCATCTTAGATGGCTGCTTGCTAGCGTTTAGTAGACCCCAGACGCCACTCTCCAAAGTGGGATGCAGAATGTTTTCTTAATAGATTTTATTATGCCAATTGACTTAGATGTCCCCTGAAACCATGGTCCCCAAACCCCCACCCCCGCAACGCTGGCCTTTTGAAGCGTTCAGTTTACTCAGTAAACTGCTTTCGGTTTAGTCCAGTTATGCTGACCTCTCTTCTATTGTATGTTGTCTTCCCCTTCACCTAAAATAGTTCTTATCTACTATCTAACTAGTAAAAACCCCTCTCCCTCCCTCCTTCCCCACTCTCATAACCATCAAAGAATATTTTCTTCTCTGTTTAATCTATTTTTCAAGTTCTTATAATAATGATCTCATACAATATTTGTCCTTTTGCAACTAATTTCACTCAGCATAACAACGCCTTCCAGATTCCTCCATGTGATAAAATGTTTCACAGATTCCTCACTGCTCTTTATCGATGCATAGTATTCCATTGTGTGAATATACCACAATTTATTTATCCATTCATCTGTCGATGGGCACTTTCGTTGCTTCCATCTTCTTACTGTTGTAAACAGTGCTGCAATGAACATGGGTATGCATATATATGTTCCTGTAAAGGCTCTTATTTCTCTAGGGTATATTTGAAGGAGTGGGATAGCTGGGTCATATGGTAGTTCTATTTCTAGCTTTTTATGGAAGCGCCAGATCGATTTCCAAAGTGGTTGTACCATTTTACACTCCCACCAGCAGTGTATAAGCATTCCAGTCTCTCCACAACCTCTCCAACATTTATTATTTTGTGTTCTTTGGATTAATGCCACCCTTGTTGGAGCGAGATGGACTCTTATTGTAGTTTTGACTTGCATTTCTCTAATGGCTAATGATTGTGAGCATTTCCTCATGTATCTGTTAGCTACTTGAATGCGTTCTTTAGTGAAGTGCCTGTTCATATCCTTTGCCCATTTTTAAATTGGGTTATTTGTCTTTTTGTAGTTGAGTTTTTGCAGTATCATGTAGGTTTTAGATATCAGATGCTGATCGGAAATGTTATAGCTAAAAACTTTTTCCCAGTCTGTAGGTAATCTTTTTATTCCTTTGGTGAAGTCTTTGGGGGAGCATAGGTGTTTGATTTTTAGGAGCTCCCAGTTATCTAGTTTTTCTTCTGGTGTTTGTGCATTGTTAGTAATGTTTTGTATAATGTTTATGCCATGTATTAGGGCTCCTAGCATTGTCCCTATTTTTTCTTCCATGATATTTATCATTTTAGATTTTATATTTAGGTCTTTGATCCATTTTGAGTTGGTTTTTGTGCATGGTGTGAGGTATGGGTCTTGTTTCATTTTTTTGTAGATGGATATCCAGTTATGCCAGCACCATTTGTTAAACAGATGTTCTTTTCCCCATTTAATGGACTTTGGGCCTTTGTCAAATATCAGCTGTTCATATGTGGATAGATTTATGTCTGGATTCTCAATTCTGTTCCATTGGTCTATGTATCTGTTGTCATACCAATACCAGGCTGTTTTGACTACTGTGGTGGTATAGTAGTTTCTAAAATCAGGTAGAGTGAGGCCTCCTGCTTTGTTCTTCTTTTTCAGTAATGCTTTACTTATCTGGGGCCTCTTTCCCTTCCATATGAAGTTGGTGATTTGTTTCTCCATTCCATTAAAAAATGTCATTGGAATTTGGACCAGAAATGCACTGTATCTATAGACGGCTTTTGGTAGAATGGACATTTTTACAATGTTAAGTCTTCCTATCCATGAGCAAGGTATGTTTTCCCACTTACGTAGGACTCTTTTGGTTTCTTGCCATAGTGTCTTGTAGTTTTCTTTGTATAAGTCTTTTATGTTTCTGGTAAGATTTATTCCTAAGTATTTTATCTTCTTGAGGGCTACTGTAAATGGTATTGATTTGGTGATTTCCTCTTCAATGTTCTTTTTGTTGGTGTAGAGGAATCCAACTGATTTTTGTATGTTTATTTTGTATCCTGATACTCTGCTGAACTATTAGTTTCAGAAATTTTCTTGAGGATTCTTTAGGGTTTTCTGTGTATGGGATCATGTCATCTGCAAATAGAGATACTTTTACTTCTTCCTTGCCAATCTGGATGCCCTTTATTTCTTTGTCTAGCCTTAATTGTTCTGGCTAGGACCTCCAGCACAATGTTGAATAAGAGTGGTGATAAAGGACATACTTGTCTGGTTCCCAATCTCAAGGGAAATGCTTTCAGACTCTCTCCATTTAGGATGATGTTGGCTGTTCGCTTTGTATAAATGCTCTTTATTATGTTGAGGAATTTTCCTTCTATTGCTATTTTGCTGAGAGTTTTTATCATGAATGGGTATTGAACTTTGTCAAATGTGTTTTCTGCATCAATTGATAAGATCATGTGATTCTTCCCTTTTATTTTATTTATGTGGTAGATTACATTAATTGTTTTTCTAATGTTGAACCATCCTTGCATACCTGGTATGACACCAACTTGGTTGTGGTGAATTATTTTTTTGATATGTTGTTGAATTCTATTGGCTAGAATTTTGTTGAAGATTTCTGCATCTAAGTTCATAAGGGATATAGGTCTCTAATTTTCTTTTTTTGTGGTGTCTTTACCTGGTTTCAGTATCAAGGATATGCTGGCATCAGAGAATGAGTTTGGGAGTATTTTGTCCTTTTCTATGCTCTGAAATATCTTTAGTAGTAGTGGTATTAACTCTTCTCTGAAAGTTTGGTAGAAGGCTGCAGTGAAGCTGTCTGGGCCAGGGCTTTTTTTTTTTTTTGTTGGGAGTTTTTAAATTACCTTTTCAATCTCTTCTTTTGTTATGGGCTTATTTAGTTGTTCTACCTCTGTTTGTGTTAGTTTAGAGAGGTAGTGTGTTTCTAGAAATTCATCCGTTTCTTCTAGGTTTTCAATTTCGTTAGAGTATAATTTTTTGTAGTAATCTGATATGATTCTTTTAATTTCAGTTGGGTCTGTTGTAATATTGCCCATCTCATTTCTTATTCGGGTTATTTGCTTTCTCTCCTGATTTTCTTTTATCAGTTTGGCCAATGGTTTATCAATTTTGTTGATATTTTCAAAGAACCAGCTTTTGGTTTTGTTAAGTCTTTCAATTGTTTTTCTGTTCTCTATTTCATTTAATTCTGCTCTAATTTTCATTATTTGCTTTCTTCTGGTACCTGAGGGTTTCTTTTGTTGCTCTCTTTCTATTTGTTCAAGTTGTAGGGATAATTCTTTGATTTTGGCCCTTTCTTCTTTTTGTATGTGTGCATTTATGGATATAAATTGACCTCTGAGCACTGCTTTCTCTGTGTCCCAAAGGTTCTGATAGGAAGTGTTTTTGTTCTCATCGGAGTCTATGAATTTCTTTATTTCATCCTTGATGTCTTGTGTAACCCAGTCGTTTTTGAGCAGGGTATTGTTCAGTATCCAAGTGTTTGATTTCTTTTCCCTGCTTTTTCTGTTGTTGATTTCTATTTCTATGGCCTTACGGTCAGAGAAGATGCTTTGTAATATTTCAATGTGTTGGATTCTACTAAGGCTTGCTTTATGACCTAATATGTGGTCCATTCTAGAGAATGTTCCGTGTATGTTGGAAATGAAAGTATACTTGCCTGCTGTTGGGTGGAGTGTTCTGTATATGTCCATGAGGTCAGGTTGGTTGATTGTGGCACTTGGATCTTCCGTGTCTTTATTGAGCTTCTTTCTGCGTGTTCTGTCCTTCACCAAAAGTGGTGTGTTGAAGTCTCCTACTATAATTGTGGCACTGTCTATCTCACTTTTCAATGCTGTTAGAGTTCATTGTATGTATCTTGCAGCCCTGTCACTGGGTACATAAATATTTAATAAGGTTACATCCTCCTGGTATATTGTCCCTTTAATCATTACATAGTGTCCTTCCTTATCCTTTGTGGTGTATTTAACTTTAATGTCTATTTTGTCAGAAATTAATATTGTTACTCCTGCTTTTTTGTTGTTGTTTGCTTGATATATATTTTTTTCCATCTTTTGAGTTTGTGTCTCTAACTCTAAGGTGTGTCTCTTGGAGGCAGCATATTGATGGATCGTGTTTCTTTATCCATTCTGCCACTCTCTGTCCCTTTATTGGTGGATTTAGTCCACTTACATTCAGCGTAATTATGGATAGGTACGAGTTTAGCGCTGTCATTTTGATGTCTTTTTTAGTGTGTTGTTGACAGTTTCTTTTTCCCACTTGATTTTTTTGTACTGAGTAGTTTATACATTGTCTTTTCCTCTTTTTTGTTATTGTTGATTTTGTTTCTGCTGAGTTTTTTTTTTGTATTTTATTTTGATGAGTAGGATTTTTAGTCTTCTTTGTGGTTACCTTAATATTTACCCCTATTTTTCTATGTTTAAACCTAACTTTTACTTCTTTATATCGCCTTGTCTTCCTCCCCATATGAAAGATTCATGACTACATTTCTTAGTCCCTCTTTATTTTTTTAATGTTGCCTTCTTTTACATAATGTCATCATTGCTTCCCTGTTTTGAGCATTTTTGTTATCTTGATTTATTTTTGTGATTTCCCTGTCAGGGTTGATATCTGACTGCTCTGTCCAGGGTTCTAGTCTAGGGTTGCTATCTGGTATTATTAATTTTCTAACCATAGAACTCCCTTTTAGTCTTTCTTGTAGTTTTAGTTTGGTTTTTAAGAATTCCCTGAACTTTTGTTTATGTGGAAATGTTCTAATTTCGCCTGCATATTTGAGAGACGGTTTTGTTGGATATATGATCCTTGGCTGGCAATTTTTTTTCTTCAATGCTTTATATAAGTCATCCCATTGCCCTATTGCCTGCATGGTTTCTACTGAGTTGTCCAAGCTGATTCTTATTGCCTATCATTTGTAGGTGACTTTTCCTTTATCCCTAGGTGCTCTTAAAATTCTCTCTTTATCTTTGGTTTTGGCAAGTTTGATTACAGTATGTCTTGGTGATTTTCTTTTGAGATCTACCTTATGTGGAGTTTGATGAGCATCTTGGATAGATAATGTCTCATCTTTCAAAATATCAGGGAAAATTTCTGCCAACAAATCTTCAACAATTCTCTCTATATTTTCTATTACCCCTCCCTGTTCTGGTATTTCAATCACTCGTAGGTTATTCCTCTTGTTAGAGTCCCACGTGATTCTTAGCGTTTCTTCATTTTTTAAAATTCTTTTATCTGATTTTTCTTCAAATATATTGGTGCCAAATGCTTTATCTTCAATCTCAGCAATTCTGTCTTCCACATGCTCAATTCTGCTCCTCTCACTTGCTATTGAGTTGTATACTTCTGTAATTTTATTGTTAATCTTCTGAATTTCTGATTGTTGTCTCCCTATGGACTCTTGCAGCTTATTAAATTTTTCATTATGTTTTTGAATAACCTTTTTATTTCTTCAACTTCTTTATCTGTGTGTTCCTTGCCTTGTTCTCCATATTGCCTGATCTCCTCCTTGATCTTGTTTCTGATGTCTTGAAGAATTCTGTATATTAATCTTTTGTATTTTGCATCCAGTAATTCCAGGAGGCCACCTTCATCCAGAAGATCCCTTGATTCTTTGTTTTGAGAGTTTGTTGAAGCGATCATGGCCTGCTTCTTTATGTGACTTGATATTGACTGTTGTCACCAAGCCACCTATGTTATTGTATTGGTTTATGTTTGCTGACTGTATTCTAGGTTCTTGCTTTGTTTTGTTTTGATATGTCCAAATAGGTTGCTTGAGTGAGCTACCTTGATTATTATCACCTTTGAAGCTCTAACTTCCTGTTACCAGATGGCTAGAGCTGTTATCAGGTATATGAGCCTAGGAGTCCATTCACTTTTCTTATATGGATGCAGCTCAGGTGTCTAGGTAGTTGGTCATCAAGTGTGCGGTTTAGGCTCTGTCCTACAGTTTTAGAGGGGCAGGGGTGAAAGGTGTAGGTACCAGGATCTGGTTGCAGCAGGGGGTCATGTTCTGAGCAAGGCAGGGGGCTGACAACCATCCTCCAAGTGTCTGTGAGGAAAGCGTGTCCCTGTTCCCTAACGTGCAAGGTAAGTGGGTTCTGTAGAGAGACCATGGGCACCCAGTGCTTTTGGTTGTAAGTACTGAGAGGTACCAGTTATCCTTGGACTCCTGTTGTGGGTGGCTAGGTGACCTGAGTGGAGCTACCAGTCTTTAGGCCCCTGATGTGGGTATTTGAGGGCCCTGTTTAATAGGCAAAATGAGGTCAAACATCAAACACACACTCTCCACCACATAGCTAAAATAGTTACAGTCTGCCAGCAGGGGCATATTCTCCTGAAATAGACCCACACAGGTCCATGCCGGGGGTAAAGTATTCAAAGTCCACTGGCCATTGATGCCTGGATAGGAGCTGCTTCTGTCCTGAGCTCCACAGGTTAGTGGAGCTGGCAGATTATCTTTCACCCAGTTGTGAATTTATTCCTTCTCTAAGGCCATGAGGATGGCTCAGGACATGCAACAGGACTTATCTTAGGCCCAGGGAAATCGACAGCCCCTGATGCCAGCTTGGGGCCTGGGAGCATGGTAAAATATATGCAAGTGCTTAGCTTTTCCCTACAGCGCCGTTCTTCTCTGGTTCCCAAGGTGTGAGTAGGCTGTGTGGCCAGCTGTTTCTTTCTAAGGAAACTGCAGCCAAATACTACCACCAGCCCACTGTAGCCTGAGGGTTCTGGTGATTCAGGTCAGGCAACTCCTCTCCGCTTCTGAACCATCTCTCTCTCCCCCTGCTGCTCGGTCCGTTTTCTAACTTTGCCTTTGATGGTCAGGGCTCCTAGCTTATCATAAATATAATCATTTCACTTTTTTTTTTTTTGTCTTTGTTGTAAGAGGGTTCACTGGAAGTGTCTGACTACTCTGCCATCTTAGCCCTGCCTCCAGCAGCTGAGCTCTCAGCCACTTTGCCACCAGGGCTCCCCAGGTGTAGGTAATGAGGAGGCCGGCGAGGTCAGGAAGCGGCCCAGGTATGAGAAATGGGAAGGTGGGAGGGGCCGAGAGAAAAGGAGCTGTTAGTAATGAGATGGTGGGAGTAGTCAGGAGGCAGTACAGGTGAGGGTAATGATTTGTTGGGCAGGTTCTAGAGATAGCCCAGGTATGGCAGTAAGGAGTGGGAGGGATCAGGAATAGGCACAGCTGTGTGAAGTGAGGATATAGGAGAGTCAGAGGACACAAGTGTAGCAATGAGGAGGCAGGTGATGTAAGGATGAAGCCCAGGTATTGGAAGTGGGGAGGTAGAAGAGGCCAGGACAGCCCAAGTGTGGGAAGGGAGAAGGTGGAGGGGTCAGTAGAAGGCACAATTCTGGAGAGCAAAGAATTGGGGGGGGGGGGTCAAAAAGAAGGCACAGGTGTGGTCAGTGAGGAGGTGGGCAGGTCTAGAGGCAGCCAAGTGTGGTTAATAGGGAGGGACTATGATAAAGCCCAGGGGTAGATAATGAGAAAGTGGAAGGACAGGAGGCTGTCCAGATATGACCAATGATGAGGTAGATGGGGTCAGGAGGCAACCCAGTAATGGTAAGCAAGAAGGGTGTAAGGAATGAGGCAGTGGGACAGACCAGAAGGCCCAGATGTGGGGAATAACTAGGAGGGTGGAGTCTGGGGAATGCACCAAAAAAAAAAAAGAAAATTACCCTAAAAAAAAAAAATCCCTTAAATTACCTACTGACCAATTTCTGCCATTTCAGCTCTAGAAGTAGACAGAAACTCATCAACAGATAGCTAAAGATTTGTTTTTAGAACATCAAAAGGATGTAACGGGAAAAAATCTAGGAAGCAAGAAACTGGAATTTTGTCATGGCTGTAGCTAACTGATAACCTCGGGCAAGTCTCTACCCTAACTTAGGTATCAGTTTTCCCATGCATAAAATGGTAGGCTGAAACTCTCAAACACCTTTCCATCCAAAATGACCAATGAATCCAAGAGACGCTACTGCCTAGACAACAAATACTTGCTACTGCCTGTGAGAAACAAATGGCACCAAAAAAGCCAGGTGCTTAAAAAAAGTAAATAGTCTTTCATTTATAAAACGTCATTGATGAATTTCAGGCTTTTTTAATTTAATTTTATTTTTTGTTGAGAACATACACAGCAGAACATACACCAATTCAACAATTTCTACATGTACAATTTAGTGCAATGGATTACGTTCTTCAGTATGCAACTATTCTCATCCTCCTTTTCCAAATTATTCCTCCACCATGGCATAAACTCACTGTCCCCTAAGTTTCCCATCTAATCTTTTGAGTTGCTGTGTCAAGTTGACCCTGTGTAAATAGTTCTTAAAAGGCATGTTGCTCAAGGCAGACATTCTTAACTAGTTAAAGTAAACTATTATTTGGCTTTAAGAAGACTTAATGGAATATTTTTCGTTTAAAGTTTAAAGATTATCTCAAGACAATAGTTTCAGGGATTCATCCACCCTCCCTGGCTCCAGAAATTCTGGATTCTGAAATAATTTGAAATTCTATCCTACGTGTTCCCACTTTACATTGGGATTCTTCTATACAATCTTTGATTGAAACATTCAGTAATGGTTCCTGGGCATCGTCCAGTTCTTCTGTTCTCATGGCAAAGGAGGCATTTGTTCATAAAGACAGTTAGCCACACATTCCATTTCCTCCTCCTATTCCTGACTCTCCTTCTTCCTCCACTGTTCCAAGTGAATAGAGACCAATTATTGTGCCTTGGATGGCCGCTCTCAAGATTTTAAGACCCCGGGCTTTATGAAACAAAGTAGGAGATAGAAAAAAAACACTAAACACAATATTAGGCCAATTAACTGAGATATCCCATGAAACTATGACCCTAAACCTCCAAACCAAGAAACCAAACTCCATGAGGTGTTTGGCTATACATAAGCAGCCTTCCTTGGAAACTCTGTGGGGCAGTTCTACTCCGTCCTATAGGGTCGACAAGAGTCGGAATCGACTTGAGGGCACTAGGTACTGGGTTTCTGGGAAGCAGCCTTAGCTGCCGCTCATTTTTTTTGTTGTTGCTGTAAATATATCTATCATACTGCTTTTGACAATTCAACTTTTTACAGGTGTACAACTTACTGACAGCTATTACATCAATCAGCTGTGCAACCCTACGCTTAATCGATGCAATTTTTCCATCATTGTAAACTGAAACTCAGTTCTCTATGAGCAATAACCCCTCGGTAACCACAAGTAAACTTTTGTCTCTATACATTTGCCTGTTCTTGTCTTTTTATATGATTTTTAACACAAGGCTTCTCAAGCCACTCTTTAAAAATATTCAAATAGATAATAAACCCAGGGATAGGATTTATCCTCACACCTTAAACAATTTTCAAAACTGCATTAATGCATGAAACATCTGTTTTTTAGACATTGAGCAATAGGCAGATCACGACTGGGTTCTCTGAGAAAAGAGAAACAAATTAGGTGAACTTCCAAATGCTGGCTTGCTGCTTGGAGGTGCAGTCAAGAATGCAGAGCAGGCAAGAGGATCTCAAGCAGAGCATGACTGTCTCCCTCAGTTAAGGGGACAGAAGTTGGAATTCAGAGATTGAGATGATTGGAAGTTGCACAGAGTTTGAGAGAGGAAGAAATAACCCAGAAAAAGAGACTTAGTCATGTGCATAGGAGTCCTCCTCAGTTTTTGCTAAATAATTAAATGTGCAGGCATAAGATGAAACTTGGCAAGATTGGGAAAAGGGTGAAAGGGAATTTTTGAGCTGAACAATTCTCAGAGCTCAGACAGGTATAGAAATCATTCAAATTCCCACCGGCTAGAGTGGAGAATTCTCACTGATCACTCATGATATTTAACAGAGACCACAGAAGGGCTACCCCATGTAGAAGACAACAAAACACTGCCTGGTCTTGCACCATGCTCACAATCATTGCTATGTTTGAGCCCATTGTTCCAGCTATTGTGTCAAGCCATCTCATTGAGGGTCTTCCTCTTTTTGCAGACCCTGTACTTTACCAAGCATCATGTCCTTCTCCAGGGACTGGTCCCTCTTAATAACCTGTCCATCCTTGCTTCTAAGGATCATTCTGGCTGTACTTGTTAGAGCTGAGTGCCTTTGGGCCAAGGCTTATTGGTGGAGTGGGGTGCCTCTGGGCACTTACTGGCAGAGCTAAAAGAGCTTTGTAACATTTGCCCAATTAGGGCAGAGGCCAGGCCAAGGGGCTGAGGGGCAGAGAGAGGCCCGCCTGCGGGCACAACTGAGAAGAGGCTATTCTGATTGAAGAACTATGTCTTGAATATTTCTGAATCTGAATTGTAATCTGTTACTTCTCTAATAAACACCATAACTGAGTATGATCTGTGAGTTCTGTGTGGCTATTGCAACAAATTGCCGAACCCAGCAGAGAAGTAGAGTGCTGTGGGAGGGATGGTTGGTGTCAGAATTGGTAAAGACAGCAGAGAGAGGAGGCATGTCTGACCTCCACCTCATAGGAATCAGCTTTGGGCTGTTGAACTTGATTCTCCTTCCCGTTTTTGAAGTTAGACGAAGAGGTCAGACACCCCTTCCACACCATTTTTACACTATCATTGTTATTGAAAACTAGGATAGTCTAAGAAAATATCACAACCAAGAGGTGCCTAAGGAGACATTATGACTAAGTATAATGTGGTATCCTTGATGGGATCTTGAGACAGAAAAAGGGCATTAGGTAAAAACTAAGGGAATTTGAATAAACTAGGGACACAAAAAAAGACATCAAAATGACAGCACTAAACTCATAACTATCCATAATTACACTGAATGTAAATAGACTAAATACACCAATAAAGAGACAGGGAGTGGCAGAATGGATAAAAAAACATGATCTATCTATATGCTGCCTACAAGAAACACACTTGAGAGACACAAGACAAGTATGATCATTCCACACAGGCTTCAAAATAAAATCTCCAATGAAGATGCAACTTCACAAATCATAACACTATAAAATCCTATATCAAAATTATTCAGAGCCACAGGCCATTTTCTCACCTATACTGACGTACAGTCAGACGTATTATCCAATCAGACATCTCTCAGTCTAGCTACTGGAGAAGAAAGACTTTATTTTTTAAAAACTGAAAATGTGAATAGTTTTATAGCCTTTGAGCATTTTCACTTCTGGGACTTCGTTCTGGCATGTGTGAACCCACTTTCACTTATGGGGATGTTCTTTGCAGTTTACCACTGTGAAAAATTGGAAGCAAACTCAATGTCCATCAGTAGGGAAATGATTATGTGAAATGTTGCACATCCATATGATGAAAAATGATGGGATGCCCAAAAAAGAGTGAGGTAGATCTTTATGTGCCAACACAGAATGTTATCTAGGCCAACTCTGTCCAAAAAATAGAACTTTCTGTGATGATGGAAATGTTCTATATCTGTGCTCTCCAATATGGTAGACACCAGCCACATGTGGCTATTGAGCACCAGAAATGTAGCTGGTACAACTGAGGAACTGAATTTTAAACTTTATTTAAATATTTATTTATTTAAATTTAAATTCCTATATGTGGTCCCTGGCTATTTTATTGGACAACATTCATCTGGAATGTATTGTTTAGAGAAAAGGCTAGTAAAAAACACAGTGTGAAGGGTATGATTCCCTTTGTTGTTGTTAAGTGCTGTTGAGTCGGTTCCAACTCACACAGACATTATGCATAACAGAATGGTTCCCTTAAAAGGTAAAAAATAATATATGTTAATTTACACATTAAAAAAAAAAGTCTGATGAAAAATACACTAAACTAATAATGGCGGCTTTCTCTGGGACATAGTAGGCTTTCACTTTTTATACCATATATTTATATAGTACTTGAATTTTTAAATAATAAACAGAATTTAATGTGAAGTCAGAAAATAAACCCCATAAAATAAAACCAACTCTGCAATTTCAAATTGCTTCAAGATAATTGATCAGGTAACTGTGAAGGAGGGTTGGGGACAAACCTGAGAAAATCTGTGTTTGGGGGGGGGGTGTATCAAAATTTGAAATACTTTGAGGGAGAAGCTGGGGCTGCCGGGACTATTTTCATAGCTAGAGACAAAGGAGAAACGAACCACAATGCTCTGCTGTTCTGGTGGGTTGAAAGTTCCAGAAGGTGGAGAGGGAGGGACTTGTTTTCTCACTGCATCCCAGCACTTACCACAATGACTGGCACAGAACCACAGTACAGTAGATACAGATGAAAGCATCAGGGAATGCTTCAAACTCTCATTACCTGGAACTCAGCATTCTAATTTGAAACATGGTCTTTGTAGGTACCAATTGTTATTATTATTGCTATCTAGTCAGTTCCGGGAAAGCCTGGTGGGGTAGCGGTTAAGTCCTACCGCTGCTAACCAAAAGGTCAGCAGTTTGAATCCACCAGGTGCTCACTGGAAACTCTGTGGGGCAGTTCTACTCTGTCCTCTAGGGTCGCTATGAGTCAGAATTGACTGGACAGCAACGGGTTTGGTTTTTGGTTTAGTCAATTCCGACTCATGGCAATCCCATGTGTGCAGAGTAGAACTGCTCCATAGGGTCTTCAAGGCTGTGACTTTTCAGAAACAAGTCACCAGGCCTTTCTTCCAAGGCTCCTGGGGGTGCTTTCAAACTGCCAACACTTCAACTAGTAGTCCATCCTTTAACCCTTTGCTCCACTCAGGAACTCAACTACCAGGCAAAAAAAAAAAAAAAAAAAAAATTTTTTTAAAAGAACACTCCATAAAGGAAGGAGGTCATTACTTTCTTTTCTCTTACCAGTCCCCCTGCCCTCCCCCAAAAAGCCAATATCAGGTATATGCATATCCTCATTGCAAAGATGGGGAGCGGGGAAAGGGTCAGAAATTTCCCTTTGCCTTCGAGAAGATGCAATTAAGTAGATCGACTTTTTTCTGGGATAGAGGTAGGGGATGAGGATAACATGGATTTAATGCACTTGATTTGGGGAAATTTTTCAGTTAAAGGTTAATTTCTTCTTTGAGCTAGCTCTGGCAGAGAAGTCCCAGGGAGTGCTCTGATTGGCCCAATGTGGGGGCTGGTTGATCTGTGTACCAATCAGGGAGGTGGTGTTGGTGGCGGGAGTGGAACACTGTTCTCTGATTGGCTAACCTGTGGCTAGTAGGGGGAGGAGTACACAGTAGGGAACCTTGACTGACAGCTTCCCATGGTCCCAGGGAGTGGGGCAGGAGTTCTCCAAAGGAAGCAGGATGCCAGATGGAAAGAAATACCTGCTGGGAAGACAAGAGCAATATACTGCACAATTCCAGGGGCCGTCATTCTCGTGGATTCGCACAGGCATACATAGTCTTCTTCCTTGCATTAAATTCCAGAAATGCCACCTCAGTTGTCCAGTGTTCATATGACAGAGTTGACTTATGCAACCCCAATCGGAGGCACCTCGACATCAGAGTACTACCTCTGTCCCCATTTCAGTAACTCTGGATGAAGCTCTTTCCCCTGGTTTAGCCGGGATGTGGGTTTTCAGGAGCTGGTAGCCTGTGAACAATGATACATATATTTACCCCCAATACACACAGGAGATAATGGTCCAGAGTATACAATGTGGAGGGATAGCCAGATAACCTGAAAGCAATCATTCTACAAATATTTACTGAGTACCACCATGTGCCAGACCTTTGCTCTTTATCTTTCTAGGTCTTGGTGTCCTCATCTATAAAATAGGCATGATTCTATTTGAGAACTAAGAGCCTATGCATATCAAGTATTTCACACTGGCACCCAGTAGCTGTTATTATTACTCCACCATGCCTGCAGTCTCTTAGTTAGGTACCTACTGAGTGTTCTTGTTGAGTGCCATTAGTCGGACTTGACTCATAGCAACCCCATGACAGAGTAGAGCTGCCACATAGGGTCTTCTTGGCTATAATCTTTATGGGTGCAGATTGCCAGGTCTTTCTCCTGCAGAGCTGCTGGGTAAGTTCAAACACCAACCTTTCAGTTAGCAGCTGAATGCTTAACCATTGTACCACCAGGGCTCCTTTACTGAGTGGTAAGTATGCTGTATTATATGGGGGACACCAGGAAAATAAGACATAGCCTTTCACCTTTAGGAACAAGCAGCCCATTTGAGAAGGCAGGAGTCTTTCTTTGGAACAGATCAGGAATCATTCCAGGTAGTGAATGTTAAAGGAATTGGTACAGGCCCACCTCATTTAGCCGCCCCCTACTCTCCCAGACAGCTACTCTGTTAAAGTCAAGGTCAGCTGGGAAAGTGGAGCCTACTGGATGTGCACAGATAATGCTTATGGAGCCTCTCAGATCTCCTTCCCCACTGTGTTTAGCTGCCTCTGACTCATTGAACCCACACGCAAAATGGGACAAAATGCTGCCCAGACCTTTGTTATCCATAGAGTTTTCATTGGCTGATTTTTGGAAGTAGATCACCGAGCCTTTCTTCCTAGTCTGTCTTAGTCTGTAAGCTCCTTGGAAACCTGTTCAGGATCATAACAACTTGTAAGCCTTATTGACAGACGGGTGGTGGCTGTGTACGAGGTACATTGGCTGGGAATTGAACCTGGGTCTCCTGGATGGAAGGCAAGGACTCTACTGAACCACCACTGCTCTCATGGCTCTATTTTCAGACTATTTCTTTCCTTTGTGGAAGTTCTTTTGATTCCCAGCAAACATTTGAGAGTTTTCCAAATCAAACAGGGATCACTATATGGTTATTGACTCATTCAAAAGATATTTATTGAGCACCTACTATACTCCAGGCATGGTAATAAGCAAAAGTGAGTCAGGACTGAACAAAGCAGACAACAACCCTGCTCACAGGGAGCCGGCATTTTGAAGGGAGAGATGGACAATAGATACATACAGAAATATATACATGTCAGGAAGTGATACAGCTGCAAAGAAAAATAAAATAAGGTAAGGGGGGGTACAGTGTAGGAAGCTTTAGATATGTCCATAAATTCCTTGGCACATCTCCCTTCAAAGGATAAAGTCTAATTCCCTTCCTGTTGTACAATGAATTGCTTACTGTGGCCCTGCCAGTCATAGCCTTTGTGACTCACACACTTCGATTGACTGGGACTATGTAAATAAGGTGTATAGAATCTGTGATGGTTGGGGTTACATGTCAACTTGGCTAGGCCATGATTCCCAGTATTGTATGGTTGTCCTCCATTTTATGATCTGATATAATTATCCTCCATTTTGTGATGTGTTGTGAATCCTAGCCTCTATATGGTTGTGTTAATAAGGCAGGATGAGGGATGTATCTTGACTTACCACCTTAGTAGAGCGTGTGACTCAAGTCACCACCCTTACTCCAGTCACTACCCTTACTAAAGAGCCTGACTCAAGTCACCAACTTCTGTAGTAGGGGGATTTTCCTTGAGGGTGTGGTCTGCATCAAATGTATATGTATGCTCTGGGAAGTTCTCTCTCTTTCTGGATCCCATATCTGGGTCTTGATCATCTGCCCTCTGGTTCTTAGAGCTTAAACCAGCAGCCTGCCGTCTGACCTGCCAGTTCTGGGATTTGCCAGCTTCTGAAGCCTCTTAAGCCAGCATCCTATCCTCTGACCTGATTCACCAGCTTCCACAGCCTTGTAAGCGAGCAACCTGTCATCTGACCTGCTGGTTTGGGTTTGTCAGCCCCTGCAGCCACATAGGTCTGGAGAAGCCTCCAGCCTGATGTCTGACCTGTGGATTTGGGACTTGTCAGCCTCCACAGCCACATGAGCTATTTCCTTGCGATATGGTTCATGACTTCTGTGAGATGTTGCAGCGAATTATGGAACCCAAAAATGGGAGGGAGAGTACTGAGGGAAGGCGGAGGAGCTGATGTTAGAGATGATGGAGTGGGATAGCTGTTTGGAAAAGTTGGGACATCTTTAACCTCTGCTTCATAGGAACCAGCTTTGTGCTGATCCTTATAAAATAAATTATTCATTCACTTCCTCTCATATGTGGGCTGGACTGAGTGTTCATATCTAACAAATACGATAAGGCAGAATGATGCCACGTTACTTCAGAGGACACAGTTTCTGCCTGGCTCTCCCTATCTCTTGGCATGCCTTCCCTCAGGAGCCAGCTGCCATGTTGTGAGGAAACTCAAGCCACATGGGGAGACCACAGCCCCACCTATGTCCTCTGTCAGGTGACAGCCAGCATGTAAGGAAATTGCTACCCCCTGGCTTGAGACTTTTAGCTGGGGCTCCAATCACTGTGCAGAGAGACAAGCAGTCTGCACTATGCCCTTTCTGAATTCCTGACCCATAGAAAGTATGTGAGATTATACATGATTATTATTGTTTTAAGCCGTTAAGTTTTGGGATAATCTGTTACACAGTAAGAGATAACTGACACAAGGAGAGTGTGAATGCAGCTAGGTTAGAGTGGTAGGAAGGTGGATGGTCATTAAATAGGATCATCAGAGAAAGCCTCTCTCATGAGGTGGCATCTGAGCAGAGACCTGAATGAAGTTAGGGAGTAAGCCATGTAGATATGGGTGAAGGGCTTTAAAGGAAGAGAGAAGAGTAAGTGCAAAGGCCCTGAGGCAGGAATGTGCTTGAAGTTCAGTCAGGATGCCAGCATGGCTGGAATGATGTGGGAGAGAGGCAGAGAGAAAGGAGATGAGGTCAGCCTTGAAAACCCTATGGAGCAGTTCTGCTCTGTACACATGGGGTCAGAATCAACTCCAGGGTGACTAACAACAACAACCACATTTTGTTTCTAAATGAGAGTGACTTAAAGTTATCTCTGTAGTAACAGCACCCACCCACACTTGAATTAAAGATTTTTTTTTTTTTTGGTGTACAGTTTGTTGAGTTTTAATGCATGTATGAATTCATGTAACCACCACCACAATCAGGAGATGGATCCATTCCTTCACCCCAAAGAACGCTGTCATGCTACCCCCTCTATAATCATACCTCCCTAACCTGTAAGTAAAGATGGGCTCCCCAGATTTGGAGCTGGTCTACAAGTGGGGGATAAGTGAACTCAGGTGTGGGCTAAGAGACCCCACAGGCCCAGACAGAGATGCTATTTCCACCTCAATCTAAGACTGAATTAGGATAGCAAGTACATTTCATCTGCTGTATTGACTTGAACCAACTGCCTGGCATGCTGGCTTGAGAACTCTGAGGCATTCATACCAGGAATCAACTGAGAGAGTGCAGTGGTTGATTAGCGATATCACTCACAAACACAGGCTGCTGGAGAGATGGTACATGGGCTGGGTAGCACTCTAGTATAAGGGCTGAATTGCCCAGCATGAGACGATATAGGCCAGTGCTGCGAGAATGCGAGAGAGGACACCCAACCCCAGATCAGGAGCTCTTGTGTATTAGATCCAGGATATTTCATCTTTGAAATGCTGATACAGTTTTTTTTCTTTGTTTAGGATTCATCAGAGACAATAAATACCAAGACTTCCATGTAAATGCCTAAGATCTTGAGGAGACAGATAATTAAAGTAGAAGAAAGACCAGATAGGTTATGTCTGTCTGGGTATTTACATAAGTGCTTGGAAACCTGAGACTGATTACAATTTGAAGCTATCCCAGAGCTTCAAACACAATGCCAAAAGGAACCAAGTTAATCATCAAAGAGAAAACTAGGAAACAACTTGATGACCTAACAGTAGGAGACTAGTTATACATCCCATGATCGACCGGACAAGAGAGGTCTACAAAGGGGAAACAGGAAGGAGTTTTGGAGTGATGGAACTGTTCTGTATTCTGACTGTATTGGGGGTTAAACAACTATAAAAGTGTGCTAAAACTCAGAATGTACACACGTACCAAAAAAAAAAAAAAAAAACCAAACTTGTGGCTGTTGAGTCAATTTTGTATCATAGCAACCCTAAGGGACAGAGTAGAACTGCCCCATAGGGTCTCCAAAGAATGGCTGGTGGATTTGAACTGCCCACTTTTTGGTTAGCAGCCAAGCTCTTAACCACTGAGCCTCCAGGGCTCTGTATACACACACAGAGTCAATTAAAAAAAAGAAAGAAAGAAATTCAGCCATTAAATATGATGGTACCTGTCATGGATTGAATTATGTCCCCCCAAAAATGTGTGTATTAACTTGGTTATGCCACGATTCCTAGTATTCTGTGGTTGTCTTCCATTTTGTGGTTGTAATTTTATGTTAAAGAGGATTAGGGTGGGATCTTAACACCCTTACCAGGTCACATCCCTGGTCCAATATAAAGGGAATTTTCCTGGGGTATGGCCTGCACCACATTTTCTCTCTCAAGAGATGAAAGGAAAGGGAAGCAAGCAGAGAGTTAGGAACCTCATACCACCAAGAAAGCAGCACCAAGAATAGAGAGCATCATTTGGACCTGAGGTTCCAGTGTTGAGATGCTCCCAGACGAAGGGAATATTGATGACAAGGACCTTCCCCTAGAGCTGACACACAGAGAAAACCTTCCCATGGAGCTCGTGCCCTGAATTTAGACTTCTAACCTACTGAACTCTGGGAGAATAAAATTCTCTTTATTAAAGCTATCCACTTGCGATATTTCTGTTATAGCAGCACTAGATGACTGAGACAGTACCAAACCAAAAAACCAAGCCTGTTGTCATTGATTCCTACTCATAGTGACCCCATAGGGCAGAGTAAAACTGCCCCATAGAGTTTTCAAGGAGTGCCTGGTAGATTTGAACTGCCGACCTTTTGGTTAGCAACCATAGCACTTAACCACTATGCCACCAGGGTTTCCTCAAACACAATGGTATAGAATGTTATTTGCCAAAATGTGGTACATATACTACTGGCTGTACACAAGAGGATTTAAAATGGTACACAGATGAATATTTGAATTTTATTACTTATGTATTTATATTAATTCATATGAGAAGAATAACCAGTTTATCAAGCCTATAATTTTAAGAATACCATTGCATAAAAAAAAGCTAAGAAAACAAAAGTGAATTGCTTTTAAAAAAAAGTATTAAATAATTGTAGAGGTATGAAACATATATGGCAAAAATTTGAGATTGATGTACACCTTCTCCTTGCTTATCAACTATCTCGTTATCTGATATTTCACATTTACAAAAATAGTAAAAAATCTGTCATCTGACTATTTTGCACATTGTCTTAGTCACCTAGTGCTGCTGTAACAGAAATACCACAAATGGATGGCTTTAACAAAGAGAAATTTATTTCCTCACTGTAAAGTAGGCTAAAAGTCCAAATTCACGGCATCAGCTCCAGGGGAATGCTTTCTCTCTCTGTTGGCTCTGGAGGAAGGTCCTTATTCTCAATCTTCCCCTGGTCAAGAAGCTTCTCAGGTATGGGGACCCCGAGCCCAAAGGATGAGCTCTGCTCCCAGTGCTGCTTTCTTGGTGGTATGAGGTCCCCCACCCCCTGCTTGCTTCCCTTCATCTCTTAGCCATACCCCAGGGAGACTCCCTTTAGGAGTTTAGGAGTTAGGGTCAGGGATGTGACCTTAGTGAGGGTGTTACAATCTCACCCTAATCCTCTTTAACATGAAATTACAATCACATAATGGAGGACAACCACACAAAACTGGAAGTCATGGCATAACCAAGTTGACACATATTTTGGGGGGATACGATTCAATCCATGAAACACACATTAATGACGTACATCTGGCAGTAACGAAAGAGGAGGTGTGAGGCGAGAATAATGCTGGCTATGATGGTTAAGGTTATGTGTCAACTTGGCTAGGCCATGATTCTCAGTGGTTTGGCAGTTATGATGGTTAAGATTGTGTATTAACTTGCTGGACCATGAATCTCAGTGTTTTGGCTGCCATATAATGTTGTGCCCCAACGTGTCTGTCAGTTTGTCATACTGTGGGGGTCTGTGTGTTGCTGTGATGCTGGAAGCTATGCCACCGGTATTCAGATACCAGCAGAGTCATCCATGGAGGACAGGTTTCAGCTGAGCTTCCAGACTAAGACAGACTAGGAAGAAGGACCCGGCAGTCTACTTCTGAAAAGCATTAGCCAGTGAAATCCTTATGAATAGCAGTGGAACATTGTTTGATACAGTGCTGGAAGATGAGTCCCCCAGGTTGGAAGGCACTCAAAAGATGACTGGGGAAGAGCTGCCTCCTCAAAGTAGAGTCGACCTTAATGATGTGGATGGAGTAAAGCTTTCGGGACCTTCATTTGCTGATGTGGCACGACTCATAATGAGAAGAAACAGCTGCAAGCATCCATTAATAATCGGAACTTGGAATGTATGAAGTACGAATCCAGGAAAACTGGAAATTGTCAAAAATGAAATGGAACACATAAACATTGATATCCTAGGCATTAGTGAGCTGAAATGGACTGGTATTGGCCATTCTGAATCGGACAATCATATAGTCTACTATGCTGGGAATGGCAACTCGAAGAGGAATGGTGTTGCATTGGTCGTCAAAAAGAACGTTTCAAGATCTATCCTGAAGTACAGCACTGTCAGTGACAGGATAATATCCATACGCCTACAAGGAAGACCAGTTAATATGACTATTATTCAAATTTATGCACCAACCACTAGGGCCAAAGATGAAGAAATAGAAGATTTTTATCAGCTGCTGCAGTCTGAAATTGATCAAACATGCAATCAAGATGCATTGATAATTACTGGTGATTGGAATGCGAAAGCTGGAAACAAAGAAGAAGGACCAGTAATTGGAAAATAGGGCCTTGGTGATAGAAACAATGCCAGAGATTGAATGATAGAATTTTGCAAAACCAACGACTTCTTCATTGCAAATACCTTCTTTCACCAACATAAACGGCGACTATACACATGGACCTCGCCAGATGGAACACACAGAAATCAAAATGACTACACCTGTGGAAAGAGACAATGGAAAAGCTCAATATCATCAGTCAGAACAAGGCCAGGGGCCGACTGTGGAACAGACCGTCAATTGCTCATATGCAAGTTCAAGCTGAAACTGAAGAAAATCAGAGCAAGTCCACGAGAGCCAAAATATGACCCTGAGTATATCCCACCTGAATTTAGAGACCATCTCAAGAACAGATTTGATGCATTGAACACTAGTGACCGAAGACCAGACGAGTTGTTGAATGACATCAAGGACATCATCCATGAAGAAAGCAAGAGGTCACTGAACAGACAGAAAAGAAAGAAATGACCAAGATGGATGTCAGAGGAGACTCTGAAACTTGCTCTTGAGCATCGAGCAGCTAATGCAAAAGGAAGAATTGATGAAGTAAAAGAACTGAACAGAAGATTTCAAAGGGCCTCTCGAGAAGACAAAAGTAAAGTATTATAATGACATGTGCAAAGAGCTGGAGATGGAAAACCAAAAGGGAAGACCATGCTCAGCGTTTCTCAAGCTGAAAGAACTGAAGAAAAAATTCAGGCCTTGAGTTGCAATAGTGAAGGATTCCATGGGGAAAATATTAAACAACACAGGAAGCATCAAAAGAAGATGGAAGGAATACACAGAGTCATTATACCAAAAAGAATTAGTCGATATTCAACCATTTCAAGAGGTGGCATATGATCAGGAGCCAATGGTACTGAAGGAAGAAGTCCAAGCTGCTCTGAAGGCATTGGCGAAAAACAAGGCTCCAGGAATTGATGGAATATCAATTGAGATGTTTTGACAAACAGACGCAGGACTGGAGGTGCTCACTCGTCTATGCCAAGAAATATGGAAGACAGCTTCCTGGCCAACTGACTGGAAGAGATCCACATTTATGCCTATTCCCAAGAAAGGCGATCCAACTGAATGTGGAAATTATAGAACAATATCATTAATATCACACACAAGCAAAATTTTGTTGAAGATCATTCAAAAACGGCTGCAGCAGTATATCGACAGGGAACTGCCAGAAATTCAGGCCGGTTTCAGAAGAGGACGTGGAACCAGGGATCTCATTGCTGATGTCAGATGGATCCTGGATGAAAGCAGAGAATACCAGAAGGATGTTTACCTGTGTTTTATTGACTATGCAAAGGCATTCGACTGTGTGGATCATAACAAATTATGGATAACACTGTGAAGAATGGGAATTCCAGAACACTTAATTGTGCTCATGAGGAACCTTTACATAGATCAAGAGGCAGTTGTTCGGACAGAACAAGGGGATACTGATTGGTTTAAAGTCAGGAAAGGTGTGTGCCAGGGTTGTATTCTCTCACCATACCTATTTAATCTGTATGCTGAAGAAGATGGACTATATGAAGAAGAACGGGGCATCAGGATTAGAGGAAGACTCATTAGCAACCTGTGTTATCAGGTGACACAACCTTGCTTGCTGAAAGTGAAGAGGACCTGAAGCACTTACTAATGAAGACCAAAGACCACAGCCTTCAGTATGGACTGCACCTCAACATAAAGAAAACGAAAATCCTCACAACTGGACCAATGAGCAACATCGTGATTAATGGAGAAAAGATTGAAGTTGTCAAGGATTTCATTTTACTTGGATCCACAATCAACAGCCATGGAAGCAGCAGCCAAGAAATCAAAAGATGCATTGCATTGGGCAAATCTGCTGCAAAGGACCTCTTCAAAGCGTTGAAGAGCAAAGATGTCGCCCTGAAGACTAAGGTGCGCCTGACCCACCAAGGTGCGCATGTTCATCTTAGCCATGGTATTTTCAATCGCATCATATGCATGTGAAAGCTGGACAATGAATAAGGAAGACCGAAGAAGAGTTGACGCCTTTGAATTGCAGTGTTGGCGAAGAATATTGACTATACCATGGACTACCAAAAGAACGAACAAATCTGTCTTGGAAGAAGTGTGGCCAGAATGCTCCTTAGAAGCAAGGATGGCGAAACTGCATCTTACGTACTTTGGACATGTTGTCAGGAGGGATCAATCCCTGGAGAAGGACATCATGCTTGGCAGAGTACAGGGTCAGTGGAAAAGAGGAAGACCCTCAATGAGGTGGATTGACACAGTGGCTGCAACAATGAGCTCAAGCATAACAATGATTGTAAGGATGGCGCAGGACTAGGCAGTGTTTGTTTCATTCTGTTGTGCACAGGGTCACTATGAGTCGCATCCGACTCGACGGCACCTAACAACAACAACAACATAATGTTGTGATCACTCCCCTGTTGAGATTTGATGCATGATCTCTCCCATGACGGGATCTGCTGTGAGTTGGAACGGACAAGGGGCGAGGCCTGTGGCAGCTCACTGCCCTCTTCAGCCTTCATCTCTCCACTCTCTGCCACCTAGCTATTCCTTCTCTCTTTACTGGGCTTTTGCTTGTTTTGGATCCTGCAGCTGGTTCCTGTTTGTCCAACCTCTGGTTCTTGGGACTTGAGCTAGCAGCTTACCTGTGGTCTTGCCTGCTGATCTTGGGATTTGTTGATCTTCACAGCCTGTGAGCAATAGCCCTGCTTTCCGGTCTGCCAGTCTTGGGTTTGTCAGCCCCTGTGGCTACATAAATCAAAAGAAGCCTCCTTCCTGATCCACAGACCTGGGACATTACAGCCTCCACAACCACATGAACCACTTGTGGTATTTCTGTTTTAGCAGCACTAGATAACCAAGACAATAATGTTGTTAGATAATTTCCACATTCAGTTGGATCACCTTTTGTCATGGATTGAATTGTGTCCCCCCCAAAATATGTGTCAACTTTGTTAGGCCATGATTCCCAGCATTGTGTGGTTGTCCTCCATTTTGTGATTGTAATTTTATGTTGAGAAGATTAGGTGGGATTGTAACACCACCCTTACTCAGGTCACCTCCCTGATCCAAGGTAAAGGGAGTTTCCCTGGGGTGTGGCCTGAGCCACCTTTTATCTCTTAAGAGATAAAAGGAAAGGGACGCAAGCAGAGAGTTGGGGACCTCATAACACCAAGAAAGCAGCACCGGGAGCAGAGCGCATCCTTTGGACACAGGGTCCCTGTGCCGGAGAAGCTCCTCGACCAGGGTAAGATTGAGGACAAGGACCTTCCTCCAGAGCCGGCAGAGAGGGAAAGCTTTCCTCTGGAGCCGATACCCTAAATTTGGACTTGTAACCTACTAGACTGTGAGAAAATAAATTTTTCTTTGTTAAAGCCATCCACTTGACTAAGACACCTTCCTTTGGGATAGGCATCAATATAGATCTCTTCCAGTCAGTTGGCCAGGTAGCAGTCTTCTAAATTTCTTGGCATAGACAAGTGAGCACTTCCAGCGTTGCATCCATTTTTTGAAACATCTCAATTGGTATTCCGTCAATTCCTGAAGACTTGTTTTTTGCCAATGCCTTCAGTGCAGCTTGGAATTCTTCCTTCAACACCATCGGTTATTGATCATATGTTACCTCCTGAAATGGTTCAACATCGACCAATTCTTTTTGGTACAGTTACTCTGTGTATTCCTTCCATCTTCGTTTGATGCTTCCTGCTCTGTTTAATATTTTCTCCACAGAATCCTTCAGTATTGAAACTTGAGTCTTGAATTTTTTCTTCAGTTCTTTCAGCTCAAGAAATGCTGTGCGTGTTCTTCCCTTTTGGTTTTCTATATCCAGATCTTTGCACATATCATCATAATACTTTACCTTGTCTTCTGGAGCTGCCCTTTGAAATCTTCTGTTAAGCTCTTTCACTTCATCATTTTTTTTCTTTTGCTTTGGCTACTTGATGTTCAAGAGCATGTTTCAGAGTCTCTTGTGACATCCATTAAGGTCTTTTCTTTCTCTGCTCTTTTTAATGACCTCTTGCTTTCTTCATGTATGATTTCCCCTACGCATCTATCAGTTTGTCATATTGTGGGGTCTTGAGTGTTGCTGTGATGCTGGAAGCTATGCCACTGGCATTCAAATACCAGCAGGGTCATCCATGGTGAACAGGTTTCAGCTGAGCTTCCAGACTAAGACAGACTAGGAAAAAAGACCCAATGGTCTACTTCTGAAAAGAATTAGCCAGTGAAAACCTAATGACTAGCAGTGGAACATTGTCTGATATAGTGCTGGAAGATGAGCCCCTCAGGCTGGAAGGCACTCAAAATATAACTGGGGAAGAGCTGCCTCCTCAAAGTAGAGTCGACCTGAATGACGTGGATGGAGTCAAGCTTTTGGGGCCTTCATTTGCAGATGTGGCATGACTCAAGAAGAAACAGCTGCAAACATTCATTACTAATTGGAACCTGGAATGTATGAAGTATGAATCTAGGAAAATTGGAAATCGTCAAAAATTAAATATAATACATAAAGATTAATATCCCAGGCCTTAGTGAGTTGAAGTGGACTGGTATTGGTCATTTTGAATGGGACAGTCATGTGGTCTACTATGTCGGGAGTGACAACTTGAAGAGGAATGGCATTGCATCCATCATCAAAAAGAACATTTCAAGATCTATCCTGAAGTACAACTTTGTCAGTGATATGATTATATCCATATTATCCAAGGAAAAACGATTAATACTATTATTCAAACTTACGCACCAACTACTAAGGCCAAAGATGAAGAACCTGAAGATTTTTACCAGCTTCTGCAGTCTGAAATTGATCAAGCATGCCATCAGGATTCACTGATAATTACTGGAGATTGGAATGCGAAAGCTGGAAGCAAAGAAGTATCGGTAGTTGGAAAATACGGGCTTGATGATAGAAACGGAGCTGGAGATCGCATGACTGAATTTTGCAAGACTAATGAATTCTTCATTGCAAATACCTTTTTTCACCAACATAAACGATGACTGTACACATGGATCTCACCAGATGGAAGACACAGGAATCAAATCGACTACATCTGTGGGAAGAGATGATAGAAAAGCTGAATGTCATCAGTCAGAACAAAGCCAGGGGCTGACTGTGGATCAGACCATCAATTACTCATATGCAAGTTCAAGTTGAAACTGAAGAAAATTAGAATAAGCCCACGAGAGCTAAAATACGACCTTGAGTATATCTTGATGTATAGTCGCTGTTTATGTTGTTGAAAAAAGGTATTTTCAATGAATAACTTCTTGGTCTTAAAAAATTCTATCATGAGATCTCTGGTGTTGTTTCTGTCACCAAGGCCATATTTTCCAACTACTGATCCTTCTTCTTTGTTCCCAACATTCATATTCCAATCACCAGTAATTATCAATGCATCTTCATTGCATGTGTAATCAGTAGCAGGCTGCAGAAGTTGGTAAGAATCTTCAATTTCTTCATCTTTGCCCTTAGTTGCTGGTGCATAAATTTGAATAATAGGTCATATTAACTGGTCTTCCTTGTAGTTGTATGAAATATTATCCTATTACTGACAGCATAGTACTTCAGGATAGATCTTGAAATGTTCTTTTTCACAATGAATGCTACTCCGTTCCTCTTCAATTTGTCATTCCTGGTGTAGCACTCCTTATGATTGTCCAATTCAAAATGGCCAATACCAGTTCATTTCAGCTCACGGATACCTAGGATATCTACCTTCAAGCATTCCATTTCACTTTTGACAACCTCCAGTTTTCTTAGATTCACACTTTGTACAATCCACTTTTCAATTATTAACGGATGTTTGCAGCTGTTTCTTTTCATTTTGAGTTGTGTCACATCAGCCAATGAAGGTCCTGAAAGCTTTACTCCATCCACATCATTAAGGTCAACTCTACTTTGAGGAATCAGCTCTTCCTCAGTTGTATTTTGAGTGCCTTCCAACCTAAGGGGCTCATCTTCTGGCACCATATCAGACAACGTTCTCCTTCAGTCCATGAGGTTTTTCACTGTCCAATTTTTTCAGAAATAGATTGTCACGTCCTTCTTCCCAGTCTGCCTTAGTCTGGAAGGTCTGCTGAAACTTGTCTACTATGGGTGAGCCTGTTGGTATTTGAAATACCAGTGGCATAGCTTCCAGTATCACAGCAACACACAAGCTACCGGAGTATAACAAGCTGATAAACAAGTGGTGGCAGTAAAGATTACAGCCTCAGAAACCATGTGGGGGCAGTTCTTCCCCGTCCTATAGGGTTAGTATGAGTCAGAATTGACTTGACGGCAATGAGTTTGGGTGAATCACTTGTATAATTAAAAAAAACTGCTTACTTATTTGGCTTTAAGCCATCTTTCTATTGACTTACTTTTATATGTTTAGCCTCATCCTGGAAATAATATCTGTGAAATTGTGTCTGCTAGGGTTGTGTATTTTTTCTAATTATCTTATTCAAATGTATACGTAACTATTTAAATTTAAAAATATTCATCTGTGAACCTCCTAAAATACTCTCATGTGTGCCACCAGTAGGTTGTGTATCTCCATTTAGGAAATATTGAAATAAATACACACTAGACTTCTTTTCAGGTTTACTCTTTTGTGATTTTTTTATTGTATGGCCAAACAAACAAGCAAAAAACAAAAAACGGGGCATTGGGAGTGGTCAAAGTGATGATATCACAGGTAAAAAAATAAGATTAAAAAAAAAAAATCACTTAATGCAAAAAATGCAATATGGCAGCTTGGATTGAATCCTGGAACAGAAAAAGGATATTAGTGAGAAAACTGGTGAAATCTGAATAAAGTCCGGAGTTTAGTTTATAGTAATGTGCCAACGGTAGTTTCTTAATGTTGACAAAAGTATCATGGCTATATAAGATGTTAAAATTTGGGGAAATTTCGGTGAAGAGTATGTGAGAACTCTGTAAATTTGCCCTAAGGTTACAAATTTTCCACAACAAGAAATTTATTTAAAAAGGATAAATTCAGAGTTTGGAATAATCTTTCTGTCCTCAAGTTTCTGTTACTGTCATTAACAACGGCCATGAGAATGACTAAGTTCAGAATTTCCATAGATAGCAGAAGAAAAGCATTTGGATTAGGCAACTATTGAATTGTTAACTTTAGATAATTCCATGACAGAGATAGAGATTCTCAAATTCAGAGAAGGTGGTTTTGATTTTGTTTTTCTCTTAGCATTCTATCAAAGCTCCACAGTGACCTTGAGAAACTCTCCTTTGTGCGCACTTCACTTCCAAGTCCGTGTGTTATACCTTGGGGAAAGTGGTCTCGACCTGGGGCCCTTGAACAATAGGATGCCTGCTTTCTCTTCCCCACGTGCCTCTTGGTGGGGATGAACCACCCCATGCAAATGGATCAGGGGCCAGATATTCTCCTTGTGGTTCCAGAAATATGAGCGAAAATTCACAAAAAAAGACCAGACTTACTGGTCTAACAGATACTGGAGGAAGGACTATGGTCCCTGGACAACTCAGAGCTGAAGCCAATCCCGAAGCCCACTTTTCAGCCAAAGATTAACCAAAAACCAAACCCATTGCTGTCGAGTCGATTCCGACTCATCGCGACTGTATAGGACAGAGTAGACTGCCCCATTGATTTTCCAAGGAGCACCTGGTGGATTCAAACTGCGAACCTTTTGGTCAGCAGACGTAGCTCTTAACCACTACGCCACCAGGGTTTCCAGCCAAAGACTAGACAGGCCTATAAAACAAATAATAACACGCATGAGGAATGTGTTCCTTAGTTAAATGAAATATATGAGACCAAGTGGGCGACTCCTGCCTAAAAGCAAGACAAAAAGGGGAGAAGGCACAGGAAAACTGGGAATGGACATGGGGAACCCGGAATGGAAAAGCGGAGAATAGTGACACACTGCAGGGATTGCAACCAATGTCACAAAACAATTTGCATATGAATTTTTGAATGAGAAACTAATTTACACTGTAAACTTTCACCTAAAGCACAATAAAATTAGTAATAAAAAAGAAAGAAAGAAACATGAAGGGTTACTTCCCAAGAAGAGGATGCAGCCTCTGATATTCGACGCCCTAAAAGTTGGGCTGCTGGACATTAATAAGGAAGAATAGAAAATGCAGATCAATAAGATTTGCAGAAAATAAAACACACATTAGCATATAGTATTCCCCAAAATTTTTTTTATAACTAAGATTAATGCCTTTTTAAACCAAACCAGCGACCGATGGTATATCTTTTAGGCTAAATGCCACCAATGAATTGCAGAAAGAAAGAAAGGCAGGTTGGGGGCAGGGAGCAGGAAAGAAACGCAACTGCAGAACTCCAAAGGGAGGGAGTGAAATGAAATCACCCCTTGAGTTATGCGGAGAACTTAACCAGCGCTGGGCTCGGTTTTATTAGGCACGCATTTGAAATTTAAATATGTTCTGGGACAATGCCTTTTTACAGCATACGCAGGAGCTGCACCTATGGGAACACTGCACGTTTATTAACAGGAGGACATGATCAAACATACAATAGTGGGCTAAGGGATCCCTTTCCTTGTCCAGTCACGCTGAGAAGCCCTCTGTGGAATTCCCATTCTTCCCTGGACACACTCCATGTCTTGGACTGTATTTACTCCAATAGCCACACTCATTTCCTTTTAAATTTTATTTGTAATTGGTGATTAGTCATTACAAAGCCACCTTTTGATATTTTAGTATCCTGGCTTATGGTGCTATTTTTTTAAGAACTGTAATACTGATTTTTTTTTTTTGGTGCAATATTTTGGTATTTAAAAAATATAAATTAGGATAATTTGTGGTTCAAGATATTTCCGGATGTGTCAGTATTTTGAATCAAATGCGGACTTGTTTAGAAAGATTTCTAAGGACGTTCCTCCCCTGCTTAAAACCCTTCCAATGTATTGCCTAGTGGTGAAGCAGGTGGAATCCAAACATGATTGTCTGGGTGCAAATCCAAGCCAAGTTCCTTAGCCTCTGCATTCTTCATTTCCTCACCTACAAAATGGGGTCAATAGCAGTGCCTAAGGAGCCTGGGCGGTGCAAGCGGATTGTGATTACTGCTAACTAAAGGTCGGTGGTTGGAACCCACCCAATGGTTCTTTGGAAGAAAGGCCTGGTGAACTGCTTTCATAAAGATTACAGCCAAGAAAGCCTATGGGACAGTTCTACTCTGTCACATGTGGGGTCACCATGAGTTGGGGGCCAACTCAAAGGCAGCTAACAACAACAAGGGTGTCTAAATCACAGAGTTGTTTTAAGGATATGTATGTTAATATATGTAAACATATACAATATCCATAAAAAACTCATTGTTATTGAGTTGATTTCAACTCATACCAACCCTGTAAGACAGAGTAGAACTGCCCCATAGGGTTTCCAAGGACCAGATGGTGGATTTGAACTGCTAATCTTCTGGTTAGCAGCCAAGCTCTTAACCACTGTGCCACCAGGGCTCCAAACGTATGCAATAGTTAATATATATAAAGCAGTTCAAGGAAGATACTTAATAAATGGGAGCTATGGAAAACCTGGTGGCGTAGTGGTTAAGTGCTACAGCTGCTAACCAAGAGGTCGGCAGTTCGAATCCACCAGGCTCTCCTTGAAAACTCTACGGGGCAGTTCTACTCTGTCCTATAGGGTCGCTATGAGTCAGAATCGACTTGATGGCTGTGGGTTTGGTTTTTTTTTTTTTGGTTTATGGTTATTTTGTTTTTTAGTGTATTGTTACTAGTGAGGCTGAGTGGAGTTTTCCCAAGAGCTGGCTTGGCCATGGATGGATCTGTTTCCAGTCATCTTAGAAGGGTACTGGGTGATTGGGGAGAGGCCAAAGAAAGCAGGACGTGGTAGGGAGAAAGGAGGGCAGAAGGCCTGATCTCAGTGCCTTGGCCTTCTCTTGGATTCTGAGAAACCCCTTGCCAAGGGGCTAGTCTCTCAGCTCCACCTCTTTTTCCCTCCAGGGCTGATCCATTCTCTTAGGGCCTGACTCTCTTTCCTAAGATGATTTATTTTAACCATGGCCTTTCCCATCTAACCTACCTGGGAACTCAAGCTAGCACCTCAGATGGACTTCTGTCCCTCTCTTGGGTGGAACAGTGTCTGAAGACAAAGCATAGGAGGTGATGTTAATACACCTACTCTTCACTTATTGACTATCTTATTATCTGACATTTCACATTTACGACAATAGTAAAAAATCTACTATCCAACTATTTTCCACATTAGTGATGTACACCTGGCAGTAATAAATGCTGAGGCATCAGGTGAGGCTAATGCTGGTTGTGACAGTTAAGGTTGTGGGTCAACATGACTGGGCCATGATTCTACATAACTAACAAATCTGTCTTGGAAGAAGTACAGCCAGAACGCTCCTTAGAAGCGAGGATGGCAAGACTTTGTTTCACATACTTTGGAGATGTTATCAGGAGGATCAGTCCCTGGAGAGGAACATCACACTTGGTAAAACAGAGGGTCAGCGAAAAAGAGGAAGACCCTCAATGAGACGAACTGACACAGTGGCTGCAACAATGGGCTCAAGCATAATAAAGATTGTGAGGATGGCGCAGAACTGGGCAGTGTTTCATCCTGTTGTACGTGAACTGACTTGACAACACCTAACAACAAAAACAACCCAAGAGGAAAACCAATGATTTATAATATCAGTAAAGGAAGGAACAAGATCATTGAGATTTGACAGTATGAACTGTACGTGGGCAACAGAGAGTATATTACCTCTATTAACGGGAAGACAAACATAACAATCAGTTTTAATAATGGCATAGGTGTCTCTTTGTGCAGTAGTAAGGTTATTGAGGGCTCTTCAGTTTTGAAGAACTACTTCTCTCATCACAGTCATTTCAGTATTCATTTCTTGGACTCCATAGGTAGAATCATTTAAAACACTGAATATATTTAGCCAGAACTTTGATATGTGCCATAACATCTTCTAATCCTATTTGACATACAAAAATAGAAGCCAAATGATTATATCATTGACATACAGATCTGGACTACAAGCTCTGAAGATGGGGCATCAGCTGGACGAGGTAAGTCAGTGAATGTTTGACCTTGGGTACAGTTCAATCCCATAGTACATCTGCAAATCCATCCAAGTGGGAGGCAAGGCCAAACAAAGGTTACAGTCAAATAACCAAGATGTGCCATTTGGGCTGTGAAGTAGCAAGAACCAGGACATGAGAAAAAGCACTTGCTATAGGATAGTCTGTAGGCAGTGTTACTGTTACTAGTTACTGAAATAGCTTATTCTTACATTTGAAAGAAAAAGGAAGGAAAAACGGTTTTCTATATTTAGAAAATTGAACAATGAACTTAAGAAATAGTCTTCTATAAACATTACAGTAAATCTTTTAGTTTACTCATATGTAGTTAATTCTGGCTCCGTGCAATTCTGGATCAGCTCACAAAAAAAGCCCACTGCCATGGAGTCAATCCTGACTCGTAGTGGCCCCATAGGACAGAGTGAAACTGCGTCATAGAGTTTCCAAAGAGTGCCTGGTGGATTTGAACTGCCAACCTTTTGGTTAGCAGCTGTAGCTCTTAACTGCTATGCCACCGGGGTTTCCTCTGGATCAGCAGAAGTCTGAAAACTCCAACAGCTTCTCCATAAGAGCTCTAGGAATCTTGATTTAGTCCAATAAAATCTACATTCAAAATATTATGGTCCTCTTCAAAAGTTTGATATAGTCCTTTTTTGTCAAAATACTTTGGTCAAGAATTTTCAGTGAATCAGCAAAGTAAAACTTATCTGAAGATGAGAACTGCAAAATGTTCATGGTTAATTCTTAAAAGTGAAAGATCTGGAGAATTAATTACAAAACTAATGCAAAGCCAAACAAAGTCAACTAAAAAAAAAAAACTTTAGATGAAAATATCTCTAAATATAATGATTAACCTTATTTTCAAAGAGCTTCAGATATAACACATAATAATCTTTAGTCATAATGTTAACTGTCAGGCTATACCAAGAATATCTCAAGATTATCAAGTCTCTAAAGACATGAGTAGTAATAAAAACTCCATGGGTAAATGATGTGAATTCCCCAGTTAAAACCATTAGCTTTGATGATGCTAAATACAAAGAAAACAAAGTTGCAATATTGAAGTTATCAACTGACATTATAAAATTATGACATAATATTATGTGCTTGTTGTTTACTATGAGACAAACATTACTGACACAAATTTTAACCGAAAGAAAATTTGGTATTTCTCCCGATTTGAGGTAACTAATGACATATTAAATAAACTTTTCTTTAAAAGCACTTTTCTCTTTATAAAACAGAAATAAACCTTTTATGGCTCTCCATAAAGTTTCATAGTTGTCAGGAGTTTATCATAGGTGACCAAGAAACAATACTTGAGTTATTTAACCGAAGATCTTAAATGTAAAAACCTTACTTTTTCTAAAGCAATGTGGCTTGGTTTTTCACTCAGGAATTTTTTTCTGTCAAAACCTTGCCTTCGAGGTAGGTTGCCCAAAGAATAAAATGAACTTTTCAACTCAATAATCAAAGAAAATTTTTGTTATCTTAATAGGGAGAAACCTTACTCTTTGCTTTACATGCTATTTGACATTAAAGCTCTTAAAAATTCTCATAAATTAACCCCTTAAACTTTTAGCTGCAGTAAATAAGAACTTTGACCATATCAATATCAAATAAATTCCCTCTTAATAAACCTTTTAAATTTCCTGTTTTTGTTACATAGCTCTTACAGTACAACCCTTCAAGTGGCAAAAATGAACACACTTATTACTATTATATATTCTTTCCCCGTGACATAAAAAGTAAAAGTCTATTAACTTCAATTATAATTAATATCTGTTAGCTCAGTTTAATATCAGTAATTACCCAAAAATCTTGGAAATTAATTTAAGCCTACATACTACAAAACATAATTACTGTTGAAGTAAAGTTTGTTTAAATAGTCTATATTTACATTCAACTTTTTACCATTTCTTATATTTTTTCAATCTAACCTTAGATTTGTGTCCATGGATTTTTTATATTGGCCATCTACTCAATGTCCTGTAACTGTAATGAAATAATATTTTCTTATTTTAGACCACATTAATGTCCACATTATTTATCTTATTGTCTTTTGTCTTAAAAAAGGTTTTCACCTGGCTGGGAGAGGTCTTTTCAAAACCTTCCCTGGAGTAGCGTGCTCATTAGAGGTTCATTATCAAAAAAGAATTTGTTAGTCTCAATTCATTTACATATGTTTAAGTGGGCCTAGGTATTTTGAAGGCAAGAGATAACTAAATTCTTTTCATTCTGTAATTAATAAAAATTACTTCTTTTCCCTAAATAAAACATATTTCATATATTATCTAGCTTAAGTTACATAGAGAGGTTTTGCTTTAATCTTTTGCTTTCGAGGTTGACATAACCATAAAAAAGTCTTTTCAGATCAGGTTTATTTTCATTAATTTTTGGGAATATTAGGTGTATTTATACAAACATATTTATCATTAAACTGATTAGAGTTAGTTCTTTAAAGAAATATAATCTAATTTAATAATAGCATCTGGAGGTAGGAAATTATTATATTTCCATAACTGTGTTTTGCATGCTTTACAGGATCCTTTAGAGAAACAATTTAGACTAATTTGTCCTTTTTAAAGCCTTTTATACCAATCAAAATAAACAATCCATCCTTTTTCAGTACACTTTTCAAATAGACCAGTTCATATCAAAGTTTCTCGGAGTAGCTACTAAAAGCCCAAATCATAAGACAGGTGCAAGAAACAGTTTTTCTTGGAAGAGGAAAGAACTGAGATATAAGACAGCCTCATGATAAACAGCAAATGCCAGCTATGACCTCCAACTCAGGTGCTGCTTTGGCATAATCGGAGAGCCCAAAGCAGCTCAGTAGCTACTATGCCCATGTTCCCCAAGCCTCAGGGATCATGAAAGATAATGCACCTTCGAAGTTCCACTTCTGACACCAGAAATGTCAATGAAGAAAATCTCATACTCTGTTAGGAGTGAAAGAAAAAGGAGTTTTACTGAGGAATGATAACAGCTATAGCTGGGCAGCATTAGGTAGAAATACAAAGTACTGTGCAGTACAAGAGGAGAGAGAAGTCTATATACACAGAGAACAAAGGAAAGGCCGGGGATTAATGACTGTTCACAGATAAGATCAGCTTCAGCTTGAAGTCCTTTGAAATGTAAAGGTCAGTCACTTGGTTAGGGAGAAGTAAGTTACTACTTAGGTGAGATACACCAGCCAGTTCACTTATACTTGATTGTAGAATTATATTCAGTTGTTTATGATTGTAGTCAATTCTGGGAGCAAATCGTTAACACATTCTTCCCAAATGGTTTACATCCTGACCGGTTTGGTTAGTTATGAACACATTTTTCTCAAGAACAACCATTTACATCTTGACACACTCTTCCTAAATGGTTTACATCCTGACCTTTTGTTTCCTGAGAATGCACATTGGCCCCATCATTCTTAGGCTGACATGAATGTCTCCAATGTGGAAAGTTTTTCCATTTACACTGAGTGCTGCAAACAGTTAACATGCTGGGCTATTAACAGAAAGGTTGGAGGTCACATTCCCCCCACAGGCTCCTTGGAAAAAGGCCTGGCAATCTACTCCCAAAAACCAACCATTGAAAAACATATGGAGCCCAGTTCTACTCAGACTCACATGGGGTCACCATGAGTCGGAGTCCACTCGATGACAGCTGGTAATTTTAAGATACCAATATTCTTGTTTTGCTCAGATAGAGAAAGCACTGTGTGTTACGAAATAAAGAAAACTGCCTTCACAAGAACTCCTGGAAGGAGAACTTGGTGCTCAGGAGAAATCCTCCCACTGTGGGTTGAGCTGTGTTTCACAAAAAGATGTTGTTACGGATTGAATTGTGTCCTCCAGAAATGTGTATCAACTAGACTAGGTCATGATTCCCAGTATTTGGTGGTTGTCCTTCATTTTGTGATCTGATGTAATTTTCCTATGTGTTGTAAATCCTAACCTCTATGATCCTAATGAGGCAAGACAGGACCTACAGGATTAGGTTGTATCTTGAGTCAATCTCTTTTGAGATACAAAAGAAAGAAGCAAGCAGAGAGGAGCAAGACCTCATACCACCAAGAAAGAAGAGCTGAGAATGGAGCATGTCCTTTGGACCTGTGGTCCCTATGCTGAGAACCCCTGTGATGAGGACCTTCCCCCACAGCAAACAGAGAAAACATTCCCCTAGAGCTGGTACCCTAATTCCAGACTTTTAGCCTCCTAGACTGTGACAGAACAAATTTCTGTTTGTTACAGACACCCACGAGTGGTATTTCTGCTACGTCAGCACTAGATAACTAAGACAGAATTTGGGACCAGGACAGTGGGGTGCTGCCATAACAGATACCTAAAATGTGGAAGCAGTTTTGAAACTGTGAATGAATAGGGGCTAGGAGAGTTTTAAGATGCCTGAGAGTAAAAGCCTAGATTACCTTGAAGAGATTGTCGCTGAAATTATGGACGTCAGACAATTCTTGTGAGGGCTCAGAAGGAAGTGAGGAGAGCTGTAACAACAAAGATGGCATAGATGGTGAGAAGCAGTGGCAGAGAAAGGGCAGCAGCAGAACCAGCAGACCAATGCGAGATGGTGCAGGAGCCAACCCACAGAGCAAGAGAGCTGAGTGCCTTCAGGCAGGAGGCTTCCTGGCAGAGTGGGTGCCTCTGGGCACTTGTCAGAGGAGCTCGGCCCACAGACCCATGGAGCAGAGAGCTGAGTGCCTTTGGGCCTAGGCTTACTGGCTTAGTGGAATGCTTCCGGGCAATTATCAGTGGAGCTTTGTAACACTTGCCAGAGTGGGGCATAGGCTGGGCCAGCCCAAGAGGCCTGAGGAGCCCAAGGGACCGAGGGGCTGAGAGGCTAAGGAACCAGGAAGGAGAAGCTAAAGAGACAAGGAGCACAGGAAGCAGAGCTGCCTTGGTCTCAAAGGGTAGGGCCATAACCTCTGGGGTCTCAAAGGGTGGAATCATGCCATGCTGGGTCTCAATGCATGGGATCATGGCCTCCTAGTTTTCAAAGAGTTGTATCTTCACCAACTTGCCATTCACAAGTGCTAAGTGGATAGGGCCAGATCTTCTGCCTAAAGCTGAGAGTCGAGGCTGCTATGCCCGAGGGGCAGATGGGGGACTGCTGGGGCTGAGGGGGTGGGATCCCACTTATATGGACTAGGAGAATGGGGCTGCCCAAAGGCAAGGGAGCAGAGTTGCCATTCCAGTGGGTCTGGAAGGTGGAGCTAAAGCCCAGGGCCCAGGTGCCTCCACCCAGAATCCAGAGGGCATGGCCAATCCAGAGGGCTGGAACAGATAATGAGATTTTCCTGCAGTTAAACACCTTTTTAAGGACACAAAGTCTCCCACAACCCTTTCTTGCTTCTGCTTTGTAAGCTCTCTCTCTTTCTGAGGAAGTTTGAGGCTATACTCCAAACAATGTTAAAAGTTCCTTCCTCTGTGACTGCACAAACCTGGTTTCAGACACCTGTCATAGCCCTTATCCCATTGTGTTCTGAATAATGAAGTGGTCAAATCACTGGCCTTCCTAAGTCAGTCTTCTCACCTATAAAATGGGTGTAACGATAATATGAAACACAGCGGGATGACTATTACAATGCAGGTTTATTTCCCTGTCATCCAACAAAATCTATGAGGGCAATTACTGTGCCTTTGTCATTTTTCAGTTGCCAGTGCCTAAAGCAGTTGTGTGTGCTTGTGTTGTTTATTTATCGCTGTGTAACAAATTACCCAAAACTCAATGTCTTAAAACAATAAACTGTTATTATCTCATAGTTTCTGTGGGTCAGGAATTTGGGAGTGGCTTGGTTGGACGGTTCTGGATAGTAGTTTGTCATGAGGTGGCAGTCAAGATGTGGGTCAGGGGTGCTGATATGACTGATCTGATTAGTATCATTTCCACTTATTTTTTCCATTTATTTCTCTTGTTGATTTTTTAAAAATATTTATTTATTTTTTGGTGTTGTTGAGAATATACATAGCAGAACATACACCAATTCAACCATTTCTATGTGTACTATTCAGTGACATTGATTACATTCTTTGAGTTGTGTACCCATTCTCATGCTCCTTTTCTCCATTTATTTTACATATACATTATTTTATTGAGGTATATTGAGATTCACATACCATAAGATCTACTCTTTTAAAATGTATAATTCAGTGGTTTTTAGTGTATTCATAAAGTTGTGCTACCATCACCACTGTCCAATCTGGACAGAAAGTCTATTATGACCTAGCCTCAGAAGGCACACACCTGCATTTCTTCAGTATCCTTTTCATTACACAAGTCACCCTTATTCAGGGTGGGAAGGGACTACATAAGACAGTGGATCCCAGGAGGTGAGGATTATTGGGGACCATCTTGGAGAACAGTTGCCCCAGTGCTCAATACATTTTGAGTGAGTGAATGATTTTGCTAGCTGAAGGCGGTGAAGCCCAGATCTCTAGGCTCTCCAGCCTTGTTTCCCAGGATCCTCCCCATCATTCCTTGTGCTCCAGCCATCAGCACTTCTCTCAGTTCTCCATTTCTATTTCTTCCACCCTGCCATAGTGCCTTTGCCTGTGCTGGTGCTTTTGTTGATTGTCTACCCACTCTCCATCCTTTCTGTGTCTAGTTACCTTCAACATATCCTTCCTTTTCTGGCTCAAATGCCACTTCCTTAAGGAAGCCCTTCCTGGAAACCTTCCTTGTATTATTATGCCACTCCAACAATTCTCTTTAGCCACCAATTTCCCCCTTAAATTGGATTTTTTTTCCATCAGTCTACAAATATGCTATTATTTATCCTACATTTTATAAAAACTCTCTTGACACAGCTTCCCCCTCTACCTACTGAGAGGTTTCTTTGCTCCATTTTACAGGAAAACTCCTGGAGTTGTCTATACACAAAGTCTCCAATTCCTCCACTCCCACTAGCTTATCAGGCTTTCCACCCCACTGTTTCAATGTTCTGCCCAAGGTCACCCAAGATCTCCACCTGGTTAATTTCAATGATCAATTCCCAGGCCTCATCCTTCTTAACCTACCAGCAACATTCCACATAGTTCATCCATATCTCTTCCTTGAAATACATTCTGGGCCCCCGGAACATCACACTTGCTTGGTTTTCCTCCTAATAAAGAAGCTACTACTTCTTGGTCTCTTCCTGGTTCTTCCCCATCTTTCTGCCTTATTAATGCTGCAGTGCCTGGGGCTCAGTTCTGGGGCTTCCCATTTCCTCTGTTTACTCTCACTCCCATCATGCTCTTCTTCAAACCCGACATGGTTTTAAACACCAACTGTCCACAGCACCACATAGCTTTCTATCTGCAGCTCACCTCTGTCCCCTGAACTCCAGGTTCAGACAGCCACTGCCCTCAATGTTGCATGTTCAAAACCAAACTCCTGATGTCCCTCAAAACTGCTGCTCTTATAGGAATCACCAGCTTGGTTCATGGCAACGCTATCCTGCCACTTGGCAAAAATCCAGGGGTCTTCCTTGCCTCCTCATCTGCTATCTCTATCCAATCCACCAGCAAATATGGTTGTCTCCACTTTCAGAATATATTTGGAATCTGGCCTTTTCTCATCTCCATCGCTTTCATCCCGGTCTAGGTCTGGGCATGGCAGCAGCCTTCCAGTTGCTTTCTTGGTGCAGTTCTTTCACCCCACAGTGCTCTGTTCTACACAGAGCAGGTAGGGAGGTCCTGTAAAAATGACATGACTCCTTTGCTCAAGCCACTCATGCACTCTCAGAGGAGCCTGAATCCCTACCATCTATGCCTCCCTTGACCCATGATCACAGCTCCTCCACTCTCTCCTGCCCTTCTGCTGCTCCGCAAGCATCCCAGGTACAATCCCACCTCTGGGCCTTGCACTGGCTGTTCCCTCAGCCTGGAACACTTTCCTCCAGGTATCTCCATGCCTAGCTCCCTCGCCTCCCTCCTTTGCTCTGTTCTTCCTTCAAATCACCTTCTCAGTGATCTTAACTGACCTTCCGATATAAAATGGCAATCCTCACTCACCAGTCCTGGTCCTCCTTCCTATTTCTTTTTAACCCACAGCACTTACTACCATCTACTAGTTTGTATATGATTATTTTGTTTATAGCCTGTCTTACTCCCTCCACCCCGCAATGTGTGCACCATGAGATTAAGGACTTTACGTCATTCATTGCTATATCTTCTGTCTACAATAGTGTCTAGCACAGTCCAGGCTACTTGCCGATTAGTTGATTTTGACTCCTGGTGACCCCATGAATAGAACTGTGCTCTATGGGGTTTTCAATGACTTCTGAGGCACTCCAGAGTAGACTCAAACCTCCAACCTTTCAGTCAGCAGCTGCGTGTGTTAATCTTTTGAACTTCTCAGGGACTCCCTAGAACAGAGTGGGCTCAATAATCATTGGTCGAATGATTAGTATCATTAAATTAATCATTAAAGGAGCCCTGATGGCCCAATGATGAAGCTGTTGACTGAAATGTTGGTGGTTTGAACCTACCAGCAGTTGGTTCTGCAGGAGAAAAGACGTGATAATTTGCTCCCATAAAGGTTACAGCCTAGGAAACCCATGGGGCAGTTCTACTCTGTCACATTGGGTCGCTGAGTCAGAATTGACTCAATGGCACACAACAACACTTGAGGATTATCTGTCTTATCTTCTAGAATCTAAAACATTTAAAGGCAGGAACCACATCTGTCTTTGCTTGCTCTAGCACCTGGCACCTAACAGGTGTTTGATACATTTTTATTGTAACTATACATGGACCTCTTAGAGCTTCTGCTTCCCTCTTGTCAATATGAGAAATGGGGAGTGGCAACTAGAAAGTTTGGTTCTAGCTACTTGGCTCAGCCAGTTACCTGGAGCCACGAGAAAAAGCAGGCCTGGTGTGGCCACACCTTCCCATTTGTCCAAAGAGCCAGTAACCCGAATTCTTAAGTGAATGCACCTTATTTTTATTTTTTTAATTAATTTTTATTTGCTTTAAGTGAAAGTTTACAAATCAGGTCAGTCTCTCACACAAAAATTTACCTACACCTTGCTATACACTCCTAATTGCTCTCCCTCTGATGAGATAGCACAGTCCTTCCCTCCACTCTCTCTTCTCATATCCATTTGGGTAGCTTCTGGCCCCCTCTGCCCTCTCATCTTCCCTCCAGACAGGAGATGCCAACATAGTCTCATGTGACCACTTGATCCAAGAAGCTTGTTCTTCACCAGTCTCATTTTCCATCCCCTATTCCAGTCCAATCCCTGTCTGATGAGTTGGCTTTGGGAATGGTTCCTGCCTGGGGTAACAGAAGGTCTGGGGTCCATGGCCTCCGGGGTCCCTCCAGTCCCAGTGTGACCATGAAGTCCTGTCTTTTTATGAGAATTTGGGGTCTGCATCCCACTGCTCTCCTGCTTTCTCAGGGTTTCTCTGTTGAGTTCCCTGTCAGGGCAGTCATCAGTTGTAACCCGGTACCATCTAGCTCTTCTTGTCTCAGGCTGATGTAGTCTCCGGTTTATGTGGTCCTTTTTGTCTCTTAGGCTCATAATTATTTTGTGTCTTTGGTGTTCTTCATTCTTTCTTGTTCCAGGTGGGCTGAGACCAATTGATGCATCTTAGATGGCTGCTTGCTAGCGTTTAAGACTGCAGATGCCACTTTCCAAAGTGGGATGCAGAATGTTTTAAAAATAGATTTTATTATGCCAATTGACTTAGATGACCCCTGAAACCATGGTCCTCAAACTCCTGTCCCTGCTACGCTGGCCTTTGAAGTGTTCAGTTTATTAAGGAAACTTCTTTGTTTTTGGTTTAGCCCATTTGTGTTGACCTCTCCTGTATTGTGTATTGTCTTTCCCTTCACCTAAAATGAAACTTATCTACTCTCTAATTAGTAAATACCCCTCTCCCTCCTTCCTGCCCTCCCCCCTCTCGTAACTATCAAAGAGTATTTTCTTCTCTGGTTAAACTGTTTTTCCAGTTCTTACAATAATGGTCTTATATTTGTCCTTTTGCAATTGACTGATTTCACTCAGCATAATGTCTTCCAGGTTCCTCCATGTTATGAAATGTTTCGTGGATTCAACATTGTTTTTTATCTATGCGTAGTATTCCATTGGAATGTACCTTATTTTTAAGCGTTAGAAATTCATTTGACGTTTTCAATAACAAGCTCTGTTTGCTGCATGACAAACCACCCCACAACTGAGTGGCTTAATAGCACCACTTACATGGCTCAGGGCTCTGCGGGCTAGCTAGGTACTTCCCGTCTAAGACTCAGCTGATCTCTCTGAATCAAATAACTCTTCCCGTTGACATAGATTAGAATCTACACCAATGGCAAGCAGTGGGCTTTTGTATGGAGGGTGGAAAACTCCACCATCCCTGGAGAAGTCAGCATGAAATTAAAGTGACAAGGCAAAAAAAGGGTGGTGAACCCATCTCCAAATAATTCAGGATAATCTCCAGGAAATAATTGTCAAAGCCTGAGGGAGAGGCCTGGCAGCAGCAGCCTGACATGTTGGAAACATGTTGGAAACAAATTCACATTGCATGTGACATGCCCCAGGCAGCCAGCTAGGCATACAATACCAAAAAAACCAAACCCATTGCTGTTGAGTCCATTGCTGTTGATTCCATATAGGGACCCTACAGGACAGAGAAGAACTCCCTAAGGGGTTTCCAAGGCTGTAAATCTTTATGGAAGCAGACTGCCACTACTTTCTCCCACAGAGCAGCAGGCAGGTTCAAACCACCACCTCTTGGTTAGCAGCCCAGAGCTTAACCACTGTGCAGCCAGGGCTCCTCTTGACCCCAGATAGATAGATCTTCAAAGGGTACAATGCTCAAGGCAGGCATTCCTTACTAGTTAAGCTAAACTATTGTTTCATTTCAAGAAGACTTCAGGGGATATTTCTGGTTTAAGTTTTAAGGTTTAGGAACCAAAATTCATGATCTCTATAACGAGGACAGTGGTGGTTCAGTGGTAGAATTCTCGCCTTCCACACAGGAGACTGGGGGTCAATTCTCAGCCAAGGCACCAGCTACCACCTCTCAGGGGAGGCTTGGAGGCTGCTATGGTGCTGAGCAGGTTTCAGCAGAGTTTCCAGACTAAGACAGACTAGGAAGAGAGGCCTGGTGATCTACTTCTGAAAATCACCCAGGATCTTGATAGTCTGATCTTCTTGGGCATGGGGTCCCCTTGGGTCAGGGGCTGACTTATAATTTGAAATACCTCAGGAAAAAAAATTAAGGAGGCAAATATGGCAAAATGTCAATGACTTATATCTAGGCAGTGGTATGTGCATATCTATTAAACTACAAACCGCTCCCTGTACGTTTGTGTACACTTGAAAATTTTCATAAAAGTGAAAATGCAACAAAGAAGGCTTTGGAGTTTGTGAGAAATATTAAGTAACACATTAGTACTTAATACAGTTTGTATGGCACATAAGAATGATGAAAACAGCATAGGAATATTTTGAGGATAAAAAAGGACATGAGGAACATGTCTTGCTTTATTCTTACAAGCATTTCTGTTACTCTGAGTATGAACTCATTTGGGGATAATGCCAAAAGTCTACATTTTATTATGAAATGGCACCAAATTACACACTTCGAAATGGTTAATTTTGTTACATGGATTTTACTTCAATTAAAAAAAAAAGAATTCACCAAAAATATAGTTGAAAAGAATCAATATATTTTATATACTATGTTTAGGAATTTTAGTATGTCTAAAATCTACAGCATCTTTCATTTGGATGACTGCAAATGCTACTTACCAATCTCGTTGTTTCCATTCTCTCCAAACTCCTCCTCGACCAATTCTCCAAAAGGTAGAAGGTTGAAATGGCAAATGTTTTGTTACATATACATTTACTGTAATTAAAAAAGTCACTCAATTAAAAAAAAGGAAACAAAAGAAAAAAATTCTTTTAATCTACATTTTAGACTCTTCGTGAAAGTAAAGACATAGCCAAATGGCTTTGCTGATCTCCCTATGATAGGCCCTGGTGGCTATTGTCTCTTTTCTCCTTCATTTCACCCTCACAATGATCCCACCAGAGACTAGGTATTAGAAGGCCCCCCATGGACTTAACCCAGCTTCTCAAAAGTCCTCTGTTTATTTTCCAAAATAGGAGAGGGATGGGTGGATTTGGTGATAAGAGGACGAGCCTGATTAACCAGTTAAACCATTTCTGTTAGTTCAAGTGACCACATTTCACTGTATTATCTGTCATGTGAATAGTTAACCTTCCCAGTGGAGTCATAGGACAGACAGGAGATGAATCAAGAGAGTAAAAGGCCAACCAGAGTGGGGGCCTTTCCCCTGATAACTGCTCTCAGAAACTGAATATTGGAGGCTTGGGAGCCAATGCTGGACACAAAGGCATGTCACATGGCAACACGCACTGAGAGTTTCATTTCTGACGGAGGAATTTCATGGAACTAAATTCCTTGGATGCACCATTTTGCAAACTTCAGCACAGTGAAATATCTGAAGTATGGAATCCAACCTTGCACCTTGCCGCTCAGATCTGGGATTCACCGTGACCTGGAACTGACTCAAGCTTCACAACGCAAGATAGAGTTTTCCAAATCTGTGCTACCTTGTCCAAACTCTGTGATATGTTCAGTGTGTGCAGTTATAAATTATAACCTCTAACAGGCTAACCAAAGGCAAAACCCCTAAAAAGCAATGTCATACAATTATGCCAGTCAGAAGAGAATTTTTTAAACATTAATTCATAATATCTTGAAACACCAAGAAATTCCCAAAAGCTTCCAAGATTGCCCCCATTCTCATTCTCACCAAAATCCCACCCCCTCCCCCAACCCTGCCCATGGAAAAAAGAGTCATGGTTATGGGTATTGTCAAAGCAACTTAACTGCTGGCAATTTTAATTCTCAAGGAATTTTAGGACCTGATGCAGCCAGGTAAAATTAAATATTACCAGGAAGAGGCCATATTGATTAAATATCTAACTATCTGACCTATCTCTGTTTATCTGGCTTTAGGGGGCTGGCGGATAGCCATGTCAATCAAGATAGGGCTGCCTAACTTATTAGCAATACTATTCTGTAACACCTGCCTTAATGAAAATCCACAGAATACATGTTTACATATTTCCCTGTAGAATCAAAAACAAACAGCAACAAATTTGTTTCTTAACAGAGAGAAGAGAAGTTAATAGTTACCAGCCTGATATCTGTATTCCCTAAGCATTCATGAAAGCAGCCCTGGAGGTACAATGGTTAATTGCTCAGCTGCTAACTGAGAGGTCAATGGTTTGAGCCTACCACATAACTGCTCCATGGGAGAAAAGACCTGGCAATCTGCCCAAGTAAGGATTTCAGTCTAGGAAACCATGTGGGGTAGTTCTACTCTGTCTTACAGACTTGCTATAAGTTGCAATTGACTTGAAGGCACATGACAAAGCATTCATGAACTCTTCATTCTGCTAATGTAAACCTGAAATGTGGCAGAGCAGAAAGAAATTCATGTCGGAAAAGCAATTCTGTTCAGCACAGGTAAAACTTTAAAACAACAACAGCAACCGGTTACTGTCAAACCGATTCAGGCTCGTGGTGACCCCACTGTGTTAGAATAGGACTGTACTCTATAAGGTTTTCAATGGCTGATTTTTTGCAAGTAGATCATCAGGTTCCTTCGAGCAACTCTGGGTGGACTTGAATCGCCAACCTTTAGGTTAGCAGCTGAGCACATTAACCATTTGCACCATCCAGGGACTCCAGGTAGAGCTTGGGAGTTGATAATATTGTAGGTTCCTGCTGTACAGTAGTTAAGGCCCATGGGTCAAATCTGGCCCTCCATCTGTTTTTATAAATAAAGTTTTATTGGAAAACAGCCATGCCCATTTGTTTACATGTTGTCTATGGCTGCTTTCATGCAGCAAAGGCAGAATTGAATAGTTACAGAAGACACTAGTCTTCAAAGTCTAAAATATTTACTATCTCATCTTTTATGTAAAAAGTTTGCTGACCTCTGGTTAATACTGTGAGTGTTGGTGTAGGTAGGCTCAGACTGAAGATCCAGACCTGACTAGTTATGTGACCCTGGGCTCATATGTGAGATCTTTCAGTCACAGTGTTCCCACCTCTTAAATAATACTTAAGTTGGCTGAATATTTACAATGTGCCAAGCACTGTTCTATATGCTTTGAATGTATTAATGCATTTAAGCCCACACCAACCCTATGAAGAACATACTACGATTTTCCCTATTTTACAGGTGAGGAGACATAGACCCAGAGAGATGAAGTAACTTGCTTAAGGTGCAAAGCCAGGAAGTGATGGAGCTACTAACTCTCATGGCAGTTATGAAAATAATGAGGTCAGGCAGGCATGTAACATTCATACCCTAGTGCTACAACATAGCAAACAATTGTAACTGTGCTATTGTTAACTTTAAACATAAGCCATCAGAAATGAGTGAATTTGTTGGTATCGAGCTATCTCTTTGAATCTTGACTTCACGGGGTGTTTATTTAACTGACATCTTCAGGAGGGCTACTACCATGTCAAAATGATGTTTGCTGTTCTGGGGAAGGTGGTGGATTATTCAGGGTTTGCTTTCTTCATTCTCCGGATTACCTGTAAATTTTCCAAACAATATTTTGGTGCCCTAAGAGCTCCAGGAAAGCGTGGTCACTGATGGGGCTATTAGAAAGAAGGAGGAACAGGAGGAGGAGGAAGGGGAGGGAAAGGGAAGGAGGAGAAGAAAGAGGAGGAGGGAGACAAGGAGGAAGAGAAGGAGAAAGAGGAGGAGGTGAAGCAGGAGAGAAGAAGGAGGAGAACTCCCATGAGGGTAAGGCCAGAAGCTCAATGGATTCATTTCACAATTGCAATTTGCCTATCAGTTATGGTTAGTAGTAGGTTCACAAACCACAACAAACATACACACATAATGAGTTAAGTTGACTCTCTGAACCTATCGGCTTTCTTTGAAACTTAAAAAAATACACAACTCACACATATTTGTTATAGAAAAGTCAGCTAAACAACAGGACTTAGAAAAACAATCACAAAAAATCCCACCATCTTGAAATAACCACCATTAACAGTCTGCTGTCCTGATATAGTTTTAATACAGTTCCTTCCCCTCTGCTGCAGGAATTGTTTCAATGGGTCACAATGTAAAACATTTACGTAAATAACAGTAACTTAATGGTAACAGTGGTTATCTGGGGGATGAGCTGAGAGAAGACCTTCACCTCCACATTGGATATTTCTGTACTCTTTGATATTTTTTCCCACTGTGCCTGAATCTCTTGTAAGGTGAGGAAAAAAACAATAAAGATCAGTTGTTAAGTTAAAAAAATGTAATGGTTACAGTGAATTCAGAGTAAACACTTTAAATTATCCACATCAGTTCCAAACAGCCTTCTTTCGAAGGCAGAGTAATCAACACAAGCATGTATACATTCCTTGGACATCTGGAGAGATCCATCATGAGCTGAGTTTTGCCCATGAGATGGAGAAGTCAGTCAGAATGTAACCACATGATTTCAAAACAACTTGTCAGTTCAGTAGGGGGAAAAAAGCCAACAACCCAAAACCAACCATCTAGTCAATCCAGGTGAAAATTATCAGGCAGTCATTTGTCATATAATCCAAACACATTGTGACTGAGTAAATCTACTTTTTAATTAGTAATGATTATATTGCATAGACTTTTGGCAGCAAAACAAAAGACTATGCAGACTTTTAAGAAGATATTTCCATTTGATCCTCTTTGGAACCCACCCAAGGGAAAAAACACAGGTGTGTGTTTATCTTAGTCCAGGACTATTGGAAGAAGGGAATTAAATGTCTATAGTTATATATGTATGTGGGGAAAAAATGAAGGTGAAGCCTCTTCAATAAAATGCTTAGGCTCGTCTAGGGTCTTAAGAGCCTGCGAGTGGCATTCTAGGACACTCCACTGCTCTCACCTCTTTGGGAGCAAGGAAGAATGAAGAAAACTAAAGACACAAGGGAAAGATTAATCCAAAGGACAGATGGACCACATCTACCACGGCCTCCACCAGACTGAGTCCAGTATAACGAGATGCTGCCCAGCTACCACCACTGACCACTCTGACAAAGATCACAATAGAGGATCCACGACAGAGCTGGAGAAAAACATAGAACAAAATTCTAACTCAAAAAGAAAGATCAGACTTGCTGGCCTGACAGAGACTGGAGAAACCCTGAGAGTATGGCCCCTGGGCACCCTTTCAGCTCAGTAATGAGGTCTCTCCTGAGGTTCACCCTTCAGCCAAAGATTGAACAGGCCCATGGAACAAAACAAGACTAAAGGGGTGTACCAACGCTGGGGCGAGGACTGGGAAGTAGGAGGGAACAGGACAGCTGGTAATTGGGAACCCAGGGTTGAGAAGGGAGAGTGTTGACATGTCATGGAGTTGTTAACCAATGTCACAGAAAGAACAATGTGTGCACTAAGTGTTTGATGTTCTATAAACCTTCATCTAAAGTTCAATATAAATAAATTAATTAAAACAAAATGCTTAGGCTTAACCCAACTGGTTCTTTAACAAACAAACATGCAAATATGATGCACATAAAGTAAAAACAAAAGTCAGAAACCCTACAACAGTACTAGCACCACTTACTAAGTTGATTCTGACTCGTAGTGACGCCATGTGTTTCAGAGCAGAACTGTGCTCCGCAGGGTTTTCCATAATTGTGACCTTTTGAGGGCAGATTGCCAGGACTTTCTTCCGAAGTGCCTCTGGGTAGATTGGAACCATCAACTTCTGGTTAGTAGTCAAGTGCTTAACTATTTGCTCCACCCAGGGATTCCACCACAGTGCTAGCAGTGGCTATTTCTGGGCAGCCAGATGAGGAGCAATCTTTGTTTTCTTTTTGCTCCTTGGTCTGTTTTGATTTTTTCTACAATGATCATTTAGATCATTACTACCCATGCGAGAAAAACCAAACAAAATCAGAATGATGCACAAAATGACAGCTGTGACTCTCTCTGGGTGTTAAAGATAAGATGGGTTGCAAACCCCTACACCAGGTGCAGTGGAAGGTCTTTCTTTAACACCTTCTTCTACACTTATCTTTGTGGTCAAAGAAAAGGCCCAAGATCAGGAGGCTGCACCAGTCGCTGAGTGAATTGACATGGAGATAATCGAGCAACGTATCAATCAACATGTGCCAGGTCAGGGTGTCTGGAATTCTGACCCTATACACATGTACTTACACGACGTTACTGTTAGTTGCTGTCAAGTTGATTCTGACTCATAGCAATCCCATGTGACAGAATAGAAGAAGCCCATATGGTTTTCTAGACTGTAATCTTTGCAGAAGTATATCTCTAGGTCTTTTCTCCCTTGGAGCCACAACCGCCAACCTTATGGCTAGCAGCCAAGTGCTTAATCATTGGGCTACCAGAGCTCCTTACTTAAATGATGGCCCCTTCCTATTCAAAAATGTTAATGCAGGCAACCAAAATTATACTATCTACCAGTCTCTCTATCCGTCCGTCCACCCATCCACCCACCCGTCCATCTATCCATCCATCCATCCATCCATCCGTCCGTCCGTCCGTCCGTCCGTCCATTCATTAAAGATGTGGCACAATGTCCAAATGAATACTAATAAGTACCTACTTGTATTGGGCAAAAAAATGACTCACTCCAAAGATGCCTACATCCTAATGCCTGGAACCTGTGGATATGCTATGTTACATGGCAAGGAGGGATTAAGATTACAGATGGAATCCAGGTTGTAATGACCTTAACGGGGGGAAAATATCCTGGCATCAGCAGTAGTAGCTTCTCTGAAATGGCACAGAGGAGGCTGGCAAGGTAAGAGTCTGTTCATGGTGTGGGTGCATCCCAAGGCCCTGTGGTCAGGGGCTCTCCACTCAATCAGTAGCCATCTGGTAGGCAGGAATGGACCTTTTCTTTTTTCCAAGTTAAAGTTTTGGAAATATGATCAACTGGCTCTTATTAAATCCCTTCAGGCAATAATAGCTTTAATAGTATCAAAGCCTGCATGGTATCTGGTAGGGATGCCTACGAATCTAAGGAAAATGCGCTCTGTGTTTCTTTAGATAGCTGCTCACTCTCCTGAAATTTTTTTTTTAATTATGGTAAAATACGTATGATAAACATTGGCCATTTTAACCACTAAAAAAAAAAAATTATTGTGTTTTCGGTGAGGGTTTGCACAGCAGTTTAGGTTCTCGTTCAACAAGCTCTACACAAGTTGTTCAGTGACATTGGTTACATTCTTCACAATGCATGAGCGTTCTCATTATTTCCGTTCTGGTTGTTCTATTTCCATTGATCTCATTTCCCTGCCCCCTTACATTCTCATCTTTATTTTAAAGTAATTGTTGACCGTTTGGTCTCATATAGGTCATTTTTTTAAAGGAGCACAGTCTTACAGGTGATAGTCATTATTTTTTTTAGCCAATTTGTTATTAACTATGAGGTGACCTTAGGGGTTAGTTTTGGTTCAATGTTTGAAGAGTGTCTCAGGGCAATAGTTTCAGGGGGTCTTCCAGTCTCAACCAGTCCAGTAGGCCTGGGTTTTTTTGTTTGTTTTGTTTTTAGGAATGTGAGATTCTGTTCCACATTTTTCTCCCATTCTATCAGGGTCCATCTATTGTGGCCCTGATTAGAATGGTCAGCAGTGGTAGCCGGGCACCATCTAATTCTTCTGGTCTCAGGGTAGATGAGGCTGTCCTTGTAACCATTTCTAAGAGTCCAATTCAATTATATTAATTACATTCAGCGTATTGTGCAACGATTACCACTATCCATTTTCCAATGTTTTTCATTCCCCTAAACAGAAATGGAGTACCCCTTAAGTAATAATCCTCCATTCCTACCTGGCAACCAGTAATAAACTTTTATCTCTATGCATTTGCCTATTGTAAATATTTCATATAAGTGGGGTCAAACAGTATTTTCCCTTTTGTGTCTGACTTATTTCACTTAGCTTAATGTTTTCAAGGTTCATACATGTTGTAGCATGTATCAGAACTTCATTTCTCTTTAAGGCTGAATAATATTCCATCATACAGATATATACTACTTTTTTTTTAATCCATTCATCTGTTGATGGAAACTTGAGTTGTGTCCACCTCTTGCCTATTGTGAAGAGTGCTGCAATAAACACTGGTATTCAGGTAATGACAGGGAGTGGGGAAATGTCAAAAAGTCTAACGATTTTGGTGTCCATACTAGACTGTAAGTCCTTTCATTCATACAATCATTTACTTCATTCAACAAGTTTTTATTGTGGCTCTTACTTTGTGCTAGATTTCAGTCAGGTGCATGGGATCCGACGGTGAACAAGACACACTGGATGAATTCCCACCCCGTGGAGCTATGGTCTGGTTGGGGAAGAAGAGGTCTCAACAAGCAATCATGATAAGGGGTGATGAAGTGATGGGCAGGAAGTCAGGGAAGCCTCCTGAGGGAGTGAAGGAAAGGCTGAGAGAGAGTGGGAGTGAGCCAGGGAGGGGCAGGTGGGCTGGTGTGGGTGGGGACCTCCAGGCAGAGGGCAGGATAGGGGGAGACTCTGAGGGCAGGGATTGCTCGTGTCTTTTTCACTGTGTATCTGGGGCCTAGTACAGGGACTGGCACTCAGGAGAGTTAGATGGAAAAGAGAGAAAAAAGGGAGAAGGAAAGAAAGAAAGAGGGAGGGAGGGAAGGTGAGAGGAAAGAAGAAAAAAGGGAAGAAGAGAAGAAAGGAAAACAGGAAGGAAGGAAAGAGGGAGGGAAGATGGGATGGAGGAAGAAGGAAGAAGGGAGGGAAAAGAAAGAGAAGGACAGAAGGAAAAGGGGAGGAAAAGAAGAAGGAAGGAAGGAGAAAAAGAAGTGTGTGACCTAAACAACAGAGATGTGAATACATGTTGCTAACATAGGATAAAGTTCCATTGATATTGACAATGGACTTTCATCCCTTGTTCTCCTGACTCCTCATCACCTGCCCACAGTCCTTGAGCCCTGGCCTGAAGGGAAGATCCTCATTGCCTCTTTCCCTCCTTCCAGTGACATAAAAGTGCCCCATGGGGAGGTGCATACAACGATCAGAATGCCTTACCACTTGCATCGGTTAGAGTTCTCATCTGTTATTCTACAAAATGTCCAGAAAAGTCAAATCTCTAGAAATAAAAAGTAGATTAATGGTTGCCTGGTGCTGGGCTAGGAAACCCTGGCAGCATAGTGGTTAAGCGCTACGGCTGCCAACCAAACGGTCAGCAGTTCAAATCTACCAGGCGCTCCTTGGAAACTCTATGGGGGTAGTTCTACTCTGTCCTATAGAGTCACTATGGGCCAGAATTGACTTGATGGCAACAGGTTTGGTTGGAAACCCTGGTGGGGCTTAGTGGTTAAGAGCGATAGCTGCTAACCAATAGGTCAGCAGTTCAAATTCATCAGGCACTCCTTTGTAACTCTATGGGACAGTTCTACTCTGTCCTCTAGAGTCGCTATGAGTCAGAATCAACTCATCGGCAATGGGTTTGGTTTTGGCTTTTTCGGTGCTGGGCTGGGAATGCGGTGGGGTGTGACAGGAATGAAGGGTTTTATTGGGGTGATGAAATTTTTCCAAAACTGGATTATGGTGATTATTGCACAACTTGGTGAATTTATTAAAAATCATTGACTTGTATACTTAAAATGGGTGAATTTTATGGCATGTAACTTGTACCTCAATAAAAAAAAAATCAATCCAAAAAAGTAATTTCCTGATTTGCCTAACCCAAAATTTGGCCTCAAAATGGTCACAGGAATGGTTTGTGGGTTAATGGAGAAATTCATTCATTCATCCATTCATGAAAAAAATATTTGAGTATCAGTTATGTACCATACACAGTTTTAAGTATAGGAGAAAAAAGAACAGGCAAAAATCTCTTACTCTCTTGCCTCCCTTTTTTACCACTTAAAAGACCATTGTAAGGAGCCCTGGTGCTTCAGTGGCTAAGCGCTTGGCTGCTAACCGAAAGGCTGGCAGTTTGAACCCCCCGGCCACTCCACAGGAGAAAGGTGCAGCAGTTTGCTTCTGTAAAGATTTACAGCCTTGGAAACCCTATAGGGCAGTTCTACTCTGTCCTATAGGGTCGCTATGAGTTGGAATTGATTCGATGGCAATGGCAAAGGACCACTGTGATAATCCAGGATAATTTCCCTATTTTTAAGGTCAGCTGATTTGCATTCTTAATTTCATCTACAACCTTAATTCCCTTGTAACGTAATATATTTACAGGTTACAAACATTAGGATGTGGACATCTTTGGGGGACCATTATTCTCTCCACCGTGCCAGTTGTTTTGTTGCCCTATAGAGGGAGTGGAAACCCTGGTGGCGTAGTGGTTAAGAGCTACGGTTGCTAACCAAGAGGCCAGCAGTTCAAATCCGCCAGGTGCTCCTTGGAAACCCTATGAGGCAGGTCACTATAAGTCAGAATCAACTCGATGGCAATGGGTTTGTTTGTCTTTTTTGGTTATATAGAGATAGTACTGTCTCCATACCCAGTAGGAATTTTGGAACAACCTAGAGCTCAGCTTTCTTTCCCTCACATGGTAATAATTGTCGCTTGCTGAGTTCTTACTGTGAACCAGGAACTGCTAGATTCTTTACAGATACCTTTATTTAACCCTGTAAAGATCCTGAAACGTGAATACCAGTATCTCCACTTTGCATATCAGGAACCTTAGACCCAGGGAGGTAAAGTGATTTGCCCAAGATCACACAGCTACAGTGTCAGGGGTGGGGACTGAACCTAAGTCCTTGGGGCTCCCAAGTCTGTGGGTTTCCAACCAGGCTAAAGTTGACTAGTACCGATATTTGCAGAACAATCTGTTTGACTCACTGGCTGCACTAGAAAACGCATAGAGACCTCACCTAACTTCATCACTCAGCCCATAGATTTAAGGGTGCAAAAGAGAATAAAAGCAGGCTAGGCTTCCGAAGACTGGGGTTCAAATTCTACCTTAGGAAAATAACTTCAGCTACGTGAGCCTCAGCTGAGGTGATTTCAACTCATGGCAACCCTGTGTGACAGAGCAGAACTGCCCCATAGGGTTTTCTAGGCTGTAATCTTTATGGGAGCAGATCCCTAGGTCTTTCTCCTGTGGAGCCACCAACCTTTAGGCTAGCAACTGAGTGCTTAACCCTTGCACTACCAGGGCTCCTTCAATTTGCCATTACATTATGTTAATAATAAAAAATAACAGTTAACTTACCACAGGTTTATTGTGTGGTAGGCACTGAGCTTTGCAAATATAGATAGTTCCAAATCACGATTCACTCTATCAGCTGGACTTCAAAAGAAACTGTAAGTCTCCGTACTCCTTCTTCAAGTGTGGATATACCCTTAATAAAACTCCACATTAAGAGCCAAATAGCTCATGGTCATAAGCTTCTCAGAAGAACCACCAGGCTTACTGTGGACAAGAGAGGCTCCTAGCAGGAAGCTAATTCTCCCCATTTCCCTTCCCAGAGTTGAGGCTTTGATATTCCGGCTCACAGATGACAGGGCTGCCTATAAGTCATCAGAAATTGCTGAAGTGAGTTTCTGTTCCATTGAGCATGTATGTCATTGGCCTCTCAGAGCCTCCTGGCTCACTCTCAGATGTTGCGAGTGTTGAACCCTGAGTTTTGAAGGCCCGTTTCATTTCAGATTGATTTGCTGTTTTGAAGTGAAAGCTGTTTGTCTTTGCTGTGTACTCATTGCGAAAGGGGAAGGGGAGCCAGGAATGTGGATGGCTGAGTGTCTGTCTAGGGAGTGAAGTCTGCCGAAAACTCATGAAGTCTCTCCTTGCTCCCAATGTAAGCCATTGCTTGGGGTCACCATTTAGCACATATGTGGTCCCTCAGAATGAATTTTATGAAAAAAAAAAGCAAAAACTAAACAACAACTAAATTTTAAAAGCCACTGAAATTCGATAACTAAGTGGAAATGAAAGGAGAAAGAGATGAAATACGGGCCCTGCAAATAATTTCCCCATTATTTTGCGAAAACTATCCCAATCCTTTAGGCCATCCTGTGGTGGGGTGGAGGGTGGGAAAAACATCAGCATAAAATGCTGTTTACTCAGACTCTTAGAAAAGGGTTTCCATCCATTGCCCATCTGTCCATCCATGCACATGTCCATACATCTATATATCATTCATCTATCTATCTATCCATCCATTTATTTACCATACATCCATCTACCTATTTAAACAAAATATAACTTCAACTTAAAACAGACTACCCAAAATGGGAAGAATAAATATTAAGCCTCAATAATTTGGCAGTACCCTCTCTTCACTTACCAACTATTTCTTGATCTGATATTTTGCATTTATGACAAGAGTAAAAAATCTACTCTCTGACTATTTTGTGCATTAATGACGTACATCTAGCACCAATGAATGCCAGGAGAGAGTAACGCTGGCTGTGACAGTTAAGGTTATGTGTCAGTTTCGCTGAGCCATGATTCTCAGTGGTTTAGCACTTATATAATGATGTAATTTAGCAGTTATGTAATGATGTAATTTGGCAGTTATGTAATGATGTAGTCATTCTCCATTTTTGTGTAACGGCGATTTTTGCATGAGGACCTGGTCTTTGGAATCTACCCATGTTGATAAGTGAAGAGAAGGTGTAATATTTTTCAATATGAAAAATGTACCTGGCCTTAGGCACAGTCATGCCACACCAGCATTTAAGCTTACAGAAATAATAGCAGGAGTGTGTAAAACAGATGTACAAGGACACTTACTGCTGCATTAATTGTGATGGAATAGACTGGAAACAACTGTCCATTATTAGAGCCCAAAAACCCACTGCCGGGCAGTGGTTAATTATTTTTCAGCCACTTAAATTCTTAGTTTCTCAATTTCCCCACCTACAGAATAAGAATATTCAGAGTACATACCTTGTTGGTTGATGGTGAGGACTAAATAAATTAGTGCTCAGACAGGGTTTAAAACAAGGCTAGGAGCCCAGTAAATGCTCAATATTATTATTATTATAGTCAAATATGAGAAAACTTTTTTTTTTTAAAAAAAGAATGAGGTCAATCTATATGTACTGCAATGTTCATAATATATTTATAGTTAAGTAAAAAAACAAAAACAACAAAACAGACCACCAAAACAAGTGAATATGCGGCATATGATCACATTTGTGCTTTTAAGCCAAGGATGTGCTTTGTATTTCCTGTAAGAACATTTTAGAACAGATACACAAGAACTGGTGATCTATAAAAATATTTCTGGCAAACTCTAGAGAGTTAATGTTACAACACGACAGAGAAATCTGTCTACCATCCTTTTAAAGACATCTGTCGTCAACCAACAATTCCAATTTATGGTTTTGACATATTTATGGGTGGAACAATTTTACTTGCAACCGTGTAATATAGCCTTGTTTGAAACTAGTGGGTATAATTCATCTATGAGTTGAACCTTTGTGTAGGAAGCACTAATAATATATGTTTCAAGAAAAGAGTTATATGGCTCTGCTGGCTAAAAATCTTTCAGACTGGAAATCACTGATATGAATAAAAATGTACAAAATATAAACTGGAATCAAATGCTATGAAACCTTTATACCACATTGCTTCAAATAATCTTCAAATACCAAGTATAAATCCATAAAAGAATCAAAGAAAAAGGTTTTTTTCCTTTTTTTAAAATAAGATACAAGAAGATGGCTTAAAAGTTGATACTAATTAGGTAATTGTTGTTTAAATGTCTTATTTTATACAAATAACACAATTGCAAAAGTGAGCAGAGTCCTGTGTTGGATATTAGCTACACATGCTTCTGTAGTTTGCCATTGAGGCTCATTCTTGTACAAGCATTCATCTATGTTTGTTCTTTATCTGGGTGAAATCTGGGTTCATTTACAAATACAAATATTTCTGGGTCCACCTGAGTGGTTAAGATGTTTCCACGGGTCTTTCTTTCCCTGGCCAAATCCTGCTACTTTTCTGAAATGTTCTTTTGAATGTTGTTCATCGTAAAATTATCATCTTTAATGTAAAAATGCCTGCTGAGGGGGCTACAAGCCATTTGGTTCCCTCCTGTCAGGGGAGGAAAAGAATAACATTGAGCGAGGCTGAAGGTTTTTATTATCACGTCGTAAATGAGCAAATGGCATCTGTCAATACAAAGAAGCTAGAAGGGGCAATGGAAAGGAAGCTGTGCTGGGGAGTCTGTTGAGTGACAAAATGAATTTTTATTAACCTCCTGGTCCAACATCTCTTTTCCTATTTTATTTTGGCTCATTCGCTTTGCAACATAATAATGCTATAAAAACACCCAAACAGGAGGCTGAGAACCATTTGAAACTGCAGGACCAGCCCGTTACTGAGCAACAGTAAACAGTTGGAATCAGGGACCATGTTTAGAGTTTGAAACATAGGTATGTCCACCTGTATGTATTTTCATATGCAGGCCCTCCCTGGTTTGGGTCTTCTCTGGAAGATATTTCTTTCCACGAATAACTCAAGTCTGTTGGCCTAGGCGTTCATTCTCACAATGTTTTCATATTTGGGCCATAAACATCTTTCACGACACTGGTAAAACGGTCAAGGTGTTTATGAGCTGCAAGAAATGTTTATGCCAAATGCATAAAAGCAGAAATGGAACCTTTCACTTCAGGAGTGGAAGGAGTTGCCAGGGGTCTTGGCATGGGGGGAGGGAAACCGGAGGGCCTTCCCACCCATGCCCCCCAGTGACTTTGCTGGAAGTTGTTAAGGTGGCTGCCTCATACAAATGTTTGCTAAATGTTAACAGTAATTCAGGCCTAAGCAGGTGTGGGAGCGGCAAACAGGGCCAGGACAATAGGAAGATGAATAAGGGTCTGTCTGCTCTCGGGGAAGCAATTTCCCTCCTTTGTGCTGAGGGACAGACAGCCAGAAAACACCAAGGCTCAAGTTCTGAGGTTTTTATAGTTGGGAGCTGTCACGTTGCTCGAGGAGATTTGAGCCTGGACATAAATTGGGTCATTGCTTCCAGCTACTTGCAGCTACAGTGCTGACTTTTTATCCTAATGATACTCACAGAGGAGATCTAAATTTGTTCTGACATGGAAAGATGTCCAAGATTTTTTTTTTTAAATAAAACTTTATAATTTGCCATTTTAACCATTTTTAAGCCTGCAATTCAATGTCATTCATTACATTCGCCATGCTGTGCAACCATCGTCACTATCTATTTCCAAAAGTTTTTCAGCACCTCAAAGAGAAACTCAGCGCCCCTTCAGGAACAACTGCCCATTATTTGGTAAAAGTCGAGGGCCAACGAAAATGAGGGAAACCCTCAATGAGATGGAGTGACACAAAGCCACAACAATGGGCTCAGACAGGCCAACAGTCAGGAAGACGGCTCAGGGTCAGGCAACACTTTGTTCTGTTATATACAAGGCCACCATGAGTCAGGGCTGACTATTTGCCAACTAACAACATTCATTCCTCTCAGCCCTTGAGATGTCCAACATTTTTTAAAAAGCAAATTGTAAAATAACATACATCTTAGAAGAACATTTTTTTGTTGTTATATTTAAAAAATTGTATATGCACAGAGAAAATAACTTGGGGAAAATATTTGCTGTGCGATGGACTGCTTTTGTGTGACATTTCTTCCCATGGTCTTGTAATTCCCACTCAAAAGGTTGGGTTTTATTTTAGGGGAAAGGTCAGTTTTACCAAGCCATTGGGTTGAAATGAGCCATACCAGAGGTGGGAAAAAGGGATCTCACCACCACCAAGGTAGAACAGCCAAGAGCAGCCTTTGGACTCAGGATCTCTGAGCTGAGAAGCTCCTGGAACCAGGAGAGACAGAGATAAGAGTTGTAACACTGATGACAGAGAGATGTGGAGGTAGAGAAATGGCAGCAGCTAAGACTGGCAGCAGGAGATGATGTAGTGGGCCAGAGCATGAAAGCTGAGTGTCTTTGGGCAAGAGGCTTGCTGGCAGAGTAAGGTACCTCCGGGCACTTGGCACAGCTAGCTTTGCAGACCCACGGAACTACAGCTGAGCACCTTCAGGTCAAGGCTTACTGGCGGAGTGGGGTGCCTTGGGGCACTGATTGGGAGAGATAAAGAGATGATACTTGTCAGAGCAGGGAACAGGCATAGTGCCAGAAAGAAGCATGCCTCTGAGCCCAGCTGGGAAGAGGCTGTCCTGAAGGAAGAACTGTTTCCCAAGCATTCCTGAATTGTAACCTGTTACTTTCCTGGTAAGCCCCATAATTGTGAGTTCTGTGTGGCCATTGCAATGAATTATCGAATCCATCAGAGAAGTAGAGAGTGTCATGGGAAGGACAGCTGGTGTTAGAACTGGTAAAGATGGAGGAAAAAGGAGGCACGTCTGACCTCAGCCTTGTAGGAATCAGCCTTGGGCTGTTGATCTTGATCCTCCTTCCACCTTGTGAAGTCAGAAGAGGTCAGACTCTGCCAACATCACATTTTTACAATATCACAATGGATTTTAGTATCTGTGCTATGTATTTATGTATTGATTTTTTTAAGGCTTGTCAGACAAAATGTCATAGATCTATAATCAGATATATTTTTTAAAAAATGAGTGGATGTAAACTGTAGAACTCTGAATATATAGGTATTAAAAAAAAAAACCTGTTGCTGTCGAGTTGATTCTGACTTATAGCAACCCTATAGGATAGAGTAGAACTGCCCCATAGCTATTCAAGGAGTGGCAGGTGGATTCAAACTGCTGACCTTTCGGTTTCTAAACCATCTCTTAACCACTGTGCCACCAGGGCTCTTTTACAGTCTAGTTAATTGCATTGTACCAGTGTGGTGCATTTTGATAATGTTATGTAAGATGCCGCCACTAGGGGAAGCTGGGTGATGGGTACACAGGACCTTTCTGTTCTATTTTTACAATTTCTATTTATTATAATTACTTCAACCTAAAAAGTGAAAAAAAGAGGAGCCCTGGTGGCGCAGTGGTTAAGAACTTAGCTGCTAACCAAAATGTTGGCAGTTCAAATTCACCGGCCACTCCTTGGAAACCTTAGGGGGCAGTTCTACTCTGTCTTATAGGGTCACTATGATTTAGAATTGACTCAATGGCAATGGATTTTTGTTGTTGTTGTTGCTATTAGTAAATGAAAGAAAGAAAAAAAAATCGAGTGATTTGTGAAATAGATGTCCATGATATATTGCCGAAATTTCAAGACACAGATGGCAGGGCAGAATTTGTGTACAGCAAGATGGTACACATATGCTCAGAGAGATGTGTGAATGGAGGCTGCCAGCACACTAATAGTTAGCATTTTTAGATGGAGGTTCTCTCTTTTGGGATACTAATTGGTTAAGTGCTTGGCAGCTAACTGAAAAGTCAATGGTTCAAACCCACCAGCCTGCCTGCAGGAGAAAGATGTGCTAGTCTGCTTCCATAAAGATTTACAGCCTTGGAAACTCCATATCATCTATATAATACATATACACATATATATGTGTGTATGCTTAATTTTAATAGTAACTATATATTTTATATGTGTGTGTGTTTATAGTCACAATGTTTTTTTTTTTTTTAATTAAGTACCAAAACCAAAACCCGTTGCCATGGAGTCAGTTACAACACCTGACAACCCTGAAGGAATGCTTCTAAGGAGCATTCTGTCTGCATATCTTCCAAGACAGACTTGTCTGTACTTCTCGCAGTCCATGGTATATTCGATATTCTTCACCAACACCGTAATTCAAATGCATCAACTCTTCTTTGTATTCCTTATTCATTGACCAGTTTTCACATGTGTACAAGGCAATTGAAAATACTATGGCTTGGGTCAGGTGCATCTATCTCCTCAAGGCGACATCTTTACTTTTTAACACTTTAAAGAGGTCTTTTGCAGCCGAGTAGTTGTGAGGATTTTGTTTTGTTTTGTGAGGATTTTGCTTTGTTTTTCATGGGTTTGTTAGGGAAGTAACAGATTGCAATTCAGGATCAGGATCAACTTGGAAGTAACAGGACCAACTCAGGATACACTTATTTAATATGGACAGCTTCTTTTCGGCCGCTGCTGCTAGGCCTTCCCTCTCAGGCCGAACCCTTGCTCTCGGCCTGGCTTCTGCGGTGCTTAAGTACAGTTGTAAGGATTTTTGTTTTCTTTATGTTGAGGTGTGATCCATACTGAAGGCTGTAGTCTTTGATCTTCATCAGTAAGTGCTTCAAGTCTTCTTTGGTTTCATCAAGCCAGGTTGCCATCTGCATATCTCAGGTTGTTAATGAGTCTTCCACTAATCCTGATGCCTTCTTCTTTTCCATATAGTTCAGCTTCTCAGATTATTTGCTCAGCACACAAACTGATAAGTATGGTGAAAGAATACAACCCTGATGCATGCCTTCTCTGATTTTACACCACACAGTATCCTCTTGTTCTGTTCGAACAACTGCCTCTTGGTCTACGTACACGTTCCACATGAGCACAATTAAGAATTCTGGAATTTCCGCTCTTTGCAGTGTTATTCATAATTTGTTAGGATCCACATAGTCAAATGCCTTCGCATATTCAATAAAACACTAGTAAACGTCTTTCTATGAAAAAGGAATACTGAAAAAGAATTGATGCCTTTGAATTATGGTATTGGTAAAGAATATTGAATATACCATGGACTGCTAGAATAACAAACAAATCTGTTTTGGAAGATGTGCAGCCAGAATGCTCCTTAGAAGCAAGGATAGTAAGACTTTATCTCACATACTTTGGACGTTATCAGGAGGAATCAGTCCCTAGAGAAGGATATCATGCTTGGTAAATTAGAGGGTCAGCAAAAAAGACGACCTTCAATGAGATGAATTGACACAGTGGCTGCAACAATGGGCTCAAGCATAACAATGACTGTGAGAATGGCGCAGGATGAGGCAGTGTTTCATTCTGTTGTACATAGGGTCACTATGAGTCGGAACTGACTGGATGGTACCTAACAACAACAACAACAAATATCTTTGTAGTATTTTCTGTTTTCAGCCAAGATCCATCTGACATCAGCAATGATATCCTTTGTTTCACATCCTCTTCTGAATCTGGCTTGAATTTCTGGCAGTTCCTGTTGTACCGTTTCTGAATTATCTTCAGCAAAATTTTACTTGCATGTGATATTAATGATCTTGTCCGATAATTTCTGTTGGACCACCTTTCTTTGAAATAGGACAAATATGGATCTCTTCTAGTCAGTTGGCCAGTTAGCTGTCTTCCAAATTTCTTGGCATAGACGAGTGAGAACTTCCAGCGTTGTATCTGTTTGTTGAAACATCTCAGCTGGAGTCTTGCTTTTCGTCAGTGCTTTCAGTGCAGGTTAGACTTCTTCCTTCAGTATCATCGGTTCTTGATCATATGTTACCTACTGAAATGGTTGAACATGGACCAATTCTTTTTGGTACACTGACGGTGTATTCCTTCCATATTCTTTTGATGCTTCCTGCATCATTCAAGTTTTTGCCCAGAGATGAAGAAATTGAAGATTTTTGCCAACTTCTCTAGTCTTGAAATTATCAAACTGTATTGACAATTACTGGTGATTGGAATGGGAAAGATGGAAACAAAGAGGAATAATCAGTTGTTGGAAAATATGGCCTTGGTGATAGAAACAACGTTGGAGATCACATGAGAGGATTTTGCAAGACCAATGACTTATTCATTAGAAACACTTTTTTTTTTTCAACAACATAAAGAGTGACTACATGTGTGGATCTTGCCAGATGGAATACACAGGAATCAAATAGATTACATCTGTGGAAAGAGACAATGGAGAAGCCCAATATCATCTTTCAGAAAAAGGCCAGGGGTCAACTTCAGAATCGAACATCAATTGTTCATTAGAACTTCAAGTTGAAGCAGAAGAAAATTAAAACAAGTCCACTAGATCCAACGTACAACTTTGAGTATATCCTACCTGAATTTAGAGATCATCTCAAGAATAGATTTGACACACTGAACACTAATGACCTAATGAACACCAGGCAAGTTGTGGGATGACATCAAGGACATCATACATAAAGAATGCAAAAGGTTATTAAAAAGACTGGGGGAAAAAAAAAAAAAAGACCAAAATGATGTCAGGAGAGACTCTGAAACTTGCACTTGAATGTAGTTGAATGAAAGAAAAAAACAATGAAGTAAAAGAGCTGAACAGAGTATTTCAAAGGGTGGCTCAAGAAGAAACAGTGTTATATATTCTATTGTATATATATACATATGGGTGGCTTAAAGAACAGAAGTTTATCTTCTCACAGTTCTGAAGGTTGAGGTCCAAATCAGGGTCTGAGCTGTGTGGATTCCTTCTTTGTCAGTAGCTCTGGGAATTCCTCAGTTCCTTGGTGGGTTTGGTTTGTAGATGATCCTCACAGGACATCTGTCTTCCCCTATGTGTGTATCTCTGTGTCTATTTTGGTCTTTTTATAACTCAGAAGTGATTTAGGTCTAGTACCCACCCTACACTGGTATGACCTAATTAACAAAAAGAAAGTTCTGTTTCCAGACAGGATTACATCCACAGGTAAAGACACTAGGAACTCAACACATATTCCGGGGGATACAATTCAACCTATAACAATAACCCAAGAGAGTCATCCCTCAAACCCTAGAGAAAAAAAAAATTTGCTAAGGTTTGGTTTGTTACCACAGCTAAGCCAAGTTTCATGTATTATGTGAATTATTTAAGCATAAGAAGAGACTTTTTTTTTTTTTTCAAAGCATTTTGGCAGACTATAAACATTTGACAGAGATTTACTTTTCATTCAACATACCACTCATCCTCAGCTCCAAAACTGCTAGAAAATGATTATTTTATCTCTTGTATCTTTCTGTTTGGAACCTAAAAAAAAAGTACTATAGGAACAAACAAAAAAATAATGATATAGCTATACAGGGAGGAAGGAAGGAAGGGGAGGCCTTTATTTTCCCCAGCAGGAAGTCAAGAGATAAATTCTACAGTTGATACTCATCAACCAGTGGTGTAAATATAAAATTTAGAGTTAAAAGGAGGTAGGGGCCAGAACAACTTTGACCAGAAACAGTTAAAAGTGGTTTGCTCTGAGGAATGGGCCTGGGGGCAGGGCAGAAAGGTCTTGCTCTTCATTATTAGTTCTTCTGCAGCTGATTAATTTTTTACCATGAGCAATTAATTCGTTCATTAAAAACTTTTTTTTTTTTAAGAAATAGGTGCTTTTGGAGAATAACAATGAGAACAGGTGATTTTGCACTAGAGAAGTGCATGAAATCTGTCGAATTTAGCTCCAGAGTAGAGACAAGAAAATATGAACTATCAGGGAACCATGTGGCCAAAGTAGAAAAGAGAAAAACTCAATGTACATTCTTTCATACCGTTTATATTTTCAATTGTGCAAATATATTATTTGTTCAAAATATAAATACATTTTTTGGGACAAAAAAGGACATTTAATGTATTTGAAGCACTTCATTTTTATTGTTCTAAACACTAAAAAGTAGGTAAAAATACGATGAATAATAAAACAGACTTTAAAGGAAATGTAGTAAAACGCCAATAATTGGTACATCTAGGCAAAAGCTTTGCAGTTCATTTTACTACCCATGCAATTAAAATTTTTCTAAAATTAAAATTTGAGGACAAAAATTACAAACTTACAATAAAATGATAAGTGCCTGGGGAGTTTTTACAAAAATTCTGATGCCCAGGCCATACCCTAGGCCAATAAAATCAGAATTTCAGGAGAATGGGGCCTAGACATTAGTTTTTTTTTTTTTTTTTTTGGAGTTCCCCAGATGATCCCAGTTAGCAAGGTTGAAAACCAGTGCTCTAGAGAATTCTGAAGGTTCCTTTTGGCTCTCTACTTTTCTATAACCTTTAGAGTAATTCCTACCCCTATAAAATATCTCTGAGACACTTAGAGTGATTTCTAACATATTTTCTAAATAAATCTCTTTCAAAAAAATATATAATGTAATGACAAAAATAATAAAGTTATACATGAAATATACCATTATTGTATAATTCATCTTTTTCCCCACTGATATGAAAGGCAATTTTTATCAAATACTAAATTCCCACATGTACTTGAGTTTATTATATATGATTTTTGATTATCTTATAGATTATATTAATATAATTTAATATATAATGAATATATTAATGTTATAAAATATATTAATATAAAATAGTATAATAAGAAAAATAATAAAGTTGTGAATTATACTCAGAGGATATTGTTCATTATAAGGAAACTATTTGTTTCTTTTTCTAGGAGAAGTCACATGACGAAAGATAGCTTTGAGCTTCGGGACACCACTACCACTGTCTGTTTTTAAAATTTTATTTGACATACTGAGTTTAATGAGGATCCCTTCTCACCCTACTCAACACTCATCCCCTTCAAAGAGAGGGTAGGATCAGCTCGACTCTATAGAAGAGAAGAGAAAGTTCAGGATTTTTTAGTATCTTGGGGAAGCTGGAATGTTAATGAAGATATTTTGGTTGCAAATAACAGAAAACCCTGCTCTGTGGGGCTTAAACAATAAGGTCATTGATTAACTGTCTATCAAAGTGGTGTTAGGATGTCTCCAAAGGTGAGTGATTGGCTTAGTAAATTTAGGAGCCAAGTTTTGTCCTTCTTTTCACTCTGCCATCCTCAGCTTGTCTTCTCAGATGGGTTCCCATCATGGCCCCAAGATGGTTGCAGAGTTGTAGGGTCATATGAAGATCGCAACGTCCATAAGAAGGATTGCCTGCCTTTTGTCCATTTTAATGGGGAGGAAACCTCCCCTGAAGCCCTCCCAGCAGACTCCTCATCTCTCATTGGTCAGAGGTGCCTCACGTGTCTGTTCCTAAACCGACGATCAACTTCAGACTACAGCAGTTCAGAAAAATCTTCGGTTTCTTCCTCTTTGACATCTTGGTCACTTTGATGACTAAGGTGCTCCTGACCCGAGCCATGGTATTTTCAATCACCTCATATACATGCAAAAGCTGGACAATGAAAATGAAGAGGAATTGATTCATCTGATTTATGGTGTTGGCAAAGAATACTGAACATTCCATGGACTGCAGGTTGTTGTTGTTAGGTGCCATTAAGTCAGTTCCAGATCATAGCAAACGTCTTAGTTATCTAGTGCTACTACAACAGAAATACCACAAGTGGATGGCTTTAGAGTTTTACTCAAAGAAATGGCTCACGCAATTGTGGGAGCTGGCAAATCCCAAATCTGTGGGTCAGGTGGCAGGCTGGAGGCCTCTGCTGGCTCACAGGATTGTAGAGGCTGGCAAAGCCAAAATCTGCAGGTCAGGTGGCAGGCTGAAGACTTCTGCAGGCTTATGTCCCAAGAACTGGAGGTCAAGCAATGAGAAGAGTACAGGGTCAAGACAGCAAGCCTTGTTAGAACATCCATTTATATACTGGAGTCAGGCCACACTCCTAAGGGAACTTCCCTTTCAACTGATCGGCTGATCATATCATGGAGGTGATTACGTTATATCACATTATAGAAGACCAATCAGTTCAACGTCTGCCAAACCACTGAGAATCATAGCCTAGCCAAGCTGACACATAACATTAACCACCATCACAAGGAGCATTTTAAGAAGTACAATCTCTGAAAAATAATCAGACCCTTGAACTCACGTAGCATAGTGGCTATGTTTGTAAATAAACTTATTATTATTATTTATTAAAGAGAGAGAGCTTATTATGAATATATGGTTTTGAAACAAGTTCCTGGTACTCTGTCCAATGCACCCCCCCCCCAACCAGGCTGCAGACCCTCACCGCTTTCTTTACAAAAATTTAGGAACTGATATTGATGGGAAAACCCATTGCCATCGAGTAGATTCTGACTCATAGTGACCCTATAGAACAGAGTAGAACTGTAAGGAGCGGCTGGTGGTTTCGAACTGCCAGTCTTTTGGTTAGCAGCCATAGCTCTTAATCACTGGGTGCTATCATTAGCCCCCTAGGGGCTGGGGTAGGCTGAATGGCATGCCGAAAATCATATACTACGTAACTGGGGCTCTAACCCAGGTATGTGTGACCTTGACCGTGATTTCTCAAAGACTTCATTTTATCACCTGATTTCTTTAAGAGAGTGTAACTGACTTTATAAAAAGAATTAATGGGAAAGTTAGATTCAGTACACAGAAAATCTTTCTTGTCCAGTTTCTTGGAACACAGTTATGTCCCTTGTATGAAGAAAACCTTGAGGACAGTACCAGTCACAAAAAATAATGAAAGACGCCCTGGAGTAATTTGATAATTTCAAAGTTTATAGGGCTGCTTCAGGATTTCAGAAATCAATACCGCACACACACAGACACATGTTGAATTTTTGCCCATTGTTTTTGAATTTAAGTGGAAGTTAAAATGAAAATTACTAAGGATATTAGTGACATTTGACAAGAGTATTCAGGAACATTTAATTTTAGAAAATCCTGTTTTGACTTGACAACAAGTCTTTGTTCGAAATTAGCTGGGAGACTCCCGCTGGTCCCTGAGAAATTTCTAGGTCTCTGCTTATAGGAAAACTATTCTTTATATTACAGTCCCCATCATCTGGGGATCAAAGACAGTAGAGAACTTTTAGAAACAAAGGGAGCTGCAAAAAGGCTCATGGATAAAAGTAATAAAACGATACATCTTTAAGCAGAACAAATTATTTGCTCTTAGTATCTAAATTGCTCAAAAAGTGTAAGTCAAACTCCTGGTCAAGGATTGTTCCTTTTGTGGTGAAGAATCAAACCTCTTTCTTCTATTTTATTAAGATTTTTTTTTTTTTTTTTTGCCAAGACGGAAAGTTAAATATGGGGCAAAAAGCCAAGGTTTGTGATTTAATGGTGTATTTCTCTTTATCTTCCACTTTTATGGAAACTTTATCCATGAAAACATAAAGGTATCCTTATTCAAGACAAGTAATGAAGGCCATTTAAATCAAAAAATAAAGAGTTGGTTCCTCCCACCTGTGTAGATTGGAAAAGATTTAACTATAAAACATTAATTATAAAGTTAATGCAGGTTCATTGTATAACTGAAAAACTACCCATAATCCTATACTCCTGAGATAATTACAATTAACATTTTGGTACATTTTCTTCCAGTCTTTTTTTTTTTCTGAACTATTGTTTATTATACTTAAGGGCTAAAAAACTTCTGGACCAGACTGTTACCAGCTCTGTGCTCAGCTTTGAAGTTCCTGAGTGGTCCCAGACCAGGGTCCCATTGGTTCCAAGCAAGGGTAAAACTTCTGAACAATCTTATAGTTCTTCTCTGCAAGCATTAACATAAGAGGATGCTAATAAAATCTCTACTTCTTCCATGTGGAGAAATTTACATATTTTGAATTAGGACATCACCCCTACGCACAGATATGTTTTCATTTTTCCTGGGAGAATTGTGTCCCACAGATAGGGTAGAGCATTTGTTTTTGCCTCTCCTGGCTCTGGAGAAATGTCAATAATAATGAGTAGTACAGATTTTCATATGTATATACAATATTTTCCTATGCTATTCTACCATAACACTTTAAAAATATAGTTTATAGTTCTTTGCCAGTGCATACTTGGAACTGTTTCTTCCAACACCCCAAAACAAACTTCAACAGTGTGCTCTAAATACGCAGTCAGTTATTAGAGCTTTGTCATAAGAATTAACCTCATTATTAGTGTGATTTCTTAACTTAGGGAAAAAAGTATACATGCTCAGTTGGACCCATCCCCATATTCTTCAGGAAAACCATAAAACCCAGCTATAATCAGATTACTACTACAAAGCAACCACTTAAAAAGAAGCACAAAGCCCAAATACGGTTAATCAATTCCCTATTATTGCCAAGTCCTCTCATGAGAAACTGTCTGCATGATAGAATTTTCTAATACAAAAAATCTTAATGTTCACACGTACAAGGTACACAAAGTATGGCAGTTAATAAAATAGTTCATGTCCCTAGAAAAACGTGCTGCAGACGACTGATGGGATGAGGAGCTATGCTGACACGGAAGCCTAACAGAACCGACTGGTCAACGTCTACTTTCTTTATTGGTAGTTCTGAACTGTAATGATTACGATGGGCTCTCGTGACCATACAAGCAGTAAAAAGCAACCAGCTATGCTACACCATGGTTTTACATAAAGCAAATAAAGAAATACCAGAATGCCTAATTTTCTATTTTAAAAAATTTCTAAGGTCATACAGCAGAAGAATGCTGTAAAAATCACTGTGGGAAGAATGTGCACAAATAAAGAAGTATTTCTTACATCAAAAAGGTCCGAGAATCACAAAATTTGCAGACGCTTGGTATAATCAAATACTGCAGCACTGACTTAGTATGACATTGAACCAGCTTTAGATCTGCAATAAAAATTCCAATATGGGGGAGGGGGGGACTTTAAAACAGCAGCCAGTCGAGGGCCGGGAAAAGATGGGGCAAGGTGAGCAGGCATGTTGGAACTGTGGAGACTTTAAGTGACCACTGTCAAACCAGTGTAAGTTTCTTGGTTTCTCATGGAAAACATTCTATTCTTCCCAGTCTTTTCCCATGGTGTGGAGGGGAGTGAGGGAAAATTTTGAGAATTCGTTGATCAAGTCTCCATTGTTGCAAGGGTACTTAGATTAAGAAGCAAAATATATCGTAAAGTGAAAATACTCACTCATTCAGTATGTCCCTGCTTCAGGTTTTCGGAAACAGACTCAGGTGGTGACTTACATGTAGGATTTTAGCAGGCAGTGACCTCTGGAGCAACACCTATGAAGGGTGGAAGGAGAAGACGAGTTATAATGTGGTCACCATTGAAGCTTCAGCTTCATGGGGCTCTGGAACTGGGACACCATTCAGAGCTGTGCCAACTTAATAAAAAAAAAAGGACTGGGTGAATTGTCAGTATGAAGAGATGACTCACTCCCTTATGTGCACAATAAACCCTCTTTTTTTTTTTTTTTTAGGGAAGTCCAGGAGGGTTTTCTTCTTTGAACAAATGCAATGAGGATGGATACATATATTGCTCTGATTGTTTAAAACTCAGTCCCATGATTTAAACTTTGTGTTTCTCTACTAATAAATGACAAAAGAAGTAACAGTTCAGAAAAAAAAAAAAAGGACTGGGTCTTTATACCACTGAATAGACCAGTTTTTGGGTGCGGGCTGTCCCCTGGGATGGAGCGTAACCTCAGGTGAGGCATCTGCATCCGGTCAGGAGCAATCTGAGAGAGAAAGAGAGAGAGCTATGGTAGCTGGGGAATGAGCGCTTTAGTCCCATCTCAGCACACAACTCCATCTGCTACAGTCCCGGCCAGTACATCCCTTCCTGTTTAACAGTAACCTCAACTTATACTCCATCAATACGATATTCTCTCCCTGAATGTCTAATGTTGTTGTTAGGTGTCATTGAGTCAATTCCAACTCATAACAACCTTATGTATAACAGAGTGAAACGTTGCCTGGTCCTGTGCCATCCTCACAACTGTTGCCATGTTTGAACCCCTCGTTGCAGCCACTGTGTCAATCCATCTCGTTGAGGGTCTTCCTCTTTTTCGCTGACCCTTTTTTTTACCAAGCATGATGTCCTTCTTCAGAGACTGGTCCCTCCTGATAACATGTCCAAAGTAAGCAAGACAAAGTTTCGCCATCCTTGCTTCTAAGGAGGATTCTGGCTGTATTTCTTCCAAGACAAATTCGTTCTTCTGGCAATCCATGGCATGTTCAATATTCTTCGCCAACACCGTAATTCAAAGGCACCAATTCCTCTTCAGTCTTCCTTATTCATTGTCCAGCTTTTGCATGCATATGAGGTGACTGAAAATGCTATGGCTTGGGTCAGGTGCACCTGAGTCCCCAAAGAGACATCCTTTCTTGTTAACACTTTAAAGAGATCTTTTGCAGCAGATTTACACAATGCGAAATGTTTGATTTCTTGGCTGTTGCTTCCATGGGCATTGACTGTGGGTCCAAGAAAAATATAATCCTGGACAACTTCAATGTTTTCTCCATTTATCATGATGCTGCCTATTGGTACAGTTGTGAGAATTTTTGTTTTCTTTAAGTTGAGGTAAAATCCATACTGAAGGCTGTGGTCTTTGATCTTCATCAGTAAGTGCTTCAAGTCCTATTCACTTTCAGCAAGCAAGGTTGTGTCATCTGCATATCACAGTTTGTTAATGAGTCTCCCTCCAATCCTGATACCTCACTCTTCTTCATATAGTCCAGCTTCTAGGATTATTTGCCCAGCATGCGGGTTGAATAAGTCTGATAAAAATACGGAGCCCTGCTCCTTGGAAACTCTATGAGGCAGTTCTACTCTGGCCTACTGGGTCGCTATGAGGTGGAATTGACTTGGCAGTAACAGGTTTCTTTGTTTGGTTTTTAATAAAAAATATATAACAATGTTTAGTCACTTGTAGAGCTAAACTATAGATCTTACAAATAATTTAAGATTTCATGAAGTTAGTGAAACTAATATTGGGAAGCTGTTCCAATTGCAAGCAAAGCCGTAACAGATGAGGATCTGGCAGTGTGAGGCAATTAACAATTGAAAAGAGAAAAATAAATACATTACAAGAGTAAAAAAAGAGATAGAAGAAGAACTCATAGCTTAAAAGAAAGTTAGCTAAAAGACAGAAAGTATTGCATGTTCCATTTCTTTGCACCTTATTTGGATCCTATTTCAAATATGCAAGCTGTAAAAAATAATTTTGACTTTATGAAACAACTAGAAAATTTTACACTGTTTGGATATTTGATGCTGTTAAGGAATTACTCTGTGACAGTGGAGTTGTGGTTATCTAAAAGAAATAGTTTTTATCTTTTAGAGATGCATATTGAAATCTGTACAGATAAAATTATTTGATGATTGGGGTTTGTTTTAAAATAATATGAGGGGTTGGGTAGGGGTAGAGATTAAATAAGATTGGCATGAGTGGATGATTGATGAAGCTGAGTGAGACTTGGGGGTTCATATCCACTATCTACTTTATATATATTTGAAAATTTCTATGACAAAAAGTTAAAGAGAGAGAGAGAAAGAAAATGGTTTCAACATGAAAAGATCATGAAAGTCACTTGGAGAAACTAATTAAACCTATGGATATAAAAAAAAATTTTTTTTTCAAAACTGACTTTATTATCTAGCAGAAAATTAAAAGTGAAGAATAACCTATCATGGTAGCCTACAGTTTTGTCAGAAAAAATCTCTCCAAACAAAAGAACAAACAACACATTATTCATCCTTAATGTCAGAGCTGTCGTTTTGACCTGAATTTGGTGTAAAATAACATGCTTTTAATTTTCACCTTAAAGATAGAGCTCCAAACTTTTCCCCATTATATACATATGTAAATATATATAAAGACATGTTTGTTGTTGCTGTTAGTTGTCATCGAGTGAATTCTGACTTACATATATAAAATTTTAGTCACCAATCAAAATGGATTAATTTTAAGTGGGTTTGCTGTGAAAATAGTTATCCTCCAGTAGACAAAGCTTTGGTCCACTTTTCTCTTTTTTTTTAATAGACATATAAAATCTTATTATAAAGGCACAATTTCGATACCTAGTTCTTTTTGATATAAGAGACAATAGAGCCCTGAACTATATACTAAAGCCTATAAAAAGCTTCCCTCTTACAGGGCAGGAGCTCCTTACTGCGCTTCACAGCTTTCATCCATGTGGTTCTCAGTTTTGTTGGGTTTTATTTTGAGGGGTAAGGGGAAGATAAACTTTCAACAATGTCAGTTCCTTGTATTTCTCTCTCAGCTTTCTCTTCCCGGTGACCTAAAATACATGACGCCAGGCAGGGATGGTTTCCGGCCAGCGAACAGGGAAAGGGGTAACAGATCAGGAATTGTTCCTTGTACAGACTTCATCTTTGCAAAGGTGTGATATTAAATTCCATTTATTCCTGTCACTATTGACATCCAGCCATGGACACAAAGTAATTTTTTTTTTCTCCCTCATGGTCTATACTCCCTTACAGAAGTTTGCATTAAGAAAACAATTGACAAACTAAGGTATGGCAAGGGAAACTTTTATGCACCCTTTAATGACCAATTTTTCCTTTGGGCTCACCAAAGCTGTTCAAACAAGAGGGCCATTGTCCTTGTCAGAAGAGAATAATAGAAAACTTAAATGAAATCTGGAGGTCACTTGACCTCTTAGGAAATTCCAAGATAGACATCACAGCTCAAAACCCTGGAGCCTGGTAACATGTGACATGTTATGCCTACTCATATTTTCAGAGGAAAAGGTGAGGATTTCTGATGCCCTGGCAAGGCGCAGAATAGTGATTCCCTCATTTCAAGAATCTGACACTCTGCCATTATCAGAGAAGCCATTGGATAGATAGACTTTATCCCAAAAGAGGTAAAAATAAAGCAATAATAACTATGATAATGATACAGTTAGCATAATAGCTCTATCCCTTACTGAAGGCTTAGTATGTGATGGGCACTGTCACTGTACATCATCACATTTAAACCCCCCTGTGACTCCGTGGGAAAACCCTGGTGGCATAGTGGTTAAGAGCTAAGGCTGCTAACTAAAGGTCAGCAGTTCGAAGCCACCAGGCACTCCTTGGAAACTCTATGGGGCTGTTCTACTCTGTCCTATACGGTTGCTATGAGTCAGAATCAACTCAACGGCAGTGGGTTTTTGGTTCGGTGACTCTGTGAAAGAAGCCCTGGTGGTGCGGTGGTTAAATGCTCAGCTAGCCACTAACTGAAAAGTCGGTGGTTGAACCCACCAGCTGGTCTGTGGGAGAAAGATGTGGCAGTTTGCTCCTGTAAAGATTAACAGCCTTGGAAACCCCATGGGGCAATTCTACTCTGTCCTATAGGGTCACTATGAGTTGGAATCAACTGGATGGCAATGGGTTGGTTGGTTGGTTGATGACCCTATGAGGTGGCAAAGCTATTGTTCCCATTCTATAGATGAACAAACTGAGGCTCAGAGGGAAAAAGTGGTGTATTCAAGAGATACGAAAGCTGGTATTCAAATATGGATTATTTGGACCATCATTCTTAAACACTGTGCTATTCTGTCTCTTCTCTCTTGTACATTCTTTTTTTGTGGCCTAAAAATGTTTAAAGTCACATGTATTTAATTCCATAAATATTACTGCAAATTATAAACTTGCACACACTTCATTTGTCACACATTTCCTCATTTCTCTGAGACTATCTGCAGAATAAATTCCTAGAAGTGGCATAGCTGGGTCAAAGGTCAAATATGCATTGTTAATTTTTGCAAATACTGCCGAATTTCCTGTCCATCAATAGGAGACTATTGAAAGAATTTATGGTACATCTATATTGAAGAATATTATGCAGCTATCAAAAGGAATGAGGGAGCATTTTATAAGCTGCTGTGCATGCCCTCTGTGACATACAAGTAAGTGAAAAAGGAAGATGCAAGATGGTGTGTTGGTGTCTGTCATTGGTATTCTTTTAGAGCCATTTCTTGCAAACGTAAGACACCAGCTCAGGGTATGTTTGAGGCAGGGACCTTCTTGGTCTGGGTTAACCTTTTATCCCAAATACCTAGGACAATGTTGGCATGTAACCAAACCAACAAAATCAAACCCATTGCAGTTGAATTGATTCTGATTCATGGCAACCCAATGTGTTACACAGTAGAGTAGAACTGCTCCATAGGGTTTTCTTGGCTGTAATCTTTACAGAAGCAGATTGCCAGGCCTTTCTTTCTCAGTGCCACTGAGTGGGTTTGAACCATCAACCTCTAGGTTAGTAGACAATTGCAAACCATTTGCACCACCTAGGGACCTTCGATGTTGGTACATAAACCAAACCAAACGAAACCAAACCTGTTGCTATTGAGTTGATTGACTCATAGCAACCCTATAGGACAAAGTAGGACTGTCCCATAGAGTTTCCAAGAAGCCACTGGTGGATTCAAACTGCTGACCTTTTGGTTAGCAGCTGAGCTCTTAACCACTGCACCACCAGGGCTCCATGTGATAAATGAGCAGTGACTGAATAGAAATATGAATATAATTTTGGAAAAACCCTTATAACTAGATACTACCATTTTTACCCCCAGTTTATAGATGAAGAAACTGAGGCACACTCTGCCCAGACAGTCAGAAGTGGATGGAAACAAGTAGTCCACCTCCAGACTTGTTGCTCTTACCCATCGTAACCTCAGGCTGAGATCAGAGGGTGAACGAGGCTACTTTTCTGGGAAAAGCAAATTACTCTCCTCTTTCCATGTCTCTCTATTTGACAGTAGCGGTTGTGGTGGGCAAGCCAGGAAGACAGGTAGGAAAGATTCATTTACTGAGTCTGTAAAATGTGCAAGGCAGACATTTTATATTTTTTATACTATATAATTTTATACTATGTTACTTTGTGCATTTACAACTTTAGGAGGTTGGGACTACTATTATTTCCATTTTGCAGACAAGATTTAGTGAGGTGAACTTACTTGAGGTCATACAACCAGTACATAAGTGCTGGAGCTTGGACGTGAACCCAGGACTGATTGGTTGAGAAGTCTGGATTTTTGTCATTGCCCCTCGCTGCCTCCTTACCTAAAGTCACCCTTCATCCCCTGATCACAGCCACTCTGAGTCCAAGCTCCTTTTGACTCCTGTACTTTTATGCAACTAACTTGTGCGGTGTATGGTTTTTGCCAACCGCACAACCCCCTCGTGCATTATTTTCCTGGGCATGCTACACGTGTGGGCGCATTATTTGTGAAAATACAGTGTATATATACAAGCCGGTGGGTATGCCAACTTCTGATCGTGTTATTCTTGACTCAGAAATCATCAAGCAAAGCCCAGGATGCTTTTGGCATGGTGGTGGTTAATCATTCATATGAAACCGAATCAAATCTGTTGCCGTCAAGCCAATTCTGACTCATAGCAACCCTACAGGATAGAGCAGAACTGCCCCATAGGGTTTCTGAGGACCAATTGGTGGATTCAAACTGCCAGCCTTTTGGTTAGTGGCCAAATTCTTAACCACTGTACCACCAGAGCTCCAATCATTCATAAAGCTGTTTAAAAATAATTCTGTTTATATATTAAGTAAAAAAGGCAAAATACACACTAGTATGACCATTTGGGGAAAAAAAGAAAATAATATTTTTATATTTCCTTGTATATATAAGCTTATCTTATATGCGAATGCATATACACATACACACTGTTCACACATTTCCTCAAATATGCTTCAAATATATCTAGGAAGATGGAAATAATGATTATTTTTATACAAATGGTAATTTATATATTACTGTCCTTGGGAGATAGGTTTAAGAGGGAGTTTTTATTACCATTTTCTAGTTTTGTACTTTAAAACGATATAAATATATACCCATGAAAAGTTAAATAATTGAGGATATAAAATCATTTTGTGTTTTTTCATGAACATTCTTTGTAAAAATCAACCAGGGCTGAGACTGGAAGACTCCCCAAGACTATTGCCCTGAGACACTCTTCAAACTGTGAACCAAAATAACCCCTGAGGTCACCTCGTAGCTAAATAACAAAGTGGCTCAAAAAATAATGCATATCACCCGTAAGTACTGTGTTCCTTTAAAAAAATCAGTTCTATGAAACCAAACTGTCACCAATTACTTTAAAACAAAGATGAGAATGTAAGAGGGCAGGGAAAGTAGATTAATGGAAACAGAACAATCAGAATGGAAATAATGAGAGTGTTCACCCGTTGTGAAGAATGTAACCAAGTCACCAAACAACTTGTGTAGAAATTCTTGAGAACCAAAACTACGGCGTAAACTTTCACTGAAAACACAATATTTAAATTAAAAAAAATCAGCCAATGAAATTTCGAAACTAGACTATCTTCCAGTCTTTGAGAAACTGGCAATTTATTTTAATGAGAAAATATTTACATGACCACTGTAAACAATTTAACTGGCATGAAAATACATAAATGCTGGACATTCCTGCTCCTCGTCCTCATTCCTTCCATTCTTCTGAGGCAACTCCCTCAATAGGAGTCTGTCCGTCCATCCATCCATCCATCCATCCATCCATCCATCCATCCATCCATCCATCCATCCATCCATCCATCCATCCCTCCCTCCCTCCCTCCCTCCCTCCCTCCCTCCCTCCCTCCCTCCCTCCCTCCCACCAGCCACCCACAGATTATATCGTATATATAGATTTGTAATTTTCCTTTTTCAGTTAGCAATATAGAAGACACCTTTGCTGTCAGAATAAACCTGTTGCCATCGGGTAGATTCCAACTCCTATTGACCCTATAGGACACAATAGAACTGCCCCATGGAATTTCCAAGGAGTGGTTGGTAGATTTGAACTGCTGACCTTTTGGTGAGCAGTCATAGTTCTCAACTACTGTGCCAAATGAATCCCCTCAAAAAACCCCAAACCGATTGCATTACAGCCAATTCCAACTCATAGCAACTCCATAGGACAGAGTAGAACTGCTCTATAGGGTTTCCAAGGTTGCCATCTTTACAGAAGCCAACTGCCACATCTTTCTCCCGTGGACTGGCTGGTGGATTCGAACAGCCAACCTTTCAGTTAGCAGTGAAGCACTTTAACCACTGTGCCACCAGGACTCCTCTTGCCAGAATATATACATATATATGTGTGTGTGTGGTATATACAGTATACATACATTGTGACTAATAAAATATATAGGTACACATATATATGAGGATTCTCATCATTTTAGTGGTATCTTATTTAATTTTTTACATATGCCACACTTCTTTAAAGAATCCTCTACTGATGGCTGTTTAGGCTTTTTTTTTTTTGTAGTCTTTTTTACTGTGGGAAACAACGCCACAGTGTAGATCCCTACGTATATGTTGGTAGGATTGAGACCACTATCAATTTATGATAAAATTGTATTTAGCTCATTTTTTTTTATGCCTAAGGTGGAAGCCCTGGTGGCGTAGTGGTTAAGAGCTACAGCTGCTAACCAAAACGTTGGCAGTTCAAATCCACCAGGCACTCCTTGGAAACTCTATGGGGCGGTTCTACTCTGTCCTAAGTGGTCGCTGAGTCGGAATTGACTCCATGGCAATGGGTTTGGTTTTTTTTGTTTATGCCTAAGGCAAGGACACCCTGGTGGCGGAGTAGTTAAGAGCTACAGCTGCTAACTAAGAGGTTGGCAGTTTGAATCCACCACATGCTCCTTGAAAACTCTACGGGCCAGTTCTACTCTGTCCTTTGGGGTCTCTGTGAGTTAGAATCGGCTAGCCCGCAATGGCTTATGCCTAAGGCAAAGTTTCTTTACCTCATTGTTTGCTTATTTACAAAACAGGAGGGCTAGTAATATCTTTTAAAAACTTTCTATTGATAGCCTCCCAGACAGATTTCAGGCTCCAATAGCCCACTTTCAAAAAGAAACCATGTACAAAACTGGCTTCATCCATGGTCATTTTTTTAAACTACAGAACTCAGTGTAGGAACCTAAGAAGGAAAGTGACTGCAAATGTCGTCAGAACTGATTTCCATTTGACAATTACCTGAAATCTTAAGTTTAAAAGAAAGCAAGAGGCTAACTTCAATGATTTTAACTACCTTATTTTAGGCTTCAGCATATAGAGTCATAGTTTTTCCCAGCTACTGAAAGAAATATTTTTTCAGCAATGGTGAAAAATGAAATGAAAGTAATATAGAAAAAGAGCAGGGAATGGGCATACAAAAATATACCGATGAGGATGCTTATTGCATCGTTGTTTGCAACACTGGAAAACTGGAAGCAACGTCAATGTCCACCCCGTGGGGGTGGTTGTAGACATCACAGTACATCCATGTCATCAATTACTATATGGAAATAAAAAAGAATGAGACAAATTTGGGAAGACGGGCAAACCTTATTGCTTAGTGAGTCAATGGAAGCATGTGTACAGTATGACACCATTGATTTAGAAAAGAAAAAGTACAATCAATGCATGGAGATATGTACATTTATGCATGTATGTGTGTACACATGTGTGTTTACGCATGTAAATACCCACAAGAGAGGCAGAGAGTCACAGGTCGGTTATGTCTCCAAGTTGTGGAGGGAATGCGGAGGGATGACTTAAGAAGCAGATTTACTTTACAAACCATTACAGCCCTGGACTCTTTTACATATTTGCACACCTAATGTGTTATTGGGTGTATTGTTAAACGCAGAAGAAGCGCAGCTCGACAGCGTTGAAATCTGATGTCAACATATTTTCCTCTTCTCGGAAATAATTTTGGTGATTCAAAATTCGTCGTTAATCATAACAACGAACCCATTTGTGGCTCATTCATTCCCCCCAGAAAACAGTGAATGAAACAGCAGGATATAAATGCATACGTCTGGGGAAAATGAACTTTCACACTCGTTCTGCCTTTTCAGCTTTCTGAAATGGGGACCTTACCAATTTCTTTGACCTGCCTTTTTTTTTTTTCTCCCCCTCATTCCAATGCACGGTGGTGACAAGGCATTGAATTACCAGTTTGTCACTAACGCCATAGGCTTTATTATTCCTTTGAACAGGAGCTCAGCTTAAAAAGAAAAGTTTTTCTTAATAAGTAGCTGTTCATCCTTTGATATGCACATGTGGACCGGCCCTCTTATCTGGGACATGCTAATACTGCTTCCTGGAGATAATGATAAAAGAAGACTCAAAATAACAAAAAAGGAGGAAAATCTGCCAGATGCCTAAAACATAAGGATGACGACGCAAATCAAAGCAACTGGTTTCTTTTTTTATTCTGGAGACTAAAATCTATCAACAATTGAAGGAATCATTTTAGTGGTCAATGGATGCAAGATTTTTTTTTTTTTTTTAAAGGATTAACCAAAAAAGCAATCATCAGCCGACACCACCAGGGCATTCTGTTCAAAATTAAGAGGGAAATAAACCTCAGGACGCTGTAAATCACTGCGGGGTCTAATTTTGCTTCTGCCCTGTCGTTTCTTCTTCGTTTCTTTTTCTTTCCTGTTTCTTCATTTAGCTGTTACCGAAACACTGTTCATTCAAGGTCAAACCGGAAGACTTTGATTCATAAGTTTTTTTTTTTTTTTTAAGAATTAAAAAAGATTTCAAACCTTCAGAAGAATACCACGAATAAGGCACATCCATGTGCTCCCCACCAGGTTTAACTACTTTTCCATTTCTCCATTTTTTTCTTTGTTTTTGAGGAAACATTTCCTTCATTCTAAGAATGAGGAGGCCTGCCAAATGTGATTTTTCCTGAGTTTTACATTACCTTTCTTCACTGAAAGGAAATGTTCTTATAAAAATATTATCGCTTTCTCAGTTCTAGTAATTCTTAACGGAACTTTCTTCTCCCTCCCCTCTCAGGGTGTAAATGGGTGGGCTGTCCCGAAAGTTTGGTTAGTTTTAATCACAAAAGAGTGGAATATATATATATATTCCACTAAACCAGATTTGTTTGTATATACATATATGTGTGTGCATATAATTTGTTTTGTTTTTATATATATTTGTTTTGTCTCTACTAAAATATGTTTTTGGTGACAAAAGTAATATGTAAAAAGAGCAGAGAGCAAGCACACAACAAATACACATATGAGGATGTTTATTGCTTCATCGTTTGCAATATGGGAAAACTGGAAGCAACTTAAGTACATATATATAGACACACATATGATTATATTCGATGACTGTCTTTTACCATCGCTCTTATAACAAGCCGTGGTCGACCTGCTTTGTCATAAGTACAAGTCGCATCAGTAGTTCTGTGGCTGATTGTAACCGATATGTTAATAGTTAGGCAAATAAAAACTTCTGCTTTACATCAGTTGCTCTATAAACTGGGAGCTGAGGACAGAGGGGGGAGCGGGAAGGCAACAGTAGCCTCTAGATCCCCAGCACAATCGCAGATTGTGGTTTGGCCCCTTTCTTAGCCTAACCAGATAACATTCATGAATTGATTCCACATTAGCATGCAGCAGGCATGGGAAAATGATAAACTCCTATTACCACTGTCATGGCAACTGAAAAAATGGCTGCTTTAGGGGAACAAGGTCCATAGGAGAAGAAAAGCAAAGCCCCCGTCTCTTTCTTCTGTTTGACATCTGTTGTTTAACACAGAAAATTGTATTATCATGACGCAAGCTAGTCGGCTGCGGCTACAGCCTGCCCAGCCATTGTGATCACCACCCTGCTCCACGGTCTCTCTTTACCACGAGAGTATATAATCTGACCCTGGACACTTCGCTGTGGCTGTAAATCTGCCGCCCCCTCCCTTTGCACCCAGGTACAAAGAGTGTGGGGTGCTTCGGGAAGATGGCATGTAGGCAAAAGGTTTCATTGGGGGGGTGAGGAGTATCAATGATAAAAGCAAAAATGATTTTTTTGCTTTTATAGTTGGTTTTGTAAATGACCCATCTCTCTCTTCTTTCACCCCACAGCTTTCCCTCAAAAACATTTCCGATTTTTCTAAAATTTGAGCAGGGCCTGTGGTCACAGGAGCCACATGTGAGTATGAACGGTAAAAACAGGCGAGCTGGGGATTTTAAATGGCTGTTGTAGGCCATAGGGAAAAAGCTGGGGAGGAAGCACCCCTCAATGCTTCCAGCTGTAATTTACGAGCGATTGAATGAGAGGTGATTTTTATTTCCTTCTTTACATGGTTCTTTTCCAGATTTTTTTTCTTTTTTTACAAAGTGCCTATATCTCTCTCATAAGTGGCAAAGTATCTCCAGTAAGTGTAGCCAATAAGCAAGGCTATGGAATTGAGTTTTTAGAAGGATTTCAGGGCCAATATTCATAGGGTCGCTATGAGTCCGAACCGGCTCGATGGCACATGTAACAACAACAACAACATTCATGCTTTAACATAACAAAAATCCCATGCCGGAAAAAGTTCCATATTACCCAAACCATTACCATTGGAGACAATAACCCTCGGTCCAGATATTGTTTTAATGAGGAAATTTAAACGAAGTGCCTTTCACACATATTAAGCCCCATGCCTCCTCACAGTTGTGTAAACAGAACAAACCCTTACCATTTCGGGTTGTTTTCACAACACAGCCTTGAAAAAAAGCTGTTCAAGGTTCGGGGCCGTCCTAAAATGGACTACACTGAAATTTCCAATAAGAGTGAGATGAAGCCCACTGATAGGAGAAAATTGAGATACGTGCTAACAAAAGAAAGAACATTTACAGATTTTACGTGGGAACTCAGCAAAGTTAGTCAGTATTTCAAGGCGGTGAACCAAAAAAAAAAAAGAATAAAGAACCTCTCCTCGATCAAAATAAAAACCTGTGCTTTTTCAGTTTCAGAAAGATCATAACGAAGGTGCCGGCTTTGGGAGGGAGACAGAAGTAAAAGAAATCGAAAAGGTCAGAACCGCTCTGTTTGTTTTTCCAAATTGTCGGAGTAAAGTTACAATATGCCATCTGGGTAAGCCCACTAGCTAAATACCCAGTTAATGTACACAGTAACCACAGGGATTTCTCGGACAGATTGGAAATGTTGGAGGAGGAATTTGCTTGGGGGAAGGGAACAGCCCAAGAACAAAACCAACGTGGGTTAAGCCCTCAGTAAGCACCCAGTGATTGCTTGGTGCGTGACATGAAAATGGTCTTATTTTTAATCCTCTCCACATCTCTTTGAGGTAGGTATTACAATTCCCATAACAACAACAAGGAGGGAGAGGAGGTTATCGTGACTTGCCCCAAGGCCTTATATTCCAGTATCTGGCCATTTCTGCTTCTGTTTTCAGCTTTCTGTACCATCAACACTGTCTTTGTCCGAGGGCTTGAGTTTTACATTTGCAATTGTAGACTTTTCTCTCTGCCGGGTTTCTGGAAGCCAGCTGCTTTTTTTTTGCATACCTACTGCACATCAAATGAGTCGAACCCTAGAAACAGTCCTTGGATGTTTCCTGGGGATGGGGATGGGGGTGAGAGGCCCCTGAGGAATCTCTCTGTTTGCAGGTTAAAGGTTTTGAAAAGCATCACTTTAGGGGGCAGGGGAGAAACCTTTCTGCGTCGGCCATTTCAATTTAAATCCTCACCTACCTGGCCTTTTCACCAGCTTTCTGAGGCTCACACCTGCTTCCTGATGCTCTTCTAATGAAGACATTCCCAAACCTGAATCACCTGGGGAGTTTTCAAAAAATGGGGATGACTCAGGCTTTGCTTCCAATACCCTGATTCAAACCCTGAAGGCCTCGGAATCTATGTTGTTAGTTGCTGTGGACTTGGTTCCAACTCATGGCGACACCAAGTGTGCAGAGTAAAACTGCTCCACAGAGTTTTCAAGGCTGTGACCTTTTGGAAACTGACTGCCAAGCCTGTCTTCCGAGGTGCCTCTGGGTGAGTTCAAACTGACAACATTTCAGCTAGTAATGGAGCACTTAACTGTTTATGCCACCCAAGGTCTCCTTAGACATCTGATTGCAAAAGTGCCCTACATCATTCTTTCATTATTATTACTCTTGAGGTGAGATTCACATAACATAAAATCAAGTATTTTAAAGTGAAAAATTCAGTGGGAATTGAGTACTTGTCTTATGGTGGGTTCTCTAGAGAAGCAAAATTGAAGTGTGTAGAGAGAGAGAAAGAGGAAGAGAGAGAAAGAAAGAGGAAGAGAGAGAGAGAGATTTATCTCAAGGAAATAGTTCATGAGGTTGTGGAGGCTGGCAAGTCCCAAGCCTGTGGGTCAGGCGTCAGGCTGGGGGCTTCTCCTGACTCACGTAGCTGCAGGGGCTGACAAACCCACGATGGGCAGGTCAGACAGCAGGCCACTCACTCACGGGCTGCTGAGCCTGATGAATCCAAGATTGGTATGTAAGACAGCAGTTCTGCTGGCTTATAGGCTATGGAGGATGACAAATCTCAAGATTGGCAAGTGAGATGATGATAAGCCAGATACATGGGTCCAGAGCAAGTAAGCGAGTTTTGTTAGAATATCCGTATATATATTGGATGCAGGCCACACCCCTGAGGAAACTCCTCTTACAACTGATTGGCCGGTCACATCATGGAGGATGACTACATCATTACATAACTGCCAAATTATATCATTACATAACTGCCAAACTACATCATTATGTAACTGCCAACCACTAAGAATCATGGCCCAGCCAAGTCGATATACAACCATAACCATCACAAGTACATTCACACTATTGTGCAACCACCACTACTATCTAGTTCTAAAACATTTTCATTACCCCACAAGGAAGTCCCCTACTATGAAGCAATTACTCCCATTTCCCCCTAACATCCACTCCTTGGCGACCATCAATCTGCAGTCTATGTTTTCTGTGTAGCTTTTTTCACTTAGCATGTTTCAAGGTTTATCCATGTTGTAGCCTGTATTGGTACTTAATTTCTCTTTACGGGTATACCACAATTTGTTTATCTATTCATCTGTTTATGGACGAATGGGCTGTTTCCACCTTTTGGCTATTGTGAATAGAGCTGCTAAGAACATGGGTGTACAAGGATTTGTTTTCATACCTGTTTTCAATTCTTCTGGACCCATTTCATTCTTAAATAACAAAAACAACTACAGACATATAGAAATACATATTTTAGCATGTGTAAGAACTATTAATATGTATAAATTAATATGCAAGAGAATTACTAATCACAGAAAACAGTTTCAGATTTGATTAATAACCAAGTCACATGGTTTACATGTCAGCCGTTCAGATGTACCTTCACCAGGCCCTAAAATGTACAGCATGGAATTGCTGTTATTTATTTGTATGTTTACCATTGGCTTTTCCCACCGGACTGTCAGCTCCCAGAGAGTAAGCGCCTTCTCTGGCCTCTCCACAGTCGAATCCAGAGTGCCTAAGCCTTGATATCTGCACAGCACAGGCTCTATTAGTTTCTGTTAGATGACAGAATAAGTGAATGAATGATTTGATGATCAGAGATCCAATCAGCAGGAAAGAACTTGCTCTTATCTAATCCAACCCCTGTTTTTACCAATGCTGGAAGCAAAACTCAGAGAGGAGACCTGGAGATCATTATCATTGTTGTCACACCTGTTACTGTGGTCCTGCTGCCAGCAAGATTCAGCTCCTATGATTCCAACATATTTCTTAAATACGCGTAGATGTGTATTAAGGGGCCCAGGTGGTGCAATGGTTAAGCACTAGGCTGCCAAGTGAAAGGCTGTGGGTCTGAATCCACCCAGTGGCTCTGGTGGAGAAAGACCTGGTGATCTGATCCCACAAAGATTACAGCCCAGAAAACCCTATGGGGCAGTCCTACTCTGTCACAAGGGGTCACTATGAGTTGAAATCAACTCAATGGCACCTAACAACAATAAGACGTGTATTGCACCACTGTCAACGGTAGCAAAAAACTAGAAATTAAAGGAATAAACAATGGCACGTTCACATCATGGAATATTACACAGACATTAAGTAAAATGAAATAAAACTGTAAATATCGTCTTGAAGGAATTTCCATTAAGCATTGTTGAGTGACAAGAGTAAAATGCACTGAAGTATAAAATAGCACCCCATTTGGTGCCCAGGATTACTTGAACATGGATAAAAATACAGACTGGTACACGTAATTGATCGTGAAGACATGGTAACTTTGGGCAAGTGAGAATTTCTTTGAAACTCAGTTTTCTTTGGAAATAAAACCAGGATCACAAACTGGGTTGTTGTGAGGAAAATGCATACATGTAGAATACTCATTGAATCTTGGGTTTTTAAAAATTTTTTATTGTGCCTTCTTCATTAGGTGCAGAAGGTCATAGTCTTTGATCGTCTTATTCTCCACGGATTTTCCAGAGTCTTGAACATTACCTGGCAAACAGAGGCATTCTATAAATATTTATTAATGAACTAATGACTTTTGTCTTACATCTTACTATTTTTGACTCATAACGACTCCATGTGACAGAGTAGAACTGTCCCATAGGGTTTCCTAGGCTGTACTCTTTACAGGAGCAGGTTGCCAAGCCTTTTTCCCCTGTTATTGCTGAGGTGTTTGATCTGCCAACTTTTCTGGTTATCTGCTGAGCACTTAACTGTTGCACCACCAGATGACACAAGCTTGCTTGCCAAAAGTGAAGAGGACTTGAAGCACCTACTGATGAAGATCAAAGACCACAGCCTTCAGTATGGATTACACCTCAATATAAAGAAAATAAAATCCTCACAACTAGATCAATAAGCAACATCATGATAAATGGAGAAAAGACTGAAGTTGTCATGGATTTCATTTTACTTGGATCCACAATCAACAACCATGGAAGCAGCAGTCAAGAAATCAAACAACTTGTTGCATTGGGCAAATCTATTGCAGAAGACCTCTTTAAAGAGTTAAAAAGCAAAGATGCCACTTTGAGGACTAAGGTGCGCCTGACCCAAGCCATGGTATTTTCATTTGCCTTATATGCATGCGAAAGCTGGACAATGAATAAGGAAGACTGAAGAAGAATTGATGCCTCTGAATTATGGCGTTGGCAAAGAATATTGAACATACTGTGGACTTCCAGAAGAACAAACAAATCTGTCTTAGAAGAAATACAGCCAGAATGCTCCTTAGAAGCAAGGATGGCGAGACTACGTCTCACATACTTTGGACGTGTTATCAGGAGGGATCAGTCCCTGGAGAAGGACATGATGCTTGGTAAAGCAGAGGGTCAGCAAAAAAGAGAAAGCTCCTCAACGAGATGGATTGACACAGTGGCTTCAACAATGGGCTCAAGCGTAGCAATGATTATGAGGATGGCGTAGGACCAGGCAGTGTTTTGCATTCCAATCACCAGTGATTATCAAAACATCTTGGATGCTCATTTGATCAATTTTAAACTGCAGAAGTTGGTAAAAATCTTCAATTTCTTCATTTTTGGAATTAGTGGTTGGTCTACAAGTTTGAATAATAGTTGTATTAACTGGTCTTCCTTGTAGGTGTGTAGATATTATCTATCCCTGGCAGCACCGTACTTCAGGATAGATCTTGAAATGTTCTTTTTGACAATAAATGCAATGCCATTCCTCTTCAATTTGCCATTCCTGACACAGTAGCCCACATAATTGTCTGATTCAAAATGGCCAATACCAGTCCATTTCAGCTCATTAATGCCTAGGATATCGATCTTCAAGTGTTCTGTTTCTTTTTTGACTTCCAATTTTCCTAGATTCATACTTCATACATTACATGTAGCAATTACTAATGGATGTTTCTTCTCATTTTGAGTCATGCCACATCAGCAAATGAAGGTCACGAAAGCTTTACTTAATTCACATCATTAAAGTCAACTGTACCTTGAGGAGGTAGCTCTTCCTCAGTCATATTTTGAGTGCCTTCCAACCTGAGGGGCCCACCTTCCAGCACTATACCAGACAATGTTCAGCTGCAATCCATAAGGTTTTCACTGGCCAGTTTTTCAGAAGTAGATCACCAAGACCTTCTTCCTAGTCTGTCTTAGTCTGGAAGCTTTGCTAAAATGTGCTGATATTTGAATACCGGTGGCATAGCTTCCAGACTCACAGCAACATGCAAGCCACAACAGCATGACAAACTGACATAAGAGTGGTGGAAAGAATATGACTAGACATAGGGTAGTTGGGTTGTAGAAAATTTACCCCTTCAACTTTAACTCGAAAGCACCAGTTGTTCTCCAAATAGTTGTACCAATTTCCAGTCCCATTAGCAGTTCAGATGGGCACCCCCCACTCCACATTCTCCCTAGAACATCGAACTTGCAGACTTCTAAATATTTTGCCAATCTGATGGGCATAAAATGCTTATTTTTTAAAGGGGAAAATGAAATTGGAGCTGCTCACTTACAACTACACCACACCTTTAGCATTTTTTATTTTTATTATTATTTATCACCCCAGATCCTGAATCTCCGTGTTGGTTGCTTCTTCAGTCATTCTCTGTCCCATCTCTCTGTTTATTTCCTTCACAAAGTATTGGAATCTGAAGGCATCTTTAAAAAGAAATTGTTTTTTTAATTGTGGTAAAATACGCATAACAAAACATTCTCTATATCAACCACTGTTACCTGTACAATTCAGTGACACTGATTATGTTCACCATGCTGTACAACAATCACCACTGTTTCTAAATTTTCTTCTCACCCAGTGCCTCTTAAGCAATAACTCCCCCTTTTTTGAAAGCACCTTTTTTTAAAATTGTGCTTTAAGTGAAAGTTTACAAATGAAGTCTGTCTTTCATACAAAAACTTACACACACTTTGCTATGTACTCCTAACTGTTCTCCCCCTAATGAGACCGCACACTCCTCCTCTCCACCCTGTATTCCCTGTGTCCATTCAGCCAGCTCCTCTCCCTCTCTGCCTTCTCATCTCGTCTCCAGACAGGAGCTGCCCACATAGTCTCATGTGTCTACTTGAGCCAAGAAACTCACTCCTCACCAGTATCATTTTCTGTCTTAAAGTCCAGTCCAATCCCTGTCTGAAGAGTTGGCTTCAGGAATAGTTCCAGTCTTGGGCTAACAGAAGGTCTGGGGAACATGACCTCTGGGGTTCCTCTAGTCTCAGTCAGACCATTAAGTCTGGTCTTTTCACAAGAATTTGAGAGCTGCATTCCACTGTTCTGCACCATCAGGGATTCTCTGTTGTGTCCCTGTCAGGGCAGTCATTGATGGTAGCCGGTAGTTCTTCTGGTCTCAGGCTGATGTAGTCTCTGGTTTATGTGGCCTTTTCTGTCTCTTGGGCTCATATTTACCTTATGTCTTTTGTGTTCTTCCTGCTCCTCTGCTCCAGGTGTGTTGAGATCAACTGATGCATCTTAGATGGCCGCTTGCTGGCGTTTAAGACCCCAGACACCACCCACCAAAGTGGGATGCAGAACGTTTTCTTAATATATTTTGTTATGCCAATTGACCTAGATGTCCCCTGAAACCATGGTCCCCAAACTCCTGTCCCCACTACTTTGGCCTTCAAAGCATTCGGTTGTATTCAGGAAACTTCTTTGAAAGCATCTTTTTGATTGTACTTATTTATTGCTTTTCTCCCCCACAAGTCTATAAGGAATCTTGTCTGTCTTGCTCACTGCTGTATTCCCCAGGCCTAGTACAGAGCTTGGCCCAGGGTAGGAATGCAAGAAGTGTTTGTAGAGCAAATGAAAGAGTATATGGCCTTTTTAAAAAGCAGAAACCAATTTAGACATGTATTTAACATCAGATTGATAGCAATAGGCAAGTGCTAGTATTTGATAGGAAACCCTGGTGGCGTAGTGGTGTTACAGCTGCTAACCAAAGGGTTGGCAGTTCAAATCCGCCAGGTGCTCCTTGGAAACTCTATGGGGCAGTTCTACTCTGGCCTACAGGGTCGCTATGAGTTGGTATCAACTCGACGGCATTGGGTTTAGTATTTGATAATCATACTGTTCCTATGTTCTGCCCTTATCATCCTTTGGACCATATGTTGCATGCCAGTGACTCTGCCATGAAACTACTTGTGAAGACAAAATTATAGGCCTGAAATCTGGGTGAAAGGAGCCCTGGTTGCACAACAGTTAAGCGCTCAGCTGCTAATCAAAAGGTTGGTAGTTTGAACCCACCCAGCAACTCCTTGAGAGAAAGACCTGGCAATCTGCTCCTGTAAAGATTACACCTAGAAAACTCTATGAGGTAGTTCTACTCTGTCACATGGGGTCACAATGAGTCGGAATGGACTTGATGGCACCCAAGAGCAACAATAACACGTACATTGATTTTAGATTGGCTGACTTGGATGTGTTGATTGTCTATATAGGATCAGAAGAGGAAAGAAATCTGGAAGTTTACTTCAAACCCAGGATTCTGTGACTATCTCATTGTTTCCCCAAATTTTTTGATCAGAAATATCACTTGTTTAAAACAAAACAAAAATAACTGACAAACAAAAAACATGGTGCACCACATGAACAACAGCCTCCACCAGCCTGAGCCCAGAAGAACTAGATGGTGCCCAGCTACCACCACTGACCCTGACAGAGATCATAACAGAGAGCCCTGGACAGAATGGGAGTAAAATGTAGAATAGAATTCAATTTCACCAAAAAGACCAGACAGAGATGAGAAACCCCTGAGACTCTGGGCCCCAGACACTCTGCTAACCCACAACTGAAACCATTCCTGAAGCCCACTTTTCAGACAAATATTAGACAGGCCTATACGACAAACAATAACACACATGAGGAATGTGCTTCTTAGTTCAATCAAATATGTGAGACCAGTTGGGCAACTCCCACCCAAACACAAGAAAAGAAGGCAGAAAGGGATAGGAACTGGACTAACAGACACAGGGAACCCGAGGTGGAAAGAAGAAGCGTGCTGTCACATTGTGGGGATTGTAGCCAATGTCACAAAACAATATGTGTTTACATTTTTAATGAGAAATTAACTTGAGCTGTAAACTTTCACCCAAAGCGCAAAAAATTAAAAAAACAAACAAACATGGTGCCTGGCACCTAGTAGGTGCTCAAGAAATATTTGCTGAATAAATGACTAAAGTAAAAGAATTGTAAATTGAAAACCAAACGTAAGACCCTTTTTTGCTGTCAACCCCTCCGAACCATGTATTTTTGTCTTTATGTACATGTACACACACACAGACACACAATTTATTTACTATGTTTGTTGTTGTTGTTAGCTACTCTCCAGTTGGCCCCTTACTCATGGCAACACAATGCACAATGGTCTTGAACCATTGTGATCTATAGGGTTTTCACTGGCTGATTTTTCAGAAATAGATTGCCAGGCCTTTCTTCCTAATTTATGTTTGTATAATCATAGATAAAACTTGAAGAGTATTTACCAAACTATTAAAAGTAGTTGTCTCAGGGGAGTGCAAAATTCTGTGTTTGCTCCTAAGATACTGAAATTTTAATAATTTAATAATGAGAAAAAAACCATGAGTTTTAATAATCTTAACAACTTAATAATGAAAAATTAAATGTCAAAAGGAAGAGTGACTTTTTTTTTTCTGTAAGTGTTGATCACTGATTTCCTTTTTCAGAAATAAAATTGAAAAGCATTCATCCAGTGCCCTCCTTATAAGACACCCAGTCTAGACCTTCTCAGACATGCAGAAGCCTCCTGTTGCCCTGGAGCCACGTGGACTTGACCGAGGACATACACGATTCCTATGTGAAAACCTAACACTGTGAGGCTGAGATTGCAGTTCAAGGTGACAACAGAAAACTCATCTGGATTGCTGACAATGAGCGATGTGGGGAAGGCATCCAGGTGGTCTGTGGAGGGAGGTCCCAAAGCCTTTGGAGGAGCCAGGGATCAAAAAAGGCTTTGTCCAATAATCCAAGGGGGAAATGAGCAAAGGTTGCCAGCAAAGGAATTCCAAGTGGCTTTTTATTGTTGTTAGGTACTGTCGAGTTGATTTTCAACTCATAGTGACCCCATGTGACAGAGTAAATTTACCCTATAGGGTTTTCTTAGCTGTAATCTTTACGGGAACAGATTGCCATGTCTTTCTCCCGCATTGCTGCTGGGTGGGTTCAAACTGCCAATCTTTTGGTTAGCAGCTGAGCACTTAATGATTGTGCCACCAGGGCCCTTAGATATAAGAAAAGATGCCCAGCCTCACCACTACTAGAGAAAACAAAACAAAAAAAACCCAAACCCAGGTGCCATCGAGTTGATTCCAACTCATAGTGACCTTGTGGAATGGAGAGAACTGCCACATAGGGTTTCGGAGGAGCGCCTGGTAGATTCAAACTGCTGACCTTTTGGTTAGCAGCCGTAGCTCTTAACCACTGTACTACCAGGGTTTCCCCACTAGAGAAAGACAAAAGGAAACCATGAGGCTGTACCATTCTCCAGTACCACACTGGGAGAGATAAAACACATGTTGATGTATCTCATGGGGGTAAGGCTGTGGGAAGCAGGCATCCCCCCACCACACACACACTGCAGGTGGGAGTGTAAACTGGAAAGGTATTCCAGCAAGGGAATTTGGCAGTGAAACCAGAATTGAACACGCACATACCCTGGGACCAGCAATTTGACCTCTGAGATTTATCCTCCAGCACACTTGCATGTGGTTAAATGACATTGGCACCAAGGTGGTCATGGAGGCATGCTGTGTAAGAGCAAACGATCGAAAAAGAATCAACCTCAATGTCCATGAAAAGGGGGAAGTTTCAAGAGTTACAGTGGAGCTATACAGTGGTTTTTTTTTTTTTTTTTTTATACAGTGGAGCCCACCACCCGTTCGTCAGTTTGTCGTACTATGGTGTTTTGAGTGTTGCTATGATGTTGGAAGCTATGGCACTGGTATTTCAAATACCAGCAGCGTCACTCATGGTGGGCAGGTTTCAGTGGAGCTTCTAGACTGAGACAGACTAGGAAGAAAGGCCTAGAGATCTACTTCCAAAAATTAGCCAATGAAAACTTTATGTATCACAAGAGTTTATTGCCCTGTATAGTGCTGGAAGATGAGCCCCCTAGGTTGGAAGCACTCAAAATATGAAGTGGCCACAACAATGGACGCGGGCATATAAACTATCATGAAGATGGCACACAACTGAGCAATGTTTTGTTCTGTTGTACACAGAGTCACCATGAGTTGGAGCCAACATGATGGCAGTTAACAACAATATAATAGAATACTCTGTGGCTACTAAGAAAAGAAAAAAGTCTAACATGTATTAAATGTGACAGGCATTATTCTAAGTCTTATGTTCTTCACTCATTTAATCCTTTCAACAACCATCTGAGGGAGGTATTTAGGTATGGTCACCTCCACTTTACCGATGAGGAAACTGAGGCACAGAAAAATTTAATAATGTGTCCAATGTCAGACAATTAATTAGCAAGGTTAGTGTTAAGTGAGAAAAAAAAAATCAAGAATGGAAGACTGTATAGCCTGTTCACATTTGCATAGAAAAAGAGAGTTGTTGTGCTGTCAAGTCGATTTCATCTCGTAGTGACCTAACAGGACACAGTAGAACTGCTCCACAGAGTTTCTCACAATGTAATCTTTATGGAAGCAGATCGCCAGGTCTTTCTCCCATGGAGCTGCTGGGTGAGTTTGGACTGCTGGCCTTTCAGTTAGCAGCTGAGTGATTAATCAGTGTACCACCAGGACTCCTTAAAAATAATATATATTATAAATGTACATGTATATGTACGTGGGCTTTTGTATGTTTAGAATATCTCTGGAAGGAGGTAAAAGACTCTGATCCAGAGACACCCTCGGGGGAGGGTGTGTGATTTGCTTCACTCCGTATAGGTGGTACTGTGGAAGAAAGGCCTGTTGATCTGCTTTTGTTAAGATTATAGCCAAGAAAACCCTGTGGAGCAGTTCTATAAAACATAGAGTTGCCATGAATTAGAACCAACTCAATGGCAATGGGTTTGGTTTTTGCTTTGTTACAGGTTTTTGTACCTGTCAAACCTTTGTACCATGTATATGTGATATCTATTCAACAATTTTAAATCTTTAATTGAAAAAAAAGAAAAATTTGTAATGGAAAGAGAAGGAGCCAGAGATCTTCCTTACCAGCTGTCTCTCAACTCTTGCTGTCCAATATGGCAGCCAATAAACAACACGTGGCTACTGAGCACTTGAAATGTGGCTGGCCTGAAATGAGATAAGTGCAAAATACATGCCGGTGTGTAGGTGTATTTGTAGGCATATGTATATACATATATATATATGTGTGTGCTGCATATATATTCATATATGTAATAAATCACACAGGGGCACAGATACAGATACTTCCTAGAGAAACCAAATGCCTTGTGGAATTAGTTTACTGGGTTTAAAAGCTTAGATCCATAGTCTCATGGGACAACTTAGTCAACTGGCATAACATAGTTCATTAATTTTATGCTCTACAACCTAGTTTGGTGAGTAGCATCTGGGGTCTTAAAAACTTGCAAGTACCATCTAAGTTACTATAATTGGTCTCTGCTCATCTGGAGCAAAAGAAAGAAAAGGAAATGAAAGACTCAAAGAAGAAACTAGTCTACAGGACTAATAGCATACAGGAACCATGGTTTCATTTATCCTAAGACCAGAAGAGCTAGATGGTGCCTGGGCTATCGCTACTGACCTTTGTGACCAACAACACAATAAATGGTCCAGGATAGAAGAGGAGAAAAATGTAGAACAAAACTCTGATTCTTAAAAAAGGCTGACTTATTGGACGGGTAGAGTCTAGAGGACGACGCCCCGAGACTACCCCCGTGAGGTACCCTTTAAACTTGAACTGAAACCACTTCCAGAGGTCACGGATTGGCTCATAAAATAAACAATATTACCCGTGAGTGATATTCATCCATACTGAATGAAGGCTGTAGTTTATGATCTTCATCAGTGCTTCAAGTCCTCTTCACTTTCAGCAAGCAAGGTTGTGTCATCTGTGTAACATAAGTTGTGGTTGAGTCTTCCTCTAATCCTGATGTCCTGTTCTTCATATAGTCCAGTTTCTTAGATTATTTGCTCAGCATACAGATCGAATAAGTATGGTAAAAGGATACAATCCTGATGGACATCTTTCCTGACTTTAAACCACGCAGTATCCCCTTGTTCTGTTCGAACAACTGCCTCTTGATCTATGTACAGGTTCCTCATGAGCACAATTAAGTGTTCTGGCATTTCCATTCTTTGAGATGTTACCCATAATTTGTTATGATCCACCCAGTCGAATGCCTTTGCATAGTGAATAAAACACATGCAGACATCTTTCTGGTGTTCTCTGCTTTCAGCCAGTGTTCATCTGACATCAGCAACCTGGTTCCTTTTCCACGTCCTCTTCTGAATCTGGCTTGAATTTCGGGCAGTTCCCTGTCGTTGTACTGCTGCAAGTGATTTTGAATGATCTTCAGGAAATTTTACTTACGTGTGATATTAATGATATTGTTTAATAAATTTCTGCACTCTGTTGGATCACCTTTCTTGGGAATAGGCATAAATATGGATCTCTTCCAGTCAGTTGACCAGGTAGCTGTCTTCCAAATTTCTTGATATAGAAGAGTGAGCACTTCCAGTACTGCATCTGTTTGTTGAAACATCTCAATTGGTGCTCCATCAGTTCCTGAAGGCCTTATTTTTTGCCAATGCCTTCGGTGCAGCTTGGATTCCTCCTTCAGTACCATCCGTTCCTGATCATATGCTACCTCCTGAGATGGTTGAATATCAACTAATTCTTTTTGGTACAGTGACTCTATGAATTCCTTCCATCTTCTTTTGATGTTTTCTGCATCATTAATACTTTGCCCATAGAATCCTTCAATATTGCAACTTAAGCTTTGCATTTTTCCTTCACTTCTTTTAGCTTGAGAAATGCTGAGCATGTTCTTCCGTTTTGGTTTTCTAACTCCACGTTCTTGCACATTTCATTGTAATACTTTATCTTCTTGAGCCATCCTTTGAAATCTTTTGTTGAACTCTTTTACTTTATCATTTCTTCGTTCACTTTAGCTACTCTATGTACAAGAGCAAGTTCCAAAGTCTCTTCTGACATCCATTTTGGTCTTTTCTTTCTTTCCTGTCCTTTTTTTGGTGTCTGTGTGTGCTTTGGATGAAGGTGTACAGGGCAAATTAGTTCCTCATTAAACAATTAATACACATATTGTTTTGTGATATTGGTTGCTAACCCCACAATGTGTCAACACTCTCCTCTTTTCGACCTTGGGTTCCCCACTGCCAGCTTTCCTGTCCCCTCCTACCTTCTCATCCTTGTCCCTGGGTTGGTGTGCCCATTTAGTCTTGTTTTGTTTTATGGGCCTGTCTAATCTTTGGCTGAAGGGTGAACCCCAGGAGTGACTTCAGTACTGAATTAAAAGAGTGTTGGGGGCTATACTCTCGGGGTTTCTCCAGTCTCTCTCAGACCAGTAAGTCTTGTCTTTTTTTGTGATTTAGAATTTTGTTCTACATTTTTCTCCAGCTCTGTCTGGGACCCTCTATTGTAATCCCTGTCAGAATAGTCAGTGGTGGTAATCGGGCACTATCTAGTTGTGCTGGACTCAGTCTGGTGGGGTCTTGGTAGTTGTGGTCCATTAGACCTTTGGACTAATTTTTCCCTTGTATTTTTGGTTTTCTTTATTCTCCTTTGCTCCAGATGGGGTGAAACCAGTGGAGTATCTTAGATGGCTGCTCACAAGCTTTTAAGACCCAGAGGCTATGCACCAAAGTAAAATGTAGAACATTTTCTTTATAAACTATGTTATGCCAAATGAGCTAGATGTTCCGTGAGACCATGGTCCCAGCCCTCAGCCCAGTAATTTCATCCCTCAGGGAGTTTGGATGTGTCTATGGAGCTACTAAGACCTTGCCTTGTACAGGTTGTGCTGGCTTCCCCAGTATTGTGTACTGTCTTACCCTTCATCAAAGTTACCACTTATCTATTGTCTGTTTACTGTTTTTCTCTCCCCACCGCTTCCCTCCCTTCTAAACCATCAACGGTTGTTTCTGTCTGTGTGTTAACCTTTTCATGAGTTTTTTAAAATAGTGGTCTCATATAGTATTTGTCCTTTTGTGATTAATTTATTTTACTCAGCATAATGCCCTCCAGGTTCATTCATGCTGTGAGATGTTTCACAGATTCATCATTGTTCTTTTCGTTGTATAGTACCCCATTGTGTGTATGTACCATAGTTTGTTTATCCATTCAAATGCTGATGGACACTTAGGTTGCTCTTCAGTCATTAGTATTCAAGCATCGAATCTATTCTTGGAATAGTCCCCAAATTTAGCAAATGAGGCAGATTGCCACATCTTTCTCCTGCAGAGCAGCTGGTGAGTTCGAAGCCCTGACCCTTTAGTTAGCAGCTAAGCACTTTAACCACTACGTCACTGGAGCTTCTTAGCAAGAGTAGCAGGATATATTTTAACTACTCACTTGGTGTTACTAATGTTGGAAACAGATACATTTGAAAAGCCTTATACAAAGCCTTGGATATGCAGTGGTTAATCGCTCGATGGCTAACCGAAAGGTCAGTAGTTAGCAGTCACCAGCGGCTTCAAGGAAGAAGGGACCTGGGGATCTGCCCCACAAAGATTACAGCCTAGGAAACCCTGTGGGGTAGTTCTAGTCTGTCCTTTCGGGTCACTATGTTGTTTTTTTTTTTTAAGTATTTAGTTAATTAAAAGAAAACCTGTTATTCTGAAATTGTCCTTTCTTGCTACTTTTTGGTATTGCAATAACCATTTTTAAGTGAAATGATGGTTAGTAGATGGTACTTTTTTGATTCAATATCCTTTTTAAAACTCTCTGTGTATATTATTGTGGTAAATATATACAGAACAAAACAGTACCATTTCAACATTCTTTACATGTACAATTCAGTAACATTAATTGTGTAAATCACGAGCAACCGTCACCATTATGCTTCCAAATTTTTCCATCACCCTTAACAGAAGCTCAGTGTCCCCTGAGGAATGGTCTCCCTTTTCCCTCCCTTCCGCCTGCCCCTGGTAACCAATAATAAACTTAGGTCTCTATACACTTGCCTATTCTAGATATTTCTTATAAGTGGAATCCTACAAGATTAATGTAATTTGGTTAGCATAGTAACAGAATAGGGGATCCTATATCTTTCAACACAAATATATATATTTTTTAGAAATTTTACTGATCTGAGAGGTCCCCATTCGGTGTGAACCACTGGAAGAGATGATTTGTAGAGTTTCTTGTAGTTCCGACATTGAAAACATGTTTCTGGACCAGGTGAGCCTCCACAAGATATGCCATGACATTAACGATCCATCTCTAAGCCTTTATAGGCCATGAATTAAACACCTGGCCAGGATAACACCTATTATGACCATCACCTACATTGAAGGTGCAGTGAGTATATTACAAGGAAGAAATAAAGATGGCTTGTAGGGAACCATATACCGAGAATTAAGCACCGCTCAAATTTTGACTTCCTTTTATTTGCTTATTTGCTTGTTCATTCATTTGTTCATCGGTTAGTTTGTTCATTCACTCAGCATTTATGGAGTTGACCCTTATGTGGCTGACATTGCTGCAAAGTCACACCCTGCCATTATGGCTAAGTATAGGAAGATGAGATATAATGATATAATGATAATGATAATAGTTGAAACTTACTGACTATGCCAAGCATTCTTCTAAGTACTTTACATGTATTAAGTCATTTAACAACCCTATAAGGTAGGTACTATGGTTATCACCCATTTTATGGATAAGAACTGAGGCACAAGGCATGAGGTACCTTGTTGAAGGTCCTGGTAGAGATAGGATTTGAACCCACACTGTCTAATTCCACAATCCACACTTTTAACCACTGTTTTATATACTACCTGTCTGTGTAGAAGTAATGCTAACACAAGATAATAATATTTGCTTACACTTTCTTACCTGTCAGTATGTGTTAAGAACATGCTTTGTTACATCAAATTCTCACAGTGGCCTGATGGAAAGTTACTCTTTTCATAACCTCCATTTTGCAGATGAGAAGACTGAGGCTTAGAGAGGGTCCTGTGATTACTCCAGGTGGCACAGCTCTGAAGAGGCAAGAGGTTTGCGATCAGCAAGCTAGGTTTCCATCCTGGCGCTGTCACTTTCTGGTTCTCTAGCCTTGGGCAGGTTATTTAAACTTTCTGAGCCTCAGTTTCCTCATTGGCAAAATGATAGAAAGTAATTCCTACTTTACAGGTTTGTTGAGAAGATTAGATTAGACCAGGGGGCCAACAAACTATTGCCTGCAGGCCAAATATGTCCCACCACCTGTTTTGGTATAGCTGTGAGCTAAGAATGGTTTTTACATTTTTTGAATGGTTGGGGAAAAAACCCAAAGAAGACACATGAAAATCATATTAAATTCATATTGTTTAGTGTGCATAAGTAACGTGTTATTGGAACACAGCCATGCTCATTTCTGTACGTATTGTCTATGACTGCCTTGTGCTATAACAAACAGCACAGCTGGGTAGTTGCAATAGAAGCTGTATGGCCCACAGAGCCTCAGATATTTACAATCTGGTCCTTTACAGAAAAATTTTGCTAGCCCTGGATTAGATGACAGCTATGAAGTCTATAGCAGGTACTCAGTAACTGGAGTCTGTAAGCTCAGGATGCCTAAGAACAAATTCTTTTAGGTCTAGTTTACAGCTAGATGTTAAGGTCCTTAATCAGTTGCCCAATAATCCTACATGGTTTTAACTTTAATATTATCTGTCGTTGAAAAACACCTTCATGTGGAAAGATAACACTATGTTTACCTGGATTAACTAGACTTTTGTCTCCTGATCAAATTTTTAGGATGTACTTTTATTTTCCTAATTAAAAGGTGCTTTATAAGCTTTTCTTTTTTTTTTTTTTATAAGCTGGAAATGCAGATTTGATTTAGCACAGAAGTGTAACAAACAACTGTCCACTTAGCATTGTTCTTGCTTTCAGTGTGGGGTAATACTTGCCAAACTGGTAGGACAAGTTAGATTTTTTTTTTCCCCCAATATGCAATTGGTGCATGTAAATTGATAGTAATTTTGTAAGAAAAAAGGTATTGTTAAAATAATGTTGGCAGTTGTGAAATGCAAGCATGACTTTAAATTTCTATTTAAAGCTATATTGTCTTAAATAATTAATTTAAACTTGCCTGTGATTAGAATATAAGGAGCCCTGGTTGCGCAGTGGTTAAACTCTAGGCTGCTAACCTAAAGGTTGGTGGTTTGAACCCACCAGCCACTCCATGGGAGAAAGATGTGGCAGCCTGCTTCTGTAAAGATTTACAGCATGGAAACTCTATGGGGCTGTTCTACTCTATCCTGTAGGGTCACTAAGAGTCGGAATTGACTCAATGGCCACAGGTTTAGGGTCTTGATATGATTGGAATACATAGGTCTTATTTTAAAACAATAAAACGACAAGAAATGGGACAAGTACCAATACAATCTATCATTTTGAAATTAGAATGGATATCTAACAACATGAGGTAGTAGGCTTTGGGGATATAAGCTATATGCTCTTATTAGATTTCTATTTCTTAAGTCCTTGTCTATATCTTTGGACTTTAAAGGCACTCAGGTAGATCAAAGCTCTTTCTTCTCCCTCCAAATAATGCTAAATCTTTCCAGGAATCACTATAATTTTAAACATGGAGTTCAGATCTACAGGACATTTCAAATGTTATTTCAGAATCTATGAAAGTGTACTATATGATGAACTAACTAAACAGCATAAAAACAACTTAATTAACATGTCATTTGATTCATTCAGCTGCTCAGTATTGATCATGTTGGGTGGGGTTCCTCCCTCATCACTCCCCTCTCTTTAGAAGGGGAAAGCTGGAAGCCAGTTAGCACGGCCAACCCAGTCTACCCTGAGCATTGTAGGGGGAGGTGATAAATGAGTTCGAAAGTGTGAAAAGCATTTTGCAAAGACAAAGCTTTAAAAAAAAAAAAAAAGGCGTTAATAACATTACAGGTCTAGGCAGGCCATTTTTCTTTCCCTGGGTTAATACCAAGAGATGTGACAAACCATTGCCTGGGTCTCAAGTCTGCCACTCTATCAAGAAAAAGCTCCCATAATGCCTAAACGATGGGTATGGCTGTGTGCCCATAAAACTTTATTTACAAACACTGAAATTGTAATTTCATATAATTTTTATATGTCACAAAATAGTATTCTTTTTTCAATGTCTTCCCCAGCCATTTAAAAAATATAAAAGCACTCTTAACTCATGGGTCACACAAAACAGGTGGTAGAACATGGCTTAATTCTGCAATTCAGAGTTTTCCAGTATTCCTCAGTCATGTACTACCTTCACAATTTTTGCCAAGTCTGAATATTTGATATTTTACTTTATAACCCTGGTGGCATGATGGTTAAAACCAAAAGGTCGGCAGTTCAAATCCACCAGGTGCTCCTTAGAAACTCTACGGGGCAGTTCTACTCTGTCCCATAGGGTCTCTATGAGTCCGGATGGACTTGAAGGCAGTGGTTTTTTTTGAAATATATATATATATCATGATTTAACCCATTTTTTCTTTATACAAATTTATTTTATAAGAAAACTATATATTACTATCACAATTGGAGAAAATCAGTATCACTTGTTATAAATAGAAAGTACAAATAAATTTTTTAAAAAGTGAAATTCTAGTTAGTTACTCTAACACGATAAAGGCTCTGCACCTGTCTCTTTGTTAAAAAAAAAAAGATTGAAGTGCAGGGAGGTGTTAAGGATATATTAGTACCGAACAGAGAATTTCTCCTTAATATATTCTGAAGGATTGGAGGTGAACCCTCTCAGCATTATTGAATGCCATATTCACGTACCACCTAAATGACCTAGCATGTTAACTAAGGTTGCCAAAAGCTTTTCAAATCGTATGCTGTGGCGTTGGGCATTAAACTGATACCCAAATCCAAGACTTTCTTCAATTTTTATGCGTTAATAAAGAGCAATTTCACTTCAAGTAGAATCATAGGTCGCTTACCAATAACTTATCTAAAATTAAAAAGTGGTCTGTGAGCTTTAGAGCAAGTGGGAGGGTGATAAAATCTCATAGAATGTGTCCAGACAGCAAAAGAAGGAATATTTTTAAACACAGCTAATTTTTTTTTAATTCCTGACTAGCTTTTTCTTTTGTTGGGGGGAACATGATAATTAGGCTTAGAAAGTTCATTTACAACCTCATTCCTAGAGTTTTGTGTTCTTTCCATATCTATCACAGTGCTCTGAGGTTTTTAACAACTGAATTCACAATCTGGAAGACTTCCCTATTTCAATTTTATGGCCAGAAAATGTGTGGCTGGTTTCCCTTCCCACCCCCTAGGCAAATAAGATTAAATTAGTGTTTAAATTCTGTGCGAACTTCCAACATTTCCCACCCTTTATTTTTGCTATGGGTTTAACAGCAAAGTTTTGTTTTGCTCTTAAACATAATTGCTACTTAGAATTCTAGGTTGTAATTTTGCTGTTACATAAATTACATCACTTCAGGACATGTAAAACCAACAAATAGTCTTTATTTCCTTCTTCTGCCTTGGAAACTGATTCCTTCTGAGAAGACGTGCAGAAACTAATGAAAGCAAGACCCAGTTCCTGCCTGGATTTAGCTGATCTGATTTTCAACCGCCCCCTGAGGAAAGAGCAGATAAAATGATGAAGGACAAGCTAACATTCCTGATGGTTTCTGATGACCTAGAAGCAAGGCAACTAGTATGTCAAGTGAAAAAATATTTCCTTGATTAAAGTCATAATAACATAGTATGTGTAATAACACAGGAAGTGTACATGACTCAGATTCCAGAAATACTAGAAATTGGTGGCTCAGCAACATCTTCCAGCTATAGGGGACGGCTATGGCAGATGGGGATTTGGGGTAAGCTTGCAAATTGTACACTGAAGCTAAACAGAAAAAAAAAAAAACAGAAGCCTAACTTAATTTTTATTCCAGGTTGAAAGTGGCATATTACATACATTCAACAGAGAGTGACATAGAAAACAGTAACTTAACAAGATAAAAGTTTATTTTCTTTCCATTAAAAGCCAGGTAGGTGGTCCAAGGTGGCTATAAGCTCCTTGGTATCAAGGACCCAAGCTGCTGGCTTCTACCTTGGTGCTCTGTCTTGTGCAGACTCGACTGAGGTCGTGGCCCAAGATGGCAGATCCAGTTCTAGGCAGGAAGATGGAAGAAGGGAAAAAGAAGAAGAGAACAAAAGGCACTCACCTGCCACTTGCCACTTTCATTTACATCGTATTGCCTAAAACTTAGTCACATGACTTTACCTAAACTACAAAGGAGTATTGGAAATGTAGTCTTTTTTTTTTTTTTCCTGAGTGGAAAGTGCCCCACTGGAAATTCTATCACACGGAAGAAAGAGAAAAGAGATCTAGAGGGACAACTAGAGGTTTCTATCAAAACAAAATCGCCGATCAAATTGACAACAGCAACTCAAAAGATTAGATAGGAGCCTAAGGGGGCAGTGAGTTTATGTTAATGTGGGAGGAACAACTTGAAGAATGTAATCAGTGTCACTGAATTTTACGTGTAGAAACTATTGAATTGGTATATGTTTTGCTGTGTATATTCTCAAAAACAATAAAACAAATAAAAAAAATTACCTTTCTGGATTTTGCCTTAAGTTTCATGTAGATAAAAAAATATAATTTAACTTATTCAGTTATTCACTCACTCGTTTAATTCAACAAATATTTATTGAATATCTGCTATATGCCAGAAGTTCATCTAGAGGCACCTCAGAAGAAAGGCCTGGCGACCTACTTCCCAAAAATCAGCCATTAAAAACCCTACAAAGCACGTTTCTATTCTGACACACATGCAGTCGCCATGGGTCAGAACTGACTGATGTTTTAAACTGGTACTATGTGCCAGGTACTGTTTTATGGACTGGGCTACACTGGTGAATAGAATAAAAGGCCTTGCCCTCATAAAGCTTATACCCTAGCGTGGGAAAGATAATAAAAAAAACAGATAAGGAATTAAGTTACATGGCATATTGTTGTCGTTGTTGGGTGCTGTTGGTTTCAGCTTCCTAAACTGTGATCTTTACAATCATATGGTCTACTATGCTGCGAATGACAAACTGAAGAGGCATGGCATTGCACGCATCATCAGAAAGAATACTCCTGAAGATCTATCCTGAAGCATAACACTATCAGTGATAGGATAATATCCATACACCTACAAGAATGACCAGTTAATAATACTGTTATTCAAATTTATGCATCAACAACTAATGCTAAAGATGAAGAAATGCAAGATTTTTACCAACTTCTGCAGTCTGAAATAGATCAAACATGCAATTAAGATACATTGATAATTACTGGTGATTGGAATGTAAAAGTTGGAAACAGAAAAGAACGATCAGTAGATGGAAAATATCGCCTTGGTGGTAGAAACGACATTGGAGATCACATGATAGAATTTTGCAAGACCAACGACTTATTCATTGCAAATACGTCTTTTCAATAACATAAACAGTGACTATACACGTGGACCTCACTGGATGGAAAACACAGGAATCAAATTGACTATATTTGTGGAAAGAGATGATAGAGAAGCTCGATATCATCAGTCAGAACAAGGGCAGGGGCTGACTGCGGAACAGATTATCAATCGCTCATATGCAAGTTCAGGATGAAGCTAAAGAAAATTAAAACAAGTCATTGAGAGCCAAAGTACAACCTTGAGTATATCCCACCAGAATTTAGAGACCATCTCAAGAATAGATATATTGAACACTAATGAACGCAGACCAAGTGAGTTTCGGGATGACATCAAGGACATCATACATCAAGAAAGCAAAAGATCATTAAAAAGACAGGAAGGAAAAGGCCAAAAGGGATGTCAGAAGAGACTCTGAAACTAGCTCTTGAATGTAGAGTAGCTAAAGCAAATGGAAGAAATGATAAAGTAAAAGAGCTGAACAGAAGATTTCAAAGGTGGCTCGAGAAGAAAAAGAATTAAAATGAAATGTGCAAAAACCTGGACTTAGAAAACCAAAAGGGAAGAACACACTCGGCGTTTCTCCAGCCGAAAGAACTGAAAGAAAAATTCAAGCTTGAAGTTGTAATTTTGACGGACTCTAGGGACAAAATATTGAATCACTTAGAAAGCATCAAGAGAAGATGGAAGGAATACACAGAGTCACTGTACCAAAAAGAATTGGTCAATGTTCAACCATTTCAGGAGGTAGCACATGATCAAGAACTGATGGTACTGAAGGAAGAAGCCTAAGCTGCACTGAAGGCACTGGCCAAAATCAAGGCTCTAGGAATTGGCAGACTATCAATTGAGATGTTTTCAACAAACGGATATAACAGTGGAAGCACTCAGTAGTCTATGCCAAGAAATCTGGGACACAGCTACCTGGCCAACTGACCGGGAAGAAATCCATATTTTGCCCATTACAAAGAAAGGTGATCCAATAGCATGCAGAAATTATTGAACAATTTTGCTGAATAATTCAAAAACAGTTGCAGCAGTACATTAACAAAGAACTGCCAGAAATTCAAGCTATATTCAGAAGAGGATGTGGAACAAGGGACATCAGTGCTGATGTCAGATGGACCTTGGCTGAAAGCAGAGAATACCAGAAAGATGTTTACCTGTGTTTTGTTGACTATGGAAAGACATTCAACCGTGCAGAGTCTAACAAATTATAGGTAACATTGTGAAGAATGGGAATTCCAGAATACTTAATTGTGCTCATGAGAAATGTGTACACAGACCAAGAGGCAGTTGTTCAAACAGAACAAGGGGATACTGTGTGGTTTAAAGTCAGGAAAGGGGTGTTTCAGGGTTATATTGTTTCACCATACTTATTCAATCTGTATGCTGAGGAAATAGTCCAAGAAGCTGGTCTATGTGAAGAAGAATGGGGCATCAGCATTGGAGGAAGACTCAGCAACAACCTGTGTTATGCAGATGACACAACCTTGCTTGCTGAAAGCGATGAGGACTTGAAGAACTTACTGATGAAGATCAAAGATTACAGCCTTCGGTATGGATTACGCCTCAACATAGAGAAAACAAAAAATCTTCACACCTGGACCAAGAAGTACATCATGATAAATGGAGAAAATATTGAAGTTGTCAAGGAGTTCATTTTGCTTGGATTCACAATCAATGCCCATGGAATCGCAGTCAAGAAATCAAACAGTGTATTGCATTGGACAAATCGGTTGTAAAAGACCTCTTTAAAGGGTTAAAAAAGCAAAGATGTCACTTTGAGGACTAAGGTGTGCCTGACTGGAGCCATATATCTTCATTTGCCTCACATGCATGTGAAAACTAGAAAACGAACAAGGACGACTGAAGAAGAACTGATGCATTTGAATTATGGTGTTGAATGTACAACGGACCACCAGAAAAATGAACAAGCCTGTCTTGGAAGAAGTACAGTCAAAATATTCCTTCGATGCGAGGACGGTAAGACTTCACCTCATGTACTCTGGGCACGTTACCAGAAGGGACCAGTCCCTGGAGAAGAACATCATGCTTGGTGTGAAACAGAGGGTCAGCAAAAAAGAGGAAGACCCTCAACAAGATGGATTGACACAGTGGCTGCAACAATGGGTTCAAACAGCAATGATCATGAGGGTGGTGCAGGACCGGGCAGCTTCATTCTGTTGTACATAGGATAGCTATGAATTCAGAACTAACTTGATGGCACCTAACAACAGCAACAACAATCTTTATGGAAGCAGGTCACCAAGTCTCTTCTCCCACAAAGCTGCTGGGTGAGTTCGAACCACCAACATTTTTGTTAGCAGCGGAGTGCTTAAACATTGTGCCAGCAGAGCTCCTTACACGGTATATTAACCTTTTGTGGTTGAAGTCGATTTCGACTCATAGTAACCCGTTAGGACAGAGTAAAACCCGTCCTATAGAGTTTCTGAAAGGTTGGCAGTTTGAAACCACCAGCAGTTCCTGGGGAGAAGATGACTTTGTTTCCATAATGATTTACAGCCTTGAAAATCCTATGGGGTCGCTATAAGTCAGAATCAACTCAATGGCAGCGGGTTTCTTTCTTGGATTTTTTAAAATCTTTACAGAAGCAGACTGCCACATCTTTCTCCCACAGAGATGCCGATGGGTGCGAACCACCAACTGTTTGGTTAGCAGCCAAGCAGTTAATCACTGTGCCAACTAGGGCTCCTTATGTGGTATATTAGAAAATGTTGATAATTATAGCAAAAAAGAAAAAGTAGACAAGGCGGAGTGGAAAGAAGTGGGGGTGGTTGCAATTTTATGTAAGAGGTGAGGGTTTGGCCTTGTTGAGAAGGTGATGTTTGTGCAAAGACTTGGAGGTGAGGGAGTGAGCCAACATCTAGGGGAAGTGGCTTCTGGGCAGAGGGAAGAGCCAGCTTGAGGGAAGAAGGTGGGAGGGAAGAAGCCCAGAGGTGGGAGCTGCTGGGGCAGAATGAGTTTGGGGGAGAGTAGCAGAAGGCGACATCAGAGAAGTAGCCGGAAGCGAGTTCATTTAGGGTGAGCCTTTGTGGCTATTAGAAGGACTTTGGCTTTTCCTCTAAGTGAAATGAGAGCTAATTCAGTGTCTGGAGTAGTCAACTTCTATATGCATATAGCTTAAAAATAAATAAACATACCTATATCCGAATGGAAGCCCTGGTGGAGTAGCGGTTAAGAGCTACGGCTGCTAACCAAAGGGTTGGCAGTTCGAATCCATCAGGTGCTTCTTGGAAACCATATGGGGCAGTTCTACTCTGTCCTATAGGGTCACTATGAGTCAGAATCGACTTGATGGCAGTGTTTTTTTTGTTTTTTTAAATATCCAGGTGGTAGGCTATGCATTTCATAAATAATGGAGTGCGTGATTTGAAAAGTTGAGAGATCACTGGCTGGACCTATTTTCTCCATCTATGTAAGAAAAGCTGAGAAATGATAGTGTTTTGCTTGATTAAAATCTAATCCAGAAAAAATTTTCATTTATGAACAATAATTGCTAACATTTATTGGGAGCTTAACTTGGCCTGGCATTGTTCTAATTCATTTATCCAGATTAACCTGTTGAATCCTCACAACTACTCTGTCATTATCTCCATTTTAGATGAGGAAACAGAGACACAGAGAGGTAAAGTAACTTGCCCAAGGTCACGCAGCTGGCAAGTGGTGAGGCTGGGATTGGATCCTAGCCCGCTGTAAAGTCTATGCTCTTAACACCATGCCAAATTAACTGTGGGATGATTTCATGTGTTAAATGTGACCTGTAGAGTGGGGTAACACCTCCTTTTTCTGGTCTGTAAATCTGGATGCTAATATGCTTTGCGGATCCAGCAGCTGAGAGTTTGTGTTTAGGACTGGACATGTCCTTGATGGTTATCGTGATGGTCTCAAACCAGCTGGTGGTCCTGGAAGGATTGCTGGCACCCACCCTGGCACTTGGCCTGTCACATTCAAGTCAAGCCTCCTATGTTATCCTTTATTCTTAATACTGTGCCTCTTATAGTTTGCTACTGAAATATCACTACACTAATAATATCATGTCCAACTCAAACACAGTATGGATAATGTGTAAGGGCGTCATCAAGGAAAACCTGGGTTTGAATGTCAGCTCAAGCACTTAGCAGCCCTAGGTTCCTCGGTTGTGGTCCTTACCTCAAGGTTTTGCAGAGGATTAAATAAGATCCTATATGTAAAAAGCACATAGTAGGTTCTCTATGAAGGAGCCCTGGTAGTGCAGTGGTTAAGTGTTTGGCTGCTAATTGAAAGCTCAGCAGTTTGAACCCACCAGCTGCTCCATGGGAAGCAGTCAGCTTCTGTAAAGATTACAGCCTTGGAAACCTTATGGGGCAGTTCTACTCTGTCCTATAGGATTACTATGAGTTGGAATCAACGACAACACGTTTAAGTGCTCCGTGGAGACTCGCTATTACCACTTTTAAATTTATGTAACCCAACTACGACTTCCTGTAAAATTTGAACGAAAACTGTTTGAAGATGTACAAAAGTCAAATTATAATCCAAAAATATTTATACTTCAATAATTTGACACACTTTCCCCCTTCTTCTATAGTAAGTTCTAAGGAACCCTAGTGGTGCAATGGTTAAATGCTTGGCTGCTAACTGAAAGGTCGATGGTTCAAATCTACCAGCTGCACAGCAAGAGGAGGATCAGGCTATCTGCTCCCATAAAGGTTACAGCCTAGAAAACCACATGGGAGAGTTCTACTCTGTCCGATGGGGTTACCAGGAGTCGGATCGACTTGATGGCACCTAACAGCAACACAGTTAAGTTCTTCGGAAAAATCAGCCATTGAAAACTCTGCAGAGCACAGTTCTACTCTGACACAGATGGGGTTACCGTGAGTTGGAACTGACCTCATGGCAACTGGTTTTTACAGTAAGCTCTGCTCTCAAGCTTGTTCTGAAGACATGAATTTGTTCCAGTGCAATTGATGTATTAGCAGGCAACGTGAGCGTAACACGAATTTTGTGCTTGCGTACGCACAGTTTCATTTCCGTGAAACACCAGGGGAGCACAGAAAACTGAACTGAGCCACAAAATGCAGCGCACATACACACTGGAACATCCACCAGCTACCTCAGTTCCCCAGGTGGGTTACAACTCTCCTTCCAATTTCAGACAAGCCTCCTTCCACCGTGTCCCAGAAACTCACGGGCTGCAATCCTCCCAACGCCCCTTCCACTAGCAAACTGCAGGACTTCTTCAAGGTAAAGTACCATATTCATTGTAGTACGTATGTACTTTGTAACCATTTAACGTGTAAAACTGTGTAGCCATTCTTCTTAGGATCCGATTTTTTTATGAGTCACTGATAAAGGTTTTGAGTGTTGTCCCCCAGCCCCATTTTTCCATAAGCCCCGTCCATGGTTCTTACTGTGTGATTTTGCATAGCGTGGTCAGTTTTAGGAATGCATATGTCACGTGACAGCAGAACCATATTACAGAGTGAACTGCATGCTCATTGTAGAAAATCTAGAAAAAGGTTAATAAAAAAAAGAGAGCAAAAGTTACCCATAGTTACACCACACAGGAGTCATGCTTCCTGACTTGTTTTCTTTGCACCTACACACACACACACACATATACACACATACATACGCACACACACACAACACGCACATACATAACACATCACTTTTCTAGCTCTCCCCTCGAATGCAGCAATACGCATTCCTTGTACAGAGTCTTTACCTACTTTATTTTTATAAGCTGCACCATATTTCACTATATAAATGAACTACAACTTGTGTTCAAAAACATAAATGATATATTTTTCTGATATCAAGAATAATACATTTGATGCAAAAAAAAAAAAAAATTCAGACATGATAGGAATCTATCAAGTAGGAAGTAAAAGTTTCTCATAGTCTCACTGCAACCATCTGGCCAGTAGTTGGAGAGCTCACTCTACACTGGGCGCCAAGCTAAATGCAGGACTCAGCAGTGGGAGCAAACAAACAAAAGCAGGCAGACAAAGTGCTCTCCTGGAGGCAACAGTTTAGTGAGGGCGAGAGACATTAATCACACAATCTCACAAGGCAGTATAAAATTATATGGTGTACAAATGCTATATGGCAATGTACGACTTGCAATGAGATATTGCCACGGGGACCAAGGGGGCATGCGTGCTGTGGGTATGTGTGTGCATGTCTGGCGTGTGTGCATGTGTGAGTGTGTGGTATGTATCTGTGTGTGTGTGAGTGGCATGTATGTGTGTGTTTTTGTACATAAGTGGCATGTGTACATGTGTGGTGTGTGTTTGTGACCTGTCTGTGAGGCGTGTCTGCTTGGGTGACATGTCTGTGTGTGTGATTTTTTGTCCCAGAAGATCTCTAATCCTGTTTCTTTTTGCCTAACGCGTGTCTTTTTTCACTTAACAATATATCCAAGGCAGCTTTCCGAGGCCAAAGAGCACAGTAGGTAAGACTCTGGCCTCTGGGTTCAAATCCTGGCTGTGCCTTTCACTAGCTGTGTGGTCTTGGGCAAGGTCCATAACTCTGTCTGCCTTAGTTTCCCCATCTGTAAAATGGGAATGATAGAAGAGTATCTACCCCTCCCAAGGGTTGTTAAACCAAACCACAAAACCAAACCCATTGCTGTCAAGTCTATTCCGACTCCTAGCGACCCTATAGGACAGAGTAGAACTGCCCCATGGGATTTCCAAGAAGAGCCTGGTGGATTCGAGCTGCTGACCTTTTGGTTAGCAGCCAGGCTCTTAGCCACTATGCCACCAGGGTTTCCAAAGTTTTGTTAGGAGGATTAAGAAGAGATAATGTATGTAAAGCTCTCAGTATTCAGGAAATGTAAGCTGTCATTTTAATGGTGGCATAACATTCCTTTGTCTAGTCAAGGTTTCTCAATCTCAGCACTATTGACATTTGGGGCCGGATAATTCTCTGTTCTGATAGTAATAGTCAAAAATGTCTCCAGACATGGCCAAATGCCTCTGGGGGGCAAAATCACCCCTGTTTGAGGATCACTGCTTCAAAAGTACATATTAAAAAAAAATTAGATATACATATATGTGTATGTATATATATATATTACATCTCTACACAGTATGTAACGGGTTATGTTATATGCTATATCTTTATATAATTAATAATATAGAAATATCATTTGTTCAGTATTACAAAGAAATACTATATGTTCATAGATAATGTAACACAGAAATGTGTATAATGCAACATATTTTTGTATAACAAAATAAAAATGGCACATAAAAACATACTAAACATTTATAAAGCATATGTAAAGACATACAAATGGACATAGATATAGAAATGCATGTCTTTCTTTATATTTATGGAAAGCATTCATGAGGACAGTCAGAAAGTAAAAAAAAAAAAAAAAACCCTACACATTTTATGTATATGGAAAGGAAAAATCTAAGTAAACAAAGAGCAGTCCGAAATGGAAGCAAAAGTGATACGGTTTCTAATTTCTACCATAGGGAAATGTGGACCAGATGGGGGTGGGGGATGAGTCGGCCCCATAGAGGAATGCAGTTTGCTTTGGGGGAAATACAGGGGTTTTTTGGTGGGCAACAGGGATGGTGGGAGGAGGAAGGGTGGCCAAAATGATTTCTTGGTCAATGGCCTCCTGGTGAAAACACACACAGGGCATGTTTGGAAACACTTAAAACTACACTTGGAGCTACGCAACCCATTTTCAGTGAGAATAATCTCACTTTTCCTCTTAAACAAAAGATGCAGGAAGCATTTAATGAGGGCGCCTCCCCAAGTTGAACAATGAGCTTGAGCCACTCTTTCCTCTCCCGGTTCCTTGCCCAAGTTTTCCACTCACGGGAACGGGGCCCAAGTGACAGGCCAGAAATGGCTGCTCTGTGGGGAAACCGAGGGTGAAAGTGGACAAGGCTTTTGTCTGTCTCGTCGAGGCATCGGGGACATTCAAGGACATCAGGAATAACAGCTGACATTTGCCCAGGACTGTCTTGTGCCAGGCCCTGTTCTATGTATATGACATGAACTCACTCCTTCCATCCTCACAGTAACCCCAGAAGGAAACCCACATTATTATGCCTATTTTACAGATGAGGAAACTGAGGCACAGAGCAGAGAAGTAACAGGTTCCACAGCTAGCAAGGGACAGAGGTGGGATGCCAGAGCCCAAGCTTTCCCCTAGACCAGTGTTCCCAATGGGAGTATGGAGGGAGTGCCTATTTTGCCCCCCTCCCCAGGGGACATTTGGCAATCTCTGGCTATCACAGCTGGGGGGAGGGGGGGTGTTACTGGCATCTAGTGGGTAGAGGCCAGGGATGTGGCTAAAGATCTACAATGCACAGGACAGCCCCATCAACGGAGAATTATCCAGCTAAAATGTCAGAGTTGCTGTTGAGAAATCCTGCCCTAGGCTGTTTTAAGAAAAGATAAGATTGCCTTCTTTCTAGAACTTTTTTTTTCTAGATTACAAATAGTATACGTTTATTGAAGGATTAATGGTGGCACAGTGATTAAGTCCTCGGCTGCTAAGTGAAAGGTCGGCGGTTTGAACCCACCAGCTGCTCCGTAGGAGAAAGATGTGGCAGTCTGCTTCCATAAAGATTTACAGCCTTGGAAACCATATACGGCAGTCCTATTCTGTCCTATAGGGTCACTGTGAGTCGGAATTGACTCAGTGTCAGTGGATCTGGGTTACATATTTATTGAAGAAATAAACAATTCAAAACCAAAAAAAGTTGTCCTTGAATCAACTCTGAGTCATAAGAACCCATGTGTGTCAGAGCAGAACCATGTTCCATAGGTTTTCAATGGCGGAGTTTTTGGAAGTAAGTCAACAGGCCTTTCTTCCCAGGCTCATTTGGGCGGACTCGAACCTCCAATCTTTTGGTTAGCAGCCAAGCATATTATCTGCAGCAACCATGGACTCGCAATATTTATGTAGGACTTATCAGATGCCAGGCACCGTTCCAAATGTTTTATACAAATCGTCTCATCTGGTTCCTCTTACAACCCTTCAAGTGTGGTACAATTGTTATTATCATTTTACAGATGAGAAAAGTGAGGCAAAAGGTGATGAGTCCAGTAATTTCTCCAGAGTCCAACAGCCAAACCGTAGCAGCGCTCAGATTGAACCAGAAAGTTCACGCCCTTCACCGTTCTGCTATCCTGCCTTCTCGTGGGGTAGGAACAATGATTATCACTATTTTCCAGAGAGGGAAACTGAGGCACAAAGTGGCTAAGAAACTTGACCAAAGGTATTATCAATCGTGTTAATTTTTGCAAATTTGATGGGTGAGAAATAGCATCTTATGGTTTTAGTGTCCAAGGAGATCTCTTTTTCTTTTCTTTTTTCGATTTGAAAACAATATATTTCCTTACTTGGGTAAATAGAATTTCTCCACTGAGACAGTATGTCTCCTGCTTACATGTAAATATCTCTAAAACAGGGATTATTTTGCCATCTACATCTAATTAAAACAAATTCAGACTGTTTTCACTCTTGACACTGGTCATTTACCAATAATTTTTTTTTTTTTTGATGGATAAAACCACAAAATTATTTGAATTTACAAGTTTATAAATGCAACGTGGTAGGCTGGATTAGATCCTAGAACAGAAAAGAGACATTAGTGAAAAAACCGGGGGAATCTGAATAAAGTCTGCTGTTTAGTCCATAGTATTATACCAAAGTTAACGTCGTCGTTTTTGACAAGTGTACGCTAGATACGTAAGACATTAACATGACATATGGAAAGCTGGGTGAAGACAGCTCTTTGTACCCCCTTTGCAACTTTTCTGTACATCTAAAATAATTCCAAGTAAAAAGTTTATTTTATTTTTTTTAAAGCATTTAAAGCAAGTTTTTAGGTCTGTAAACACACTGGCAATGTGGCTACGCAAACATGGGAAACACCTGGCCACGGCCACATTCGGGTAAAAGGAGAAAAAAAGATCGCTGTTAGCCTTCTGCTGGACAAAAGGGTATATTTAGCCTCTGATTTTTTGTGGTGACCTCTGCGTTCTGAAATGAATTAGACGTTTATGTGTAAGAACGTAAAGAGCAGGAAATCAGGAAGTGGGGGGAGCAACTTTCCTGTCATATTTCACTTGTTTACATGGGACCGTCGTCGAGGTAGAGATTTTGCCTGATTATGTTGGCATGACATGTCTCGGATGCCCCAGACCCACCCTGGGGCTGCTGGAGGCCCGTGGGCACACACGCAGCCTCCCACTCTCAGCTCTTTAAATTCCCACGTAAAATTTCAACTGCATGGTTTCGCTGAATTATCGTTTTAATTTGTTCTTCCTCTCTGGCTGCTTTGATCAAAAATCCATGATCTTTTATTTGGTGGACAATAGAAAATTTCTTATGTCTCCAATCTGATCTGGGAGAAATTTTTTTGAAAGTAAACCATACTCCCCAACACGTAACTTCATATTTGCTTTTCTCCTGGCGTAAGCATTGCAAATGGGATCATCTGTTTGTCTTTTATATTTTTTAAAATCTAACAAATGTAGCGTTTTCGATGCAGATAACAAAAAGGCCCATTCTCAGAGGATCCTGGCTGTCTTGCCCACTCTTACACCTCTGGATGGTGTCTGGCACATAGTTAACACTCGTTTTTTTAGGAGGGATGAATGAACAGAGAGAAAAAAGTACTTAATATTCTTGTGTTTAATATCGTTATGAAGGATAAATGCATATTCTCTGAAGGAATGTATAAAAAGTAACCCATTTGATAACGTGATTCCAGGAGAGTATTTGCTACCTGTAATATTCATTTTTTAGGATTAGTCTTTAAACAATTTCCAAGTTAAGAATGAGAGTAAGCTAGATTATTGTCGACGTATAATTCAAACCTGACAATATTTGGCTTCTCAAAAATAAGCAAATGTGGAAATTTTGTTTTCACTCATGAAACAAACGGAGAGGTCTGGGTTTGGATTTTATTCAAATGACATCTTACACGGGAGCATATGTTTCGGAGAGTAATTAGCGATTGTTTAATATAACGACCCTGCAGGCTAGAGAGGCTGGAGGTCAGAATTGTTAATAGGGAAAGCAATGAAAAATAGTAAAGCATTAGCAGATAGCATAAATAGTCAAATTTGACCCCAGAGGTCAGGAGAGAACTAAATAATTTGGTCACAGGGCGGGCTGATTTAAATCAATGCAATCTCAATTTCCTTTCTATGGTTTGCCTCTGGTATTCCACGGTTCAGTACTTGTCAGGAGTTAGAAGAGAAAGAGCAAGCAGGGAGAGGCCCATTCAGCGATATAATTTTACTAAATGTGGGTGGTTTCAAGAGAAAAAAAATCACCAGAAGTATCTCAGGAGCCAAATGAAATTATTTAAACAGAACGCCATTGTTGCCCTCTGGCTACTTGAGTTTCGTTTCCCTAAGAATGATTTATGAAGATAACACCAGAATAAATACATAATTAACTATGGAAGCATTTTGTATCTTGGCATTCCCACATTTTTCCTCATTTGTCGGCTTCTTAGATTTTAAATTACACCCTTCTACCATCAAGCGAAAATCAGTAAACTGTAAATTGCTGGACCAAATGATAAGCTTTTACCTAAAATAAAATAAAACTATCTCCTGAATTCTTTCTTAATGGTAAAAAAAAATAAATTTTTTTTTTAATTGAATTATTCTCTTCCTCTGGACTGCCTGAGTCTTCTATTTTTCCAGATAGGATTAATCTTCTTTATTAATCTCCCCTGTAGATAATGTGTGGCTTATTCAAATTTATTTTGTGAAGGTACTCTTTTTTATATCCACTTTTGATCAGGAAAAGGACATTTAAGAGAAAAAAAAAAATTCAGCGATTACCAAATCAGTTTAAAACCCAGGGGGAACTATGCCTCAGTGACAAAACAAATTTGCCACAAATCATAGTATAAAAGAACAGCGGGACCTGAGCCTAAACTCTGGGACTGCTCCTATTCATCCTTCATGTGTTTTGGAAACTCCACCCTCCTCCTGCCATGTTCAATATCTAATTGGCATTCTGACCCTTCAGATAACTCAACATCTGTTACTCGATGCGTCTTGGAAACCCTTTGTTCCCTTCAGGTCAGTTCAAGGGGCTGTCTTTGCTGACACACAGGCTTCATGCATGCCATTGTGGAGGAAACTCCTGGTGCTGAATGGAGACAAAACTTTTGCAAACCAATATGAAAAATTGAGCCTCCCCCATTTTCCAGCCAAATCATATTCAACAGACTTAAAATCATGAGTGGATGGAGGAGAGGGCAGTGAATTAACCTAACGATTAAGCCTCACTTCCTTAATAACCAATTTAAGTCTAGCAACCCATACATCTATTCTAAAAAACTTCGTGTCGAACTGTTTATATATTTTGGCCTTTATTTTGGCTTTTCACTACTATGAGACAACAATGTGTACAGTGGCTTTATCTCCTGAAACAGATTATGTGGATATAAACTGGGATTTTGAGAGGGAGTCACGCAGTCGGCTTTCTAACACATTATTTCATCGAATCTCCGACACCATTGGCTATACAAGTTGCATCATTATATTATGTACCATTAAGAAAGAAAAACTTATTAAGGATATGCCATCGATTCTAAGAGGCGGCCCTAGAACCAGAGATATGAAAATGTAAAAAAGTGTGCATCTTGGAATGACGGAACTCAGCAGTACGAGCTTTGTGGATGCAGTAAACCATGGCCAACCCATGTTGGTCAGAGTAAAATTGTACCCCATAGGATGTTCAACGGCTGAGTTTTTCAGAAGCACATTGCCAGGCCAGGCTTTTCTTCTGAGGTGCCTCTGGGTGAACTTGAACCTTGAACCTTTTGGTTAGCATCCAGTACGTTAACAATTTGCACCACTTAGGGGTTCCAGCTTTGTGGGACAGCTCATGCATTTTATGTTTCTGCAATTCACTGGGAAATCTGCCTTGTATTTCAGCTGTTCTCTTTCCTCTTAGTGACTGCACTCAGTCAAGGGAAGCCCAGTGGTTGCCCCCACCGGGCACTTTCAGAGACTGATCCCCTCTGAAGCTGTCCCCTCAAATGTCCCCGGTGCCACTTGCCGAGGTGTGTCCCATGAGCCACAAATCATGTCCAAACCTATGGGCAACTGATTATCCTTCATTATTTTACTTGACAGCTTGGTTAAGGATCAGTAGGATAAGGGTTTATTTACTATCTACTGTGAAGAATTAAAAGACCTGCGAAGAGTTGAGAGAAGCTTAGGCCCTTTTTAAGTGCCAGTGTATTTCTCTCAAAAAAAAAACTCCTGAAAGTTAAGTTTTGGGCCAGCCTGGAAGATTCTGTTGTTCTACCGCTAATAGTTTAAGACTCAGGAGAAGCCAGCAAAAGGGCACAAGCCCCAGTCAAACCATCAGGAATTACGGGCATCTTTACAAAAATCAGGAGCCCCTGGATGTGCAAACAGTTAATGCACTCGGCTGCTAATTGAAAGGCTGCAGGTTTGAGTCCATCTAGAGGTGCCTTGGAAGAAAGTCCTGGGAATCTGCTTCTGAAAGATCAGCCACTGAAAACCCAATGAAGCACAGTTTTTCTCTGACATACATGGGGTCGCCATGAGTGGGAATCAACTTCACGGTCACTGGTTTGTTTTTGTTTGCCTGTTAACAAAATTCAAGTAGCTATTAAAAGCTTGTGAGTAGCCATCTAAGATATAACTATTGGTCTCTTCCCATCTGGAGCAAAGCAGAGGGAAGGAAACAAAAAACTCAAGAAGAAATTAGTCTACAAGATTAATGGCCCACACGAACCACAGCCTCTACTAGCACGAGACCAGAAGAACTAGATGGTGCCCAGCTACTACCACCAACCGTTCTGAACAGGGACACAATAGAAGATCGCTGTTAGAATGAGAGCAAAATGTAGAACGAAGCTCAAATTCATAAAAAGGACCAGACTTACTGAACTGATAAAGACTGGAGGAACCCCTGAGACTGTTGTCCTAAGACACCCTTTTAACCTGGAACTGAAGCCACTCCCAGAGATCACCTGTCAGCCAAATAACAGATTGGCCTATAAAATAAACAATAACACCCGTGAGGAGTATGCTTCTTTAAACAATCAAGTATATGAGAACAAACAGCCAAAATTTACCCAAAAGCAAAGATGAGAAGGCAAGGAGGGGCAGGGAAGCTAGATGGATGGAAATGGGACAAGCAGGGTGGAAATGAAGAGTGCTAACACATTACTGGGATTGTAACCAATGTCATAGAACAATTTGTGTGTGAATTGTTCTATGGGAATCTAATTTACTGTGTAAACTTTCACCTAAAAAACCAAACCCAGTGCCGTCAACTCGAAACTTTCACCTAAAATACAATAAATTAAAAAAAAAAAATCAAGCAGCTGATTTGTTTTTCTTTTCCTGATTTGAATGGTTGTAGGGGGCATTCTGGTGTTCTGAGCAGAAAACCAGCTCTGCCTTCTCCCAGCTACAAGACTTCCGGCGAGTTTCTCATTTTTATTTGTGGCATGGGGTAATACCAGATAGAATTAAATGAGTTAATACACAAAAAGTATTGAATTCAGTGTCTCGTATATGTTATTAATTGTTCAATAAATGATGATTGTTGCTGTTGCTAGACACATCCTCTTCTGACCCAGAGTTGTAAAAAATTTCAAGCTGCCTCCCAAACTGATACAGTGTTCTCTGGCTACAGCCTGAAATGGCTCTGCTTTCTCAAAGGGTAAACCAGTACCCTGATTATTAAAGCTGTTTTCAATGATGTACTTTTCTTTCATTATTTCTGACAGTTCTTCCTTTAAAGCTTTCATCACTGTTTTCTTATACCTAGGGACAATAACTGACAATCACTAAGCAAATTTTTATATGTGCTTCCTACTTTATTTTTAAGACCCATTCTGGGTATTATTTTCTAGGGCTGTTACTATTTACAAAGGAGCCCTAGTGGTACAATGGTTAAGTGCTCAGCTGCTAACTGAAAGGTTGGTGATTCGAACCCACATGGCAGCTTTGAGGGGGAAAAGACATGGCAATCTGCTTCTGAAAAGATTACAGCCTTGGAAAGCCTATGGGGGCAATTCTACCCTAACCTACAGGGTCACTAAGAGTTGGAATCTACCTGAGAGCAATGGGTATGGGTTACTACTTAAATTCCAGTTTTTATTTCCTAGTGAGTTGAAACTACTACGTAATCAATGACCTATCTTGTGGCCTTCATCCATCATTGTCATCTTTTGAGTATTTTTTTGCCAGAATTTCTGAACAGGAGGGAACATCCCAGTAATCAGAGATTTTGCTTCAGCTCAACACGTCTATGAGACTTTTCTGCGTGCTAACAGCTGGGGCATGAAGACGAATGAGACATGGTTTCTGCCTGGGAGAAACATATAGTCATGAGGGCAAAAAACTTCAATCTAGCTATTTAACTTCTTTACTTTCAAAGACCTTTAAAATATGCCATTAGCTACTAAACAAGCAGGGTCCAGAGTGGGATGAGGGGAAAATTTAAGGGGACAGCAAAAAACTCAGTAATCCAGGTAATGTTTTAATGCAATGCTTTGCTCTGTTACTTTCTAGCTATGAGGCTTTGAGCAAGTTACTACCTGTTAGGGACTGAATTATGTCACCCAAAAATATGTGTTGTGAATCCTAAACTCTATGCCTATAGTTATAATTCCATTTGGGAATGAGTTGTCTTTATTATGTAAATGAGACAGGATTAGTGCAGGGTGTATCTTGAGTCAGTATCTTTTTTTTTTTTTTCTAAATTTTATTCATTTTCTTGTTAAGAATATACACAGCACATACACCAATTCAACAGTTTCTATATGTATAATTCAGTGACATCGATTACATTCTTTGAGTTGTACAATCATTCTCACTCTCCTTTTCTAAGTTGTTCTTTCCTCATTAACTTAAACTCACTGCCCCCTAAAGTTCCTATCCAGTCTTCTGAGTCAATGTAGTCAATTTGATCCCATGTAGATAGTTCTTAAAAGAGCATAATGCTCAAGACAGGCCTTTTTTTTTTTTTTTTTTACTAGTTAAGCTAAACTATTGTTCAGTTTTAAGATGACTTCAGGGGATATTGTTGGTTTAAGGTTTTAAAGACTATCTCAGGGCAATAGTTTTGGGGGCTCATCTACCCTCCATGGTTCCAGAAAGTCTGGAGTCCATGAGAACTTGAAAATCTGTTCCGCATCCACCCCTCCTTTTTTTTTTTTTTTTAGTTTTATTGTGTTTTAGGTGAAAGTTTACAGCACAAATTAGTTTTTCATTCAAAAATTTATACTCATATTGTTTTATGACATTGGTTGCAACCCTCGCAATGGGTTAGCACTCTCGCCCTTTTCCTTTCTACCCCAGGTTCTCCATATCCATTCGTCCAGCTTTCCTGTCCCTTCCTCCCTTCTCGTCTTTCCTTTTGGGCGGGTGTTACCCATTTGGTCCTGTATACTTGATTCAACTAAGAAGCCTATCCCTCACGTGTGTTACTGTTTATTTTATAGGCCTGTCTAATCTTTGGCCTAAAGGTGAGCTTTGGGAGTGGTTTCAGTTCTGAATTAGTAGGGTGTCCAGGGGTCATAGTCTTGAGGTTTCCTCCAGTCTCTATCAGACCAGTAAGCCTGGTCTTTTTTTGTGAATTTGAATTTTGCTCTACATTTTTCTCCCCCTCTGTCCATGACTCTCTGTCGTGATCCCTCTCAGAGCAGTCGGTGGAGGTAACCAGGTACCATCTAATTCTTCTGGCCTCAGGTTGGTGGAAAATATCATTTATGTGGTCAATTTGTCTCATTTGCCCCATTTTGATCAGGATTCTTCTATGTAATCTTTGATCAAAATATTCAGTAATGGTAGCCGGGCACCATCCAGTTCTTCTAGTCTCATGGCAAAGGAGGCAGTTGTTCTTGGAGGGAATTGACTACACATTCCATATCCTCCTCTTATTGCTGACTCTCCTTCCTCTGTTGCTCCAGGTAAATAGAGACCAATTGTTGTGTCCTGAATGGCTGCTTGCAAGCTTTAAGACCCTCGGAGTCTTAACTAGGAGGTAGAACAGAAGCACTGACCACATTATTAGGCCAATTAACTGGGATGTCCTATGAAACCATGATCCTAAGCATCTAAACCAATGATGCAAATCCCATGAGGTGTTTGGTTGTACCTAAGCATTTTAAGCAGCCTCAGCAGCTACTCTTTTTTTTTTTCTTTTGTAAATCTATCGCACAACCTTTGCCAATTCAGCTTTTTCAGGCGTACAACTTATTGACAGCAATTATAATAATCAGCTGTAGAACACCCTTAATCAATGTGATTTTTCCATCACTGTTAACCTCCCTTTTCCCCTCCTTTCCGCCCTTGGTCACCACTAATAAACTTCGGTCTCTATTGAGTCAATCTCTTTTGATATATAAAGAGATTAAACAAGCAAGCAGAAGAGAGAAGGACCTTCCTCCAGAGCCAACAGAGAAAGCCTTCCCCTAGAGTCAGCGCTCTGAATTCAGGCTTCTAGCCTCCTAAACTGTGAGGAAATAAATCTGTGTTTGTTAAAACCATCCAGTTGTGGTGTTTCTCTTACAGCAGAAAGACACTACCTTTTGTGTTTCCGTTTCTGAAATGGGGGTAATACTAACCTCACAGGTTGTTCAGGGTGAAAGGAGGTAATACATACAAAGTGTTTAGCTCAGCGCTTAAAAAAATCTATCGTGAACAGTTTCAAAAATTTAAATGAAGATAGGATTAGCAAGCAAGATTTCATCCCGTGAATTTTTTTCTCCCTTCCTTACCTTTATTTTCCAAATAGACACCTATGACTTTTTAAATTTTAGTTATATATTTACGTATAACTTTTTTTAAAAAGTGATATTTTATTTATTTGGGGGGTGATATACACATTCAAATATACATCCATCCACAATTTCTACATGAACAGTTCAGTGACATTGGTTACATCACATTGTGTCATCATTCTCTCTCTGCCCAGATTGTTTCAACACCATTAATTTAGGTGCTCTGCCCCTTAAAGTTCTCATCCGTGTTTTAGATGAACTCTTGTCAGTTTATACTCATATAGGTGGTTCTTTATAAGAGCACCAAGCTTGAGGCAAACATTCTCGGGCTAAACTGTTGTTTAGTTTAATGATGGCTTTATGCGATAGTTTTGGTACAAGGTTTAATGACTATTTCCGGAAATTAGATTCAAGGGTACCCCCAGTTCACTAAAAGAATTTTAGAACAATTCACTCGGGTCTTTGGGAGCTAAATAACTATAAACACAATTCCAAATAAGGCCCAGGAAGCAAAGGGAAGCCATCTTCGGAATCCCTTTTCCCCCGCTCCTTGTTGTTCCTTCTCCTTGTTGGAAAGTGGGCACCAGGCAGGGCGCAGACTCTAAAACTTGATTGCCTTGAGTTCGAACTCTGGTTCCACCACTTTCTAGCTGGATGACCTTGGGAAAGTTGCTTAACCTCTCTTAGCTGTATTTGCTTCCTCTATAAAGGGCAGAGGTGAAAAAATAGCCCCTGTGTGAGGATTAAACGAGATTATGCATGTGGAAACAAGCGCTCAGTAAGGGGGAGCTGGCATCATGAATGAGGCAGCGCAACCCACAAAATGAAACTATCTTGGTTTACTTAATGTTTGCTTGTCAGCCATGGTACCAGCCATTGCTTTCAGAAGGGCTTCTCCATGTCACCAAAGCACATGAGCATGTGCTCCTGATCCAGAGGCCTTCACAAAGTATGCCCAGGCCACAAAATCCAACCGATGCAGGGCTTGGTAAATTTTCATACCACCATAACCAAAAAGCTTATTATTAGGTTGTTTTTTTTTTTTTTTAATTTGGTAAAAATTTCAAACATACCCCAAAGTAGGGCAAATAACACAGTGAACCCCCATATGACATCACCCAGATTCAACAATTAGCAAGATTTTGCTACACTTGCTTCAGCCGTTATCCCCTCCTTTTTTTCCTTAAGTATTTTAAAGCATATAATACACTTTATGTCATTTTATCCTACATACTCTTTAGTATCATGTATTTTAAAGAAAATAATGTTTTATTAAACACAAAACACAACGTCATTATCACTTCTAACAAAATGAGTAATTGTTCATTGTTATCACCATATTCTAGCAGCCACCATCACCTCAAAATATCTGCTTTTCACTTGAGGTGTTTGAATCAGGATCCAAACAAGGTCCACCCGCTGCATTTGGTTGTTATGTAAAACCCTTTTCTGGAAGAACTCACAGCAGGTGACTTGCATATCTAACATCTTCAGCTCCCCTGGCCCCTAAGCACAAAACAAAAACAAAAACAAAAACAAAAAACCCCAACCTATTTTTCACACGTTTATCCAAGAGAAAGGGCAGCAATCCAGGGCCCTGTGAGAAGGGGAAGTGTGGCTAAGAAGTGTGTCAGGAGGGTCAGGAGGGCCTGTGTTCTCTTGCAGCATGGCGCTGCCACGCTGGGTGGACCAACACACTATCCAGGTGTTAGGCCTCAAGCCCACTTCAGCCATTGTTTATCGCCCCCCTGTGGATTAATCCCCCTGTCAGTCAGGCCAGAGATGGTCTCGGGGAGACAGGCCTGCGTAGCATCCCATGTGTCAAGGCCCCCTTTGATACACTTTATCTCCCCTTATCCCTTCAGACGCACCATGACTCCTCTGCCGGTCACGGCCCCACAGCTTTAGAATCTGTGCACACGGACTGACATCCCTCGTCCAGAGAGGAGGTGGAGGATTTTTCTTTTTTTTTTTGACAGAAATCATTGTTGATTTCTGTCAGGGAATCAAATGACAAACTGGGAAAGCCATGAGTCAGGGGGATTCGGTAGCAGTTACAGGGACTAAGGGGCTTTTTGCCTGTGCATTTGGCTGCAATGTCTTGTCAAACCGTGGTCTTATTTTGGTTTATTTTAGGGGAGAGAAAGGGCAGTTCAGGAGGAGTGAGGCATGAATAGGGTTTCAAATGCATGTGGGGCTTGAAAAACTGTCATATATTCAAATTTTCAATTCTAAACTGTCACAGCTATTCACGTCAGCAAAAAGACATGTGGATTACTATGTTTTGTTGTACAATACATATAAACATAATAATATTATGAAACCAATGCATTGTGTTGAGTGTTTTTTAGTGGCTACTGCTGCTTTTATTCTTTTAAAAAATTTAACATGATTTTCTTACAATTTTAAAATAAAATTTTAACTACACAAATGATGCATGAATAGATATGCACTGCAAAAATAATTCATACTTTAATAGAGAGAAAGCTAAAAGTTCTCAACCACCATTTCCAGGAGCTATTACCACAAGTATTAATATACCAATTCATGGGTTTATTTCTTTTGGGAAGTACATGCTTATGTAAAATCTTGCCAACTGCACAAATCTTGTTAGGTGCTCCCCCAAAGAACCACTTCTGTTTCCTTTACTAGACACAATTGTAATATGATACTGTATATCGACATGTTATGGGGCAATGCTGAAAACGACAATTATCTCTTACTTCCATCCTTAAATTTTAGATTTCATTCAACTATCAAAGTTGGATGAAAATGAATTTTCCTGAAGCAGAGAGTCCCCGTTCACTTCTCTCTTTTCCCATTATTAACACTTTGCATAAGTTTGTTACTATTTCTCCCAATCTATTAAATGTGTTGAATAGAAAATAGAACTGGAATAAGATAGTTCTCCAACAATACATTACGGGTTTCCTCGTGAAAAATTAAAAAGGATCTCATTTAACATGTGATTTTTGTCTGGTGCACTCTCTGAAATTTCTCAAAGCTAATTTTTTTTCTTCCCGATTTTATATAGATTCCTGTGGTTTTAAGCAATGGTAGCCACTTGGTAAGTTCTTGATGCTAAATATCCCTGCCATGAAAACAGGATCAGGGATTTAAAACAATCAAACACAGATGTTTTTAAGTCCCTCCTAACATAAGTGAAAGAAACCTGGGTTCAAACGTAATAGTAAAAACAATAACCATCACTAACATTTATTAACACTTAATACGCACCATTTAAAGTGCTTTAAATGTATTATCTCATCTACTTTCCCAACAGCCCTATGAGGTAGCTACTATACTACAGAAATGCGAAAGCGTGGCTATCTAAGATTGGGTGACTTGGACACCTCAAAACTCTCCCTTTGTGGAAGATTATGTTTTAGGGGCATATACAGATTAATGCATAAGAAAACAAATTAATACACCAAATCCTTTCAAGGAGTGATTAGTACTACAAAGACATGTTAGGACCATCTTTCACCTTCAGAAAAACATACCATAGCACCTAGTACCAGACAGCAAATTAAAAAAAAAAAAACCTGGATTTTACTCTTCATTCTTCCTCCAGTTCTGTGAATTATGTGTTCTGATTCCCACTTTCTATAGTTGAAGAAAGCAGCTCTGGGGGATTGCCAATGGCCACACAGGTAACAAGGGGCAGATGTGAAAATGGTATCTAGGAGTCTGTGACTTTTCGATGCAATTTTGCATAGAATATCACATAATTACTAATTGAAGCCTTCCTCTTCTTCCTCTCCAGACAGAAAACCAAATGAAGCTATCCCCACCCACCAAATATAGATAATTATTGTCCAACAGAAAGAGTCAATATGTTTAAATCACTCCATCAGTATTTACTGAGTAACTTCTCTCTGGTAGTTGTTGGGGATACTACAGTGAACTGGACACACATGCTCCCATAGAATTTACGGTTTAGTGGAGAAGGTGGAAAATAAAACTGAGAATAAATGAATAAATAAGCGCACAAAATAGCATCCAATAGCAATGCATATTACAAAGAAACAGAACAGAACTCCCACATGACCCAGCAATTCCGCTCCTAGGCTATGATGTCACTAGGGTTGGTGTCACCCAGTGTGGTAACTCATGCTGTCACCGCCCCCGCCCATGCTAACTACCATAATACTGTAGCTAAAACGCTAGAGTTCAAATTTAGGCACCAACCGCTAAGGCCAAAGATGAAGAAATTTAAGATTTTTATCAGCTTCTGCAGTCTGAATTTGAGCAAATATGCAGTCTGGATGCTTTGATAATTACTGGCGATTGGAATGTGAAAGTTGGAAACAAAGAAGAAGGATTGATAGTTGAAAAATATGGCCTTGGTGATAGAAACAATGCCGGAGATGGAATGATAGAATATTGCGAGACCAACGACTTCTTCACTGCAAATACTTTTTTTCACCAACATAAACAGCAACTATACACATGGACCTTGCCAGATGGAACACACAGGAATCAAATTGACTACATCTGTGGAAAGAGACAATGGAAAAGCTCAGTATCATAAGTCAGAACAAGGCCAGGGGCAAGCTCAAGCTGAAACTGAAGAAAATCAGAGCAAGTCCATGAGAGCTAAAATACAACCTTGAATATATCACACCCGAATTTAGAGACCATCTCAAGAATACATTTGATGGGTAACACACTAATGACTGAAGACCAGATGAGCTGTGCAATGACACTGAGGACATCATACATGAAGAAAGCAAGAGGCCATTGAAAAGACAGGAAAGAAAGAAAAGACCAAGATGGATGTCAGAGGAGACTCTGAAACTTGCTCTCGAACGTAGAGCAGGTAAAGCAAAAGGAAGAAATGATGAAGTAAAAGAACTGAACAGAAGATTTCAAAGGGTGGCTCAAGAAGACAAAGTACTATAATAACACGTGCAAAGAGCTGGAGATAGAAAAGCAAAAGGGAAGAACATGCTCAGCATTTCTCAAGGTGAAAGAACTGAAAAAATTCAAGCCTTAAGTCGCAATAGTGAAGAATTCTATGGGGAAAAGATTAAACAACTCAGGAAGCATCAAAAGAAGATGGAAGGAATACAGACAGTCATAACAAAAAGAATTAGTTGACACTCAACTGTTTCAAGAAGTAGCATGTGACCAGGAACCAATGGTACTGAAGGAAGAAGACCAAGCTGCACTGAACACATTGGTGAAAAACAAGCTTCAGTAATTGACGGAATATCAATTGAGATGTTTCAACAAACAGATGCAGCACTGGAAGTGCTCGCTTATCTTTCCCAAGAAATATGGAAGACAGCTTCCTGGCCAACCAATTGGAAGAGATCCATATTTATGCCTATTCCCAAGAAAGGTGATCCAACTGTGTGTGGAAATTATAGAACAATATCATTAATATCACATGCAAGCAAAATTTTGCTGCAAAAAGCAACTGCAACAGGGAACTGCCAGAAATTCAGGCTGGATTCAGAAGAGGACGTGGAACCAGGGATATCATTGCTGATGTCAGATGGACCCTGGCTGAAAGCAGAGAATACCAGAAGGATGCTTACCTGTGTTTTATTGACTATGCGAAGGCATTCGACTGTGTGGGTCATAACAAATTATGGATAACATTGCGAAGAATGGGAATTCCAGAACTCTTAATTGTGCTCATGAGGAACCTGTACATAGATCAAGAAGCAGTTGTTTGGACAGAACAAGGGGATACTGTGTGGTTTAAAGTTGTGCATCAGGGTTGTATTCTTTCACCATACCCATTCAATCTGTTTGCTGAGCAAATACTGCGAGAAGCTCGACTATATGAAGAAAAACAGAGCATCAGGATTGGAGGAAGACTCATTAACAACCTGCGTTATGCAGATGACACAACCTTGCTTGCTGAGAGTGGACTTGAAGCACTTACTAATGAAGATCAAAGACCACAGCCTTCAGTATGGATTACACCTCAACATAAAGAAAACAAAAATCCTCGCAACTGGACCGATAAGCCACATCATGATAAACAGAGAAAAGATTGAAGTTGTCAAGGATTTCATTTTACTTGGATCCATAATCAACACTCATGGAAGCAGCAGTCAAGAAATCAAAAGACGCATTGCATTGAGCAAATCTGCTGCAAAGGACCTCTTTAAAGTGTTGAAAAGCAAAGATGTCACCTTGAGGACTAAGGTGCCCCTGACCCAAGCCATGGTATTTTCAATTGCATCATATGCATGGGAAAGCTGGACAATGAATAAGGAAGACCGAAGAAGAATTGATGCCTTTGAATTGTGGTGTTGGCGAAGAATATACAATGGACTGTCAAAAGAACGAACAAATCTGTCTTAGAAGAAGTACAACCAGAATGCTCCTTAGAAGCAAGGATGGCGAGACAGTGTCTCACATACTTTGGACATGTTGTCAGGAGGGACCAGTCCCTGGAGAAGGACATCATGCTTGGTAAAGCATAGGGTCAGCAAAAAGAGGAAGACCCTCAATAAGATGGATTGACACGGTGGCATACCAACGATTGTGAGGATGACGCAGGAATGGGCAGTGTTTCATTCTGTTGTGCATAGCGTTGCTATGAGTCAGAAGTGACTCAATGGCACCTAACAACAACAATAACAAAACACCAGAAGATTTGACAAAATGAGTGACTATAAAAACATCAGGAGCAACAAAAACAACAGTGTGTGCTTGTAGCGTGTACAGATGAAACCATGTGATTCAAAGCGTCATTGTAAATGGGTAATAATGACAGTCTGACAGGAGCACATTATAAAGTTCACCAAGTAAATTAGCATAGAGTCTTAGCCTTGTAGGCATATTAATACATGTAAGCTGGGCTCAGGAAAAAAACTTTTTGTTGTTGTAAACACAGGGATAGTTTTATAAAAAATAATACATACATTTCTGCTGAAACACTGCACAAAAATTTCTAAACAGTCATTTTAATGTCACCCCCTCAGACAGTGTCACCTGGTATGACCTGCACCCCCTGCACTCCCCTAGTGAAGCCACTGCTCCTAGGTATGCACCCAAAAGACTTGAAAGCAAGAATTCAAATAGATAATTGTACATCAGTGTTCACTGCAGCACTATTTACAACAGCCAAAAGGTGAAACAACCCAAGTGCCCATCAACAGCTGAACGGATAAACAAAACGTGCTGTATCCATACAGTGGAATATCATTCAGCCCTAAGGAGAAGTGAAGGTCTGATACACGCTAAAACATGGATGAACCTTGACAACATCATGCTAAGTGAAATAAGTCAGACACGAGAGCGCAAATATTGTATGTTCCCACTTATACGAAATATCTAGAAGAGGTAAATGTGTAAAGACTAAAGGTTATTAGTCATCACCAAAGGCAGTTGGGAGGAGGAAAGGGCCAGTTATTGCTCAGGGGGCTACTGAGCTTCTGTTAAAAGCGATGAAAAAAGTTGGAAACGGATAGGGGTGATGGTTGCACGCATGGTGAACCTAATTAATATCACTGAATTGTACACGTAAAATGTGTGAAATGGCAAATGTTTTGTTACACATATTTTACCACAATTAAAAAAAAAAAAAAAAGGAAATAGGACAGGTTCTGGGATGAAACATGACCGAGTGTGGACATGCAGGTGTTCAGCAATGGTGATCGGGGAGGGTTCGCTGAGCAGGTGACTTTGGATCTGAAACCTGAATGATGAGATTATGCAAAAAATGTGGGGGAAGCACATTCTAGGAGGGGGGATTAGCACTTACAAGGCCCCTGCTGTGGGAACCAGCTGGGTGTGTTCAAAAGTGTGTCTGGGTAGAGGGAGGGAGGAAGAGAGAGGCTGAGGCAGATGCTGTGGGGCCCTCTTGGCCACTCTAAGGAGTCAGGAGTTTATTTTAAGTACTTAGGAAGCAATGAAGTCCTTGGGTGGTACAAACGGTTAATGGGCTTGGCCGTTAACTGAAAGGTTGGAGGTTCAAGTCCACATAGAGGTGCCTTGGAAGGAAGGCCTGGTGATCTACTTCCAAAACATTAGCCCCTGAAAACCCTGTGGAGCACAGTTCTACTCTGACACATATGGGGTCGCCATGAGTCAGAGTCGAGTCCATGGCAAACGGTAGTACTTTGGGAAACCATGTGAGGAATGTAATCCAAAGAATAAAAATTGTGGTACAACATGTTATTGTATAGAGTTCCTGTGGAATACCCCCAGGTAGTGAGGGATTTGTCACAAGGTATGATCCAAGACAAGGAGCCCTGGTGGCACAATGGTTAAATGCTTGGCTGCTAACTGAAAGGTCGGTAGTTCGAACCCACCAGCCACTCTGCAGGAGAGAAGAACTCCTCCCATAAAAATTACAGTGCAGGAAACCCTATGGGGCAGTTCTGTTGTGTCGCAGGAGTCTCCATGAGTTGGAATTGACTGGATGGCACAAAACAACAACATGATCCAAGAGCTGTTGACTCTCACCAGTTACCCTTAAATTGATTCAGACTCATGGTGACCCCACGTGTGTCAGAGTAGAACTGTGTCCGTAGAGTTTTCAAAGGCTGATTTTTCCCAAGTAGATTGCTAGGCCTTTCTTTTGAGGTCCCTCTGGGTGGACTTGAACCTCCAACCTTTCAGTCAGCAGCTGAGCACATCACTAACCATTGCACCATCCAGGGACTCCCAGGGGCTCAAAAAGAAGAGCTTAGCAGTATCTCATGTAAAATCTCCTCCCGCAGGACTTCGTGCAGGCCTCCTAGACGCAGATCATTAGCAGGCTCTAGTGGGTCCCAACAATCCATGCAAATTTAAACTCCCAGGAACCAGCAGAAGTGTTGGCGATGCTGTCTTTAGAATTCAGCTTTTGTTGGTTGATGGACACTGCTTTAGGTCATTTAAGTTCTGCTAAAACTACCATTACAGACATTAAAAAAAAATTAAAACCCAAACCCGTTGCCATTGAGTTGATTCAGACTCATAGTGAAGCTCTGGGACAAAGTAGCACTGCCCCATAGGGTTCCCAAGGAGCAGCCGGTGGATTCAAGCTACTGACCTTTTCTTTAGCAGCCAAGCTCCTAGCCACCATGCCACCAGGGCTCCTCACAAACACTAGAAATCAAGAAATGGAGATGGTGAAGGCCCATCATTAGGCATAATAAGAGCCTTTCGGAGTATTTAAACATGGAATTGGACATTGGATTGCAGACTCTTTGATGAAATCCACGGCATAACAGGCCCCTGGTGAAAACTGGCTCCCTTAGTTTGCCTTTGAGGAGGAAACCCAGGAAGTTGGGGACGGGAGAGAGCTTTTCACCATATACCCTTTTGTGCCCTTTGAATTTTGTAATGTGGGGTTATATTACCCAGTTCAAAACAAACAAAAAAGGAAATTACATAAATGAATTCACTGTGCATACTTTTTTATCAGTTAAATAGCCTGGACTCTTCATAGCTGTTTAGAAACCCTGGTGGCGTAGTGGTTAAGCGCTATGGCTGCTAACCAAGAGGCCGGCAGTTCAAATCCGCCTGGCGCTCCTTGGGAAACTCTATGGGGCAGTTCTACTCTGTCCTCTGGGATCGCTAGGAGTCGGAATTGATTTGACGGCAGTGGGTTTGGTTTTGGGTTTTATTGTCTTAAGTGTACTTAATCTAAACTTTTTTTTTTAGGTTTTGGGAATACTTTTTTTTTTTTATTATTTTAACTCTGTCGAATGCCTACAAAGTACAGACTCTGAGCTAAATTCTTTTGTAAAATAAAAACCTTCTTAGAGGGACACCAGGTGAAGATCACCTACAAACCCAGGGCCGCCGAGGAACTGAGATGAATGGTAACACAAAAGTTAAGCTATTAGTTGATTGTACACTGTGTTTATTATATTATATTCCATAATGGGTGTTTTTTGTTGTTGTTGTTTAGTGAGAATTCTATGAAGCCATCACTAAGGCATCATTTACTTGGAGGGGAGCCAGATGTTTGGGAGGGTGATACCGTGTGAAAAGCCACGTTCTTTGCTGTTTGTTTTCTCAGGGTGTGTTAGGCTATGACGGCAAATACTGAGGTGCCACGTTACCCCTCCTCACTGACCTGCTTGTGACTGATCCTTTTTATCGGTTAGTTGAAAACACACACAAAGAAAGAAAATTAAATAATAAGGCCTAAATGTGTGCATAGTTCAAGAAGTTAATTTAGACTGCTAACCTCCCCTTTGTGCCTTGAAGCGATTTTAACAAAAAAACCTACACACCCATACACACACACACACACACACACACTCTGTCTCTCTTTCTTTCACTGTGAATGTTTCTAAAGGGCTACCTGGTGGTGCAGTGGTTAAGCGCTTGGCTGCAAGGTTGGTGGTTTGATCTCCCGGGGAGGAAGATGTGGCAGTCTGCTTCTGTGAAGATTACAGCCGAGGAAACCCTATACGGGGCAGTTCCTCTCTGTCCTCAAGGGTTGCTATGAGTTGGAATAGACTCCCCGGCAATTGGTTTTTGACTACTGGGTCAGGGGGGAGAAAAAATACATGTCTTGGCTCTTTGTTTTGAATAAATGGTACAATTGCTATTTGTATATTTCAAAAATTTCCAAATCTTATTGAATTAGAAGAGTGGGCCCCCACGAAGTGTGGAAACAACTGAAGCACTTGTGTAGCTAATTCCAGAAATTTGATACAAGCTTGGGACTGTCACAGAACGTGTTTTTAAGACAAAATGCAGCAGGAGCGGCCTCGGACCTTTGCTTGATTTCGCTCCTGGTGCCCAGATGACCTGCAGGTGACGTGTGATGTGTGATGATTCCCAGGAAATGGACCTGGGGTCCCGGGATCCACTCCCAGGGACCACATGAGCAGCCCACCCCTCAACTCTGCCACAGCAGCAGGTCAGATCCAAGCATCAGGAGGTTCGCCAGCCAACAAATGAAACCCCCGAGCCCACGTCTGTGGCCAGAGACCAGGCAACCCCAGGCCCAACTGAGCAAAGATTCATTGGACAGCCTCAAGCCCATTTCTGCCCCTAGAGTACCACTGGGGGTCCCCGGGTGGTACACACAATTGAGTGCTTGGCTAACTAACTGAAAGGTTGTCAGAAGAAAGGAATGGCAATCTGCTTTCGAAAAGTCACAGCTATCAAAACCCTATGGAGCAGTTCTACTCTGAAACACATGCGGTTGCCATGAGTTGGAATTGGCTCAAGGGCAACAGGAGCGGCACTGGCCCCATGTGAATTTTCATAACCATTGCTCCAAACATGTTTCAGTCTAAGGGACTGTCTCAATCCTAAGTGCGGGTTGTACTCTGCCATTCAGCCATAATAGTGCCTTGAGGACAGCTTCTTTCATTTCACAGTGACCTAAAAAATGAGACCTGGGTGGTGCAAACAGCTAGGTTGGAGGTTCAAGGCCACCCAGAAGAACCTTGGAAGAAAGACCTGGTATTCTACTTTCAAAAATCAGCTATTGAAAACCCTAGTAAGTGCAGCTCTACTCTGACAGATATGGGGTTGCCGTGAGTCGTCATTAACTCAATAGCGACAGGCTTTTTAAAAATGAGACAGTATCTCTTCTATCCTTTTTTAACTCCTTATCTTATGTTCCAAAACCCTACTGGCGTAGTGGATAAGAGTTCGACTGCTAACCAAAAGGATGGCAGTTTGAATCCACCAGGCACTCCTTGGGAACCCTATGGGGCAGTTATATCCTGTCCTATAGGGTCTCTATGAGTCAGAATCTACTTGATGGCAATGGGTTTTTGGGGTTTTCTATTTTCTTCAGATGATCACACTGTCAAGGTTTGTGTACATTACTGAAAATTTGTATTGTATAAAGCTTTTTGCATTACAAGGCTGTACAGGGTCACTTTGACAGTAAGCGGTATATTCCTCTGCCTCTCTGGGTGCATGGCCAATTTCCAGCGTATCCAGTTTGAAAGTATAATATACTCTAATTAAAAAAAAAAAAAAGGCATGGCTAAAAATGAGACAATCTTTCACAATTCAGAGAGAGACGCTTCCAGGCCTTTCGAAGCTGAACTTTATTTTTTATTTCTAGTGGCAGAAAAGGAGCCTTGGTGGCACAGTGGCTAAGCGCTTGGCTGCCAACTGAAAGGCCAGAGATTAGAGCCCACCAGCTGCTCCATGGGAGAAAGATGTGGCAGTCTCCTTCCAAAAAGATTACAGCCTTGGAAATCCTGTGGGGAGGTTCTACTCTGTCCCACATGGCTGCTAGGAGTCAGAATCGACTCAATGGCAGTGGATTAAGTTAAAAATGCCAGAAATACAAAATGGTCATCTGACTAGACTGAAGGTCAGCTATGTGACTTTAAATCTCTAGATAGAAGATCAAGAGACATTAAAAAATACATATCTATATGCATGACAGGGCTGCCTCAGGGGCATGATCAGACTATGTCATTGTTTTTTTAAACACAGAGGAACATCCCCAGGGACAGGAAAGTGTTTCCCCTTTGGGTTTTTTAATGCGAACAGAGGACTTTGATGCTTCCAACCTCATGGCTGCCGAGGGAGGCCCCCACTGAGCTTAAATGTAGGGCACCAAGGCTGTGTCAACACGGCTAAAATGGCTGAAAGTTGAAAGATTCAGTTATTCAACACTTAGGGGTTTGTGGAGGGAGGGAAAGGCAATCAGTGATTCAGCTTGAATAGTTTCCTTCATTTAGTCAACTTATTATTATTATTTTAAAATTGACACTAATGCAAACTGCTTCTAGGTCACGCCAGGCACTGTTTGAAGTACTTTACCAATATCAACTCATTTACATCTCAGAGTGACTTTTCTTAGCCTATTTTACCCTCGAGGGAACCGAGGCTTGGGAAGGATTGCAAACTGCAGGCCCGTAGGTCACATCCATAAATGGATTTCACTGGATAAAGAGTTTTAAAGGTTGGTAAAATACACATAATTAAAAATATATATATTTTACTGTGTTTTCTGTAAAAATTCCCACAGCAGTTTAGGTTTCCATTCAGCAATTTCTACAAAAGTTGTTCAGTGCCGTTGGTTACATTCATCACAGTGCGTGAACATTCTCAATATTTCCATTCTGGATGTTCTGTTTCCAAAAATCTAGTTTCCCTGCCCCTCCCCCCCTTACTTCTCTTCTTTGTTTTTAAAATAATTGTTGACCATTTGGTCTCAGACAGATGATTTTTTAAAGGAGCTCATTACTCACAGGTGATATTTTTTATTTTGTGCACATCGAAATGTGAACTTCTGATTTTTTTGAAAAATGTAAAGATTTAATGGTTTTGGGTCCCCTTTTCTGCATGGAGACCATTTGCTGGAGAACACAGACAAACACACAGACAGATGGACCGGAAAGAGGGCCACACACAGACCTGTGGGTGGGCTTGTGCATTTTCAGTCACCAGAGTTCCCACCCAGCTGGCCACACTCACTTCTGAGCTCTGCCTGGGTCCTGAGGTCATCGAAGTGGGTGATCCTTGTGTTTCAAGCTACTGAAGTTCATCAAAGAGACAAATCATTGAGGGGGAAGGAGTGGAGAAGTTGAGGGTGAAGTTTAATATTTTGTTGAGTGAGTGAATGAATGAATGGGGTCTCTAGGCTAATGTTGACCTTTCTGGGTAGCTAGAAGGGTAGAGTGAGAATATTCCCCTCAGGAGGAAATACAACAAGAAATACCTTGGGAGGCAGGGCCAAGATGGAGGAGTAGTCAGATGCTTCCAGTGGTCCCTCTTACAATAAAGACCCCCCAAAAATGAGTGAATCGGTCATACATATAACAAATTAGGAACCCTGAGCTTCAAAGGCAAAGTTAAGAAATCAGACTGAGTGACGGGGGAGGGAGAGACGGTGCAGAAGCAGCAAGAAGGTGCGAGTTGGCGGCAGTGCCTCAGTCCCTATTCCCTTGCAATGGGGCTGGTGGTAGCGTTTGGGGACATGGCTTCTTCAGCAAAAGAAGGCAAGCAAAGTGCCGCAGTCCCGACCCCCTGGTGTGACCACAGTAGGGACCGAGCCAGCACACACAATCTACACATGCCTTGGGAATCTGAGCTAAAACAGTACTCTCAGCACAAGATAAGTGATTTTGTCTAATTTACTGTGTGGATCTAACAGCTCCTACTTTTAAAAGAACTCTCTCCTATCTATCTGATCCCTCCTCCCTCTGTTCCAGAAGACTTCATTAACAGTTGATTTCCCTGGACCTGAAATAGGTCCTACTGTGGAGGAGGAGCAAATTAACAAACTGGGGAAAAATACTCTGCCAACTCCACAAATCTGGAAACTCAGAGCAGAAGCAGCTCCAGTCCAGGCACAAGTGGTCCACAGACTTTGTCTTTCACCCCTGCATAGATCCAGGTGGCCTCATTACAGCAGATAGGATCTGGTTGTTATATTGCAATATTGTTATATTGAGGTCTGGCTGTAACTGTTTCAGCTGTGTGGTGGAAAGGCAGATTTTTGATGTTTGATATCACTCTGCCTATTAGACAGGGCCCTCATCCACTCACAGCAGGGGTCTGAAGACTGGAGGCTCCACCTACACCACCTAGCCACCTGTGACAGGGGTCCAAGGATAAGTGGTGTCTACCAGGTCCTTACAGTTAAAAGTACTGGATGCCTATGGTACGGCTGCAGAGCCCACCCACCAGAGTGCTCTAAAGAACAGGGACGTGCCTTCCTGAGACATTCAGGGGAAGGCTGTCAGCCCCTGCCTTCCTGAGAGTGTGACCCCTGCTACTACCAGAAACCCGTGCATACACCAATCACCACTGCTTCTCTAAGATCGTAGGTGAGAGCCTGCTCCAC